>NC_060886.1:11360607-11675607 GCF_014805685.1 Silurus meridionalis
AGCAAAGACAGACAGAGAGAGAGAGAAGATAGTGTGAGAGGGAAAGAGAAAAATTGGGTAGGGAGGGGGGACCTGAGCTAACAACCAACCTCTGATTAAAGCTGTTTCTAAGTGGCAGAGTGGACCCAAAGCGATTAGGTGGGCTCAAGTGTCCACAGCAAAACGTTTACCTACACACATGGGAAACAGCTGGTTCAGGGTGATAAGATTATACATGCTCAGCCAGGCCAACACTATGTAGAGAATTAGTCACTTGTAGTGTTAACCTGATGCTAGGTGTAATAAATTGTTTTGTCCTTCATTAACCTTGATAAAAAAAAATTATAATGTATGAAACGATCAGCTTTTCTGTGTTTGTGTGTTTGTCATTTTTTGTTGTTGGGTTAGAGTGTGTGTGTGTGTGTGTGTGTGTGTATTTTTTTCTCAGGTTGCACTCTTCTGAACCGAATATGACTGATGTCATTCCAGGAATCTGGTAAATTCTTTCAGCATAGGGGTCACACCCTTTATCACTAGTGGAACAATTTTGTTTTTTAACCCACTGTGCTCCCTCTAGTTTGTCTTTTATTCTCTGGTATTTCTCTAGGTTCTAAAGCTCCTTTATTTGGATGTTATCATTACTTGGGATTGCTACATCTATCACCACTCCTGTGTCTGCTCCTTATCTATTATTACTAGGTATGGTTGGTTTGTTATTAATTGTTTATCTGCTTGGACCTGGAGGATCAAACAGGATTATAGCTTTGTTATCTACTACCCTCAGTAGTTCCTCCTTTTTAAACACAGGAGCATCCGAGAGCCTTATTTGACCATTGTACACTTACAGGCAAAACTGTCTGCATCATACACCCTGTTGTTGGTGCTGGAATTTCGGTGGGACTTTTCCAGAGCTTAGGTTGCTTTTGCTAAGATTGATCTTAATCATTTGTGGCCACTACACATACAGTACTATGCAAATATCTAAGAGAAAAAAATTAGTAAAGCAAAAATGCAATATATATGTATATATAAATATATACTGTAAAATAGGTAAACAGTATTTTTTAAATCTGGGACACTAAATGAGTGAAACAAGATGTTTTGGATAAAAAAAAAAATTCCTTCATCAGCTGTCCAAGCAAAATGTTTCAGAAGCTGTAGGAGTTCACCCCCTACTGCTTCAGAAACAGACAATATGAAATGCATATTATACTGGGTTGCATTGCTGCCTCAAATCTTTAGTATTCTCAGTTTAATCCCTAAACCATGTGGAGTTTCACTTGTTCCTTTGGTTTCCTGTGGGTGCTTTGGTTTTCTAATACACTGTCCATAGGCATGGAGGCAAGTTGGCTAAACGGACTGAAACATAAATGTAAATAAGGGGTTATTAAGAGAGAGAGAGAGAGAGAGAGAGAGAGAGAGAGAGAGAGAGAGAGAGAGAGAGTGTGTGTGTGTGCTTTTATTGTCATTTCAACCATATAAACCTGACGCAGTGAAATGAGACAACATTTCTCCAGAACCCTGGTGCTACATAAAAACAATATAGAGCGACATCACCTAATGTAGAGGTACATAACAGAACACAGAGCTAAGGACTAAAGTAAGTGGCCTAGCCACGAAAATAGTGCATTGTGTGCAACTTGGTGCAAACAGTGCAAGACAAAAGACAGTACAAACAGACAATACAGGAAAGTGTGGGACAGATACACAAAACACAAAATAGCGCAGACCAGTAAACCTACTGTATAATATGTTAGACAGTACAATGTGCAAAAGAGAAAACTATAAACAAGAATGTACTTGTAAACATAAACACAATGTTGTAGAAGAACAGCAAGAGCAGCAATCAAGAGGTGCAAAACAGCATGTAAACATTATAATATGATTATAATCAAATAATAATATAAAGTGAAATTAATATAAAGTGTGTGTTGAGTTCAGGTTGTAACAGTTCAGTAACACACATTTGAGTGACTGTGTGTTTGAGTTTGGTACAGTTGGTACAAGAAACTGAGCCTGAATGCTTCAGAAACTCTTCCTGATGGCAGGAGGGTGAAGAGTGTGTGTGAGAGGTGTGTGAGGGTTGTCCACAATGCTGTTGGCTTTGCGGATGCAGCGTGTGGTGTAAATGTCTGTGACAGAGGGGAGAGACTCCAATGAACTTCTCGGCTGTCCTCACAATCCTTTGTAGGTTCTTGCGATCCGAGACGGTGCAGTTCCCAAACCAGGCATTGATGCAGTTGCTCAGGATTCTCTTGATGGTCCCTTTATAAACCATGATGTACAGACGCTGCTGGTGTAGAAACACAGCCCTGAGGGGCTCCAGTGCTCAGTGTGGTGATGCTGGAGGTGCTGTTCCTGATCTGGACTGACTGAGGTCTCTCAGTCAGGAAATCCAGGATCCAGGTGCAGAGGAAGGTGTTCAGGCCCAGTAGGCTCAGTTTCTCAATCAGGTGCTGAGGGATGATTGTGTTCAATGCCGAACTAAAGTGTATGAACAGCATTCATTAGTATGTTGCTTATTGCCCAGGTGGGTGAGGACCAGATGAAGGGTTGTGGTGATGGCATTGTCTGTGGAACAGTTTGAACGATACGCAAATTGCATGGGGTCCAGTAACGGTGGTAGCTGGGTCTTGATGTGTATTTGTGTGTGTGTGTGTGTGAGTGTGTGTGTGAGTGTGTGTGTGTGTGTGTGTGTGTGTGTGTGTGTGTGTGTGTGTGTGTGTGTGTGTTTGTGTGTGTGTAAATTCTCTGGCTTCCACTCTATTTGATCTGGATCCAGCAAGATCCTGACCAGGTCAATGCAGTAAGATGAATCAATAATATTGTAGTTCATGTATCATTTTCTTATGATGACGGTTTCACATATTCATAAAAATACAGAAAAAAATAGATTAAAATGTAAATCATATAAAGTAAAAAATAGAGTAAAATATTAAACCATATAATCTGTCAATCTGTTAATTGTTTCTTTAAGTTTTCTTCCACTTTTTGTAAAAAAAAAATAATAATAAAGGTATAAAAAAAAATATATATATAAGGACACATAATAACATGATTCAATTTGCTCTTGGACATTAAACAGTATAAAATGTGGTAGAAGAGGAATACATTTATTCAGGATATGCTATAACAGGAAAACTGTAGAAATTCACAGCCCCACTGTTTCTTATAACAGCATGTATCTATGTGTTTGATTTCTTATTTCATAAGCATATGGTTTTGAGAGCAAGTAAGTGAAGCAGAAATATAAGGCGATGTTGCAAGATTAAAGCTAATCTTATATAATTTTCCAAGACAAAAAAGGGGCAAAAACTCAAGTCAATAAAGAAATCAAAGGCAGTACAGTAGAGTAGAGGAGTGTTAGTCTCCAGCATGTTCCCACAGTCGCAGTGCAATAATGGTGTCTCCTGCTGCGTCGCTTGCCTTGCCTTCCTGCACTCCTGCTCTCAAATTGTTCAGAATTTGACATCACTGCATTATGGATATTTTCTCAGCAGTTTCATTTGGAAAATGAATCAGTCTAAAATTACCCCTATTGTCATGTGGGTACATGTTTAAAAAAAAGAGGTGTGTTTCACCTTTCACTCTGAAAGGATCAAGAGCAATATATATATATGTAAAATGTGAATAAAGATACATTGTAATCCAAAATATGGCCTTGAAAGAGCCAAAATAAAAAAAATCAATGTAAGAAACAATCATTTTGGCATGGGAAAAAACTGCTTTACTAAACAATAAATAATATTTAGGCTATATTAATTTACGGGTAAGAATGCATAAAACACGTCATGCTGTTCAGAGTCAAGCTGAACACATTATAAGACAGGTTGCATGTCAGTGGAAGTTTTTGCCCATGGTTCCATTGATTTATTTATATGGCTGTCGACTGAGACTTGCTGTGCTTAAGGACATTCAGAATCAGGTATCCCACTTAATTTTGATTTTTATTTTTTACTATTCCCTTAAGCAACACTATAATGCAACACTATATGCTTGGCTGTCATGAATGGCTTCTTTGAAACTGTGCATTATTCAAATTTACACTTGCAAAAATAGATGTGCTCAAATGTCGAGAAAATAAAACAGCTGTTTGCAATGCACACAGAGAAAAGTGATTGCAAACTTAGTATGGTCATTGACTTTCTCCTCTTTCTTCCACAACCATCAATTTGTGACTCCACACAAATCCATCAGTATTTTGTCTAAAAAAGAGCCTAGGTGCAGTGTTAATGTATTTCATTACTGATTTGTTTCAACATAACACAAGATACTATTCGTATTGAGTCAGCTGCTCTTTTCCTGCCAATGAGTCCATTATTCCACTGTTCATCAATAAGGCGAGGCTAGAGACACATGACAATGTGTTTGCTTGGGGGAGGCAAAGCTCTCCTGGAGTCAGTATATGAGTGTGTATGTGCTTGTATGTGTGTATCCACCTGCCACACAGGGAGGGCTTTGCCTGTTAGAGCTGCAGGCAGTGCTTCTCTATGCTAGGGCCAAGGTCAGAGAGATACCGCAGGCAGAGGCAGGGGCAGGAACGGGTCGGCCTCCTTGACTCCACCACCACCACCACCACAACCAACACTGTGTCCAATTGCGACTGCATCTGCAGCTGCGGGGCTCAAACACACTGTGGAGAACTGAACACACAAACACATTTTGTGGACACACACACACACACTCACACACACACACATATACACAGAAAGGCTGTACAAACCATGCTCAAAATACAGATGGAGGGAAGAAATTCAAGAAACAACAGGCTGTGGAATCTGTGTGCATGCAAACGCATTTGCACATGTATCTCCACTTGTATCACACACCCTTGCATTTCACTTTCAAGTGCTCTCCTAATGTACTTGATGATTTACAGGCATAATGGAATTTAAAAAGGTTTGGTTTAACAGACAGCATGCAGTGTGATTGTTACACAATGTGTCCTCCACTTTGCAAAAAAGAATGGCTGTGAAAGTAACAAGGGGAGCGATATGTTTGCAAGCTGGTGTCCAGGTATTACGTGCTCAAAGTGCAGATGCATTACCTGGATCACCTTCCCTCTGGTGCTGACATTTAACCCGCCTCAAATGCATGAGTCATCTGATAGCAACTGGGTCACTGTGAATAAAGCAACGTCAACGATTGATTGTCGGTCGCATAC
Source organism: Silurus meridionalis (assembly GCF_014805685.1). Classification (NCBI taxonomy): domain Eukaryota; kingdom Metazoa; phylum Chordata; class Actinopteri; order Siluriformes; family Siluridae; genus Silurus; species Silurus meridionalis. The sequence goes on from NC_060886.1 coordinate 11,365,751, forward strand.
TAACATATTATGTAGAGGTCCTGTTTCACGCTAAATATTATTTATTTGGTCCTTACTAATTTTGGAAAATGTTTAGCTAACTATTTAACCCATTACAATTTACGCATAATACCAAAAAAACTCTCGCGATCTAATGCTTTTAATAATCAACACACTTATAAGGTAGGAAAGGAGCCAATACAACAATGTCCTTATACAATCCAGTGCACCCATATACTTATTTCAAATTGTTTCCCATGCAATCAGTGTTTAGCTGTTTATGCACCTGTCTTACAAACTTACAAACGCTCAAGTTTCCAGCACCGGGCAGCATTTTGTGTTGCAGTGCACTTTTACAGTGCTCTTTCTCCAGCCCTCAGCCTTGGTTTAGTTGGAGGAGAGACCTCTTGTCGTTTGTGAGCAGCTCCACCCCTCCTGTGCAGGCTGGAGGTTGGGAACAGCCAGTGCTCTTCATTGTGGGGGCTTTTGGTACACCGAGGAGGCTGCCAGAAGGTAGCCATGGCAACAACATTGCTTTCACTTGCTACTTTTTTTCCCTGCGCTCTAAAAGGGACTGTGGAGAATTGGAGGGGCCCTCATCACAGGCAAAATTAAAGAGGTCACAGTCATTTGCTGGAACCAGTTGAAATGATCATAGAGACGGATGTGTTGCAAAGCAATGGTGAGATACAAAAATTAGAGATGAATGTATTGAGCCAAGACAGCTTGGGAAACTGTTTATTATTTTCTGCCCACATGTGGGAAGGAAAAAATGAAAGCCGTTCATTTACCTTTTGAGTTCACAGTAAAAAAAAAGGGAAGAAAAGAACACAAGCCAATAAAGAACTGTAAAGGAATGATTACCATTCATTTGCATCAACAAGACAGAAAGGTGGTTATTAATGTTGAGTGTAGCACCTTCAGCAATAAATGTTGCCAGTGAATTACATCAATAAAGGTTGCCTAAGTGTTACATCAATTAAGAAAAACCTGAAATCTTTAACCTGCATGAGAGTGTGGTTTGATACAAGTATTGCATGATTATTGCAATGTATTGGATATAAACTGTTGAATATTCAATAGCAATATTAGACACCGGAAGCCGCCCACGTTCTGATTTCCATCAACAGTTTTGGGATTTCTGGTATAGTCCATGTGTGCCAAAAACTGTAATCCACTTCTCACACATTTACATAACTGGCAGCGTCAAGTATTCCATAAGCCGGAAAAACCTAGAAACCGACATCTATTTCCTGTAATTCCATCATCCTTATTTGCCTTTAACTGAAGCTGAGGTAATACACACAGGCTTCTGGTCTCTTAAAACACTGGAATGCACTAGTTTACATTACAACATAGTTAAACAATGTCTAATTTTATGTTTAGTTTAAATGGTTTTTATTCATCTGCATGGCATTTGCAAAGAAGTCCAAAAGTGGACCTGAAATGTTTGCAAAAAATCTCTCAAAGACAAACCACTGTTATACAAACCACTGCTATTTTTGGACAATAATGAGTTCATTCTTGGTAAAAGTGATGTGTGTTTGGCCAAGACAAAATCTCCAGAAGATCACTGTAACAAATCCAAAGCAGCTCTAATAAAAGCAATATTTCTATCAGGTAGGGCCGCTGAATAAATAAACAATGAATGTTTGAAGACAAAATAAAAAGAAAAAAAGAAAAGCTTGGCTTCAGTGACAAAAGCTTTATATTCTAATTGTGCATGGTTTTATGACAGGCATGGTTCCTCCTTTTTCTCCTTCAGTTTCCACCATCTTATTCTTTTTTCAGTTCTCACTCTCCTCCTCTTCTTCTTCTTCACCTCCATAGCCATCCTACAGACCACTATCTGATGCTGTTTAGCTACACTGTCCTCTGCCAACACCTTACCGTCTCCAATCTCCTTTAGGTTGCATCTCCTGCATAGAACAAAGTCCACCTGTGGCACCTTCCTCTACTCTTATGTCACCCTATGCTTCTCCTTCTTCTTAAAATAAGTATTTATTGTTTCCTTCACCAACATGGCCACTGAAATCTGCCCCAATCACCAATCATTCTTTCCTAGGTACACTCTCCGTCACTTCATCTAAATCACTCCAGAATTTTCCTTCTCCTCCATTTCACAGCCCACTTGTGGAGCATAAGCACTGATGACATTTATCATCACCCCTTTAACTTCCAGCTTCACGTTCATCACCCTATCAAAAACTCTCTTACTGTACTCTTCCTTCATGATCAATCCTACACCTTTTCTCTTTCCATCCACACCATAATAGAACAGTTTAAACCCACCTCCAATGTTCCTGGCCTTACTCTCTTTCCACTTGGTCTCCTGAACACACAACATATTTACCTTTCTCCTCTCCATCATATCAGCTATCTCTCTCCCTTTACCCGTCATAGTACCAACATTTAAAGTACAAACCCTGACCTCCGCTCTCCTACACTTCTCCTTTCCCTGCTGTCTCTGTAGACGTCTTCCTCCTCTCCTTCTCCACCTTCAGCCAACAGTAGCTCAATTTCCACCGGTACCCTGTGGTCATTGGTAACCCGGGCCTCGACCGATCCGGTATGAATTTCTCTTTTGTAATCTGCATATTTGATGTCCTTCCTAACGCAACCCTCCCCATTTGCCGGGCTTTGAACCGGTACTAAGAGTGCACTGGCTTGTGCAAACCTAATGGCTGGGTTACTCAATTTAATCAATATAATGAACAAAAAATATTGTAATTATATAATTTATTCTATTTTATTGTTATACAGTATTAAAAAATATTATTTTATATATTATTTAACCAAGAAGCCATTTTATTAAAATTATTATTAATTGTTATAAATGTTAACTGTTCAGATGCAGATGATCACAAATATGAAAATAATAAACTGCGTTAATAAAAAACGACAAACAATTTTATGTTTTGCATTTCTTTCCCCTAACTGTACCGTAATTGAACTGAACCGTGACTTTTTACCATGCTAGACCTCCTGTTTATTACTATGTTAGACAAGTAACTCTGTTATAGGGAGTTAACTGCTCTTCTTTAGGTTCAATGTAAAGTCATATACTCTGAACTGACAAGGCATCATCATGATGTTATTATGATAATTGCTTAGTTTTTGTTTTTTTTTAGAAAATCAAGCATTTACTTTAAACCAAACAAGCACTTAAACTTTTTACATTTTAAATCACATTAAGGAGTTTTTGTTTAAACAGCCACAGACTAACATTTAATATAATACCATCATACGATTGCCTTTATTTGAACTCCACTGTGGTTAAGAGAATAAAAAGTTTTTGAGTAATAATGTGCTGCATACGAGTGCACAAGTACATGCCATAAACTGCAGCATTGTAATTTCGCTTGCTTTTTAACTCAGGCATAAAAGTTTTATGTACGTTTGTGCGTTCATTTGTTCTTGGAACCAAAATGTCTATGACTTTAAAGCATCTAAAGGAAATAAACCTTTTTTAAAAAGATAAATGCTGTATATTTTGAATCAACGTAAATCCGGGCCAGTATTAGTGTTATTAGTGTTAGTATTAGACCTGCTCTAATAGAGCATTTAATGCAGCGGTACATTAGCAATTGTGATATACAGAACAACTTGAAAGCAGTAAAATAATCACCACAGGTGCCCCGTCCAAATAATTACACAACAATTTTATGTGAGTGATGCACAAGTGATTCATGGTCTCCTTCTCTTTTTATAGCAATGCCGGTGATAATAGCACATTGTTACATCACATTGATTAGACAAAAAGTGCAGCAGCTAGCATAATAAAAAACAACAGGACTCTAAAAGAACAGTTACTGCAGACTGCATTACATATTCTGATCCCTCTCCTGTAGAAAGAGCTGTAGTGTATACTATAGTGCACTTATATAAACTAAACTGGAATGATTCAGTACTGGAAAATCACAAGACCTGGACATCTACTTTAGATGTTGTCTAAAATACACCCATGTATGCACTGATATATGTGATATACAACATCTGGAACATTAGCAGCCTACAAGATGGTGACTTTTCCTACCTTCACTCCCACCCAGCATGCAAAAACATTATCAGAACACTTGGTGAGATATTCATCAGGTTTTAAAAAGGCAAAGTTGAAATGTTACTAAAATAGTAAAAAGAAAAAGAAAAAGAAAAAGCTGTGATTTTGCTTTATTTGTTTGTTATTACTTTGTTACATAGCAATCTTCTAAGCGCTTTGCTCACACAATGTTCCCACAACCTAGTCTCTGATGCGAAACTGAAAAGGCAAACTTCTGAAACCTAAAGATTGCAATCTGGTTGCTATACACACTTTCTCTTATGTTGGTTTGCACCTGGTAAACAAATTTTTTATATTTTAGCAAAATAAAACCGGGAGAACTAGTGTTAAACAAACTACATTCTCAGTTATGGGTTTTTAACAGTATTTTTAAAACCACAAATAAGAACATTCACAATGAACCTAGAAATATTTATAATTTAAATAATAAGTCTCAGAAGCAAAAGTTTCTGAAATAATCAATAAAGAAAAAGCTTTGGATATTTGAAATTGTATACTAGTGTCAGAGAACCACCAGCCACGCCTCCCTCCTACACTCAGTACACTTGCACAGCCTCGCCCTCCTACTAATCACCTTCACACTAATCACCCCCTCACTTTCCCTTCTGATCTCTGCCTTTGTCTGGTGGCTCGCTACTGGTGGCCTGGGAAGAGCAGGGATGTCACACATTACGTCCAGGGCTGCCCTGTCTGTGCAAAATCCAAGACCTCCCAGGAAAGCTGGTTCCCTTGCCCATTCTGCAGCAGCCATGGTCACATCTAGGAGTATATTTCATCACGGACCTGCCCAACTCGGACGGCAACACTTGTGTCTTAGTGGTCGTTAACCGATTCTCCAAGGCTTGCAAGTTGGTTCCCCTCCGTGGCCTGCCCACAGCCCTAGAGATCGCAGAGACGCTTTTCCATCACGTCTTCCGGAACTTTGACCTGCCAGAGGAAATCATGTCTGACCGGGGATCACGTCCCAGGTGTGGAAGGTATTCTTCTGTCTCCTAGGGGTCACAGTGAACCTGTCATGACCCACAGACCAACAGGCAGACAGAGCGGAAGATACAGGAGTTGGGACGCTACCTCCGGTCGTACTGTAATCATATTATAACCTTGTGCTCCAGAATTTCTGATCACATGCACATTATCAACTTGTGCTGTTAATATCGTGAACAGCAGCTACTCTAATACCTTTTTACTGCTTCTCTTTCACAACCCATCCTGAGGCATCCTGAGGTTGCTCCAGCCCCAGTCAAGTCCCACCTTATGAAGATTGTGGACGTTTAAAGTAATAGATCCTTGAATGTTTAAAGGCTCTGGCATGGAGAAGCTGGTGTTGGATCAATGATGATGAAAAATGTTGAGCTATTTTATAAGTTGCTCAGTAGCTCCTAGTTTTATAACTACAAATGACTGTAAAAGACTGTAGAAAGAACATTACTCATAATCTTACATTCCAGTGCTCATGTTAGTTCTCACTCTTCAGTGTTCTGTATTGTTTAAATATTTATAATCACACTCTTGATGTCACCCAAATGAGGATGGGCTCCCCTTCTGAGTCTGGTTCCTCTCAAGGTTTCTTCCTCATAACATCTAAGGTAGTTTTTCCTTGCCACAGTTGCCATGGCTGCAAATCAGGGATTAATGCACACCATTCACCTTAACTCTTAAAATTCTGTAAAGCTGCTTTGAGACAAAGTGAAAAGCGCTATAGAAATAAATTTGACTTGCCTAGACTAATCAGGACCAAACCACCTGGAACCGCTTCCTCCCCTGGGCCGAGTACCTGCAGAACTCCCTGCACCAGGATACCACCGGTCTAACCCTGTTCCAGTGTATGCTAAGCTTCCAGCCGCCGTTGTTCCACTGAACGTCCCAGCCGTGGAATACTGGTTCCAGAAGAGCGTGCGCATGTTGGAAGCTGCACACACCCAGCTCCGACGTGCTGTCAGAACCACCCAGAGGTTCGCAGATCCACAGAGGTCGGAAGCCTCCCCTACCAAACTGGTGATCAGGTCTGGTTGTCCACCTGAGATCTGCGCCTATGGCTACCCTGCAGAAAACTCAGCCCCTGTTTCATTGGGCCGTTCCGGATCATCAGGCTGTTCAACGACGTGGCTCAACGACGTGGCTCAACCTGCCTCCTAGGTACCGTTCGTCCACGTGTCACTCCTGACACCCTTCACGCCCCCCTCTCCAAGGAGCACCTGGGGTCACCATAGATCCTCCTCCCCGGAGATGCTGGACCAGCCATCAGTCTAGACGGTCCGGGAGATTCTGGACTTGGGACATAGTTGTTCTGCCATTGAATACCTTGTGTACTGGGATGGGTACAAACCAGAGGAACGCTTGTGGGTCACCAGACAGGAGATGCTGGACGCAGCACTCCTGGAGGAGTTTCACGCCAGTCACCCTACCCGCCCTGCACCCTGGCACCACGTTAGGGCGTCGAGAGACGCCCCTGGAGGAGAGGGTAATGTCAGGAAACTACCAGCCATGCCTCCCTCTGACACTCAGCACACTCGCACAGCCTCGCCTTCCTACTAATCACCTTCATGTGTCTCCAATCTACTCTCTACTTTATAAGGGCCCTATTTCCACTTGCTCACCGTCCGATCTACACTGGCGATCATCCTTGGACTACCCGCATTACGGATTATACCTGGTCTCCTGTTCGTGCTTATCCTCAAGCCTCTGCCTCATGTATTAAGTCGATTAAAGCGTTTGCCCATACTCTGGTTTCCGACTCTTGATCCGCGCGTGACAACTAGACATTAGCTAGCATGGTGGTTCATTTCTTTTACCTTATAGAATTTGTGAACAGAATTTTGTTTCTGATTGATTCTGTACATGTTGTACTAGATTTATGTTTCACTGGAACTAAATGTATCAACCTGTATTTGCAACTATTATCCCAATTAATTATCAATTAAAACTTTCCCTACCCTAACAAAATCTTGATTCTGCCAGAATGTACATAAGTAAACACATATTGGAATTTAATTATTGTTTAAGATTCATTAGGGTTTTTCAGTTATCATAGTTTTTCTGAATTTAATGTGGTTTTAAAAAGGTTATATGACAACGAATGAACAGAATCTGTATGAACAAGGCAACAAATAAATGAAGGGGACCTTTTTGAGTTTGAGTGGCAAGTGTAATGTGTGAGCACTGACCTTTTCAGGTGCATCACTGTCTGATGTGATGGGTTTGTGGGAGTCACAGCTCTGCCTTGTCCCTGACTTCACCCACATTTGCAACAGATGGCTCTCACCATCATGTCTGATGGAGGAATTTATCTGGCAGGGCTTTCTGACCAGGGCCATCCCTTTTCTGCAACAGTGACCTATTTGTATTCTTTTCACAGCAGATGAGGCACCCAGCCCTCTTCACTCTGGGCATCTGGGGAATGGCAACTGGTGTTATAGCCAGCCTTTGCCTGGCAAAAGTCTTCAGCATCCACACATACACACACACACACACACACACACACACACACACACACACACACACACGCACACACATACACAGCCATCTGAGATGAGAGTAACATCAGTCTGCAGTGCTCTGTATAACCACAAGACACAACAAAAGAGCAATGAACATACAAGACCAGTCAAGGTTGCAATGCATCAAGGTGTACAAGATATCAAGATATGGTCCCATATCCCAATATCTAAAGCCTTTCCCAAACATTGAAAGTTTATTTGGGACATATTATAATTTGTTTGCTGTAAGAATGTGAATTTCCCAGGAGACATCAAGCTAGAAAGGCCATTGAACATGTGTTTTAAAGCATAGAATGGAATGGGGGGTTGCATTGTTTCTTAGGAGCCACAGTATATTTAGACTTGACATACCCGTTTTAGACCTACTTTCCCAAGAGACTGGACATTCTTTCATCTTGATTATCTACTTTATCCTGGTAAGGGTTGTGGTGGATCAGTAGACAAACCCTAGAACAATGGTCATGAGTTGGGAATACACCCTGGATAGGATGCCTGTCCATCACAAGGCACCATGCAGTCATACCTCCCACAACTGGAGGCAATGGAATGGAGCCAATCCAGCATTTTTGGGAGGTGGGAAAAAGCCAGAAAACACATTATGGACATGAGGAGAACATGCACATAAACTAACCATTGGCAGTAACAAAAGTTCAGGATTGAACCATGGAACCCTGGAGCTGTTAGGAAGCAATGCTGCCTTCTGTGCCATCATGGACTTCTCAGCCTTAATAATGTCAAGCAACAACAGTCTAATAGTTTTAATGTTTGGGGGATTGTCTAATCATGGGTAATGCCTCTGAGACACACGTCCCATAGAAATGCAACTAAAAGCTGCTGTGTGATTCTAAAACCTAGCTCTTTGTAAAATTCAGAAAAAGAAAATAGAGATGGCAAGCCCATACATAAAAAAGGACAGTTCAAGTGATGGTGAAGGCTTCCAGGCATTGTATCGATAAAGAAATGTAAGTTGCTCTAGCATTATAAAGAGAAAATTATGTTAAAACAAAAAGAAAGGTGCTTGAGAGGATTATTTAATAGACCCAAATTTTTACCTCCACCACCCTTACTTCATCTATTGCTTATATCCTTACCCTCTCCATCTTCCATCTTCCATGCTTTTTTTGTCTTTACACGCACACACACACACACACACACACACACACACACACACACACACACACACACACACACACACACACAATGTGACAGAAGCAACTGTGCTGGGTTTCGGGACATGGGGGATTGCAGAGCTGGGCAATCAACACCATCAGCTCAGCACATAGAGGCAGTTGGGCCAATAATGCACCTCTAATTGAATAACGTATCCACAGCACATATCCCAGGGGGCTGCTTCAGGCACAGCATGGCCTAAGAGACAGACAGCAGAATCCCGTTTTCACAACTTTTTTCCCAAGGTCACTTCTTGCCAGTGGCAATTAGAAAAGATGGGGCAGAGGCCTACAATATATATCAGCTGTTCAACAAATGCTAATCTTTAGCTAAACATTATTGATAAAATTGATTGATAATCGATTGATTTGCCCACCCTTCAAGACGAGAAGTGCTGAGAAATCAGGTTTACTTTACTGTCCCATTTAGCTCCAAAGACTTATTAAACCTAGTGGTCAAAATGGGAACTGTAGCAAACGTTAATAGAAGCCTATTGAGAAAACATGCCCTCATGCTCATTTAATAAATTTCAGCAGACCTGGCAAATAAATCACAGAGTCGCCAGATTTGATTAGTAAAATACTCTCTGTCATCCAAAATCTTTTTTATACCATATTTCTGTCATAAATCTAAATATAATAAGTGTAAGTGCATTGTGTTTATAAAAAATAAATAAATAAAAAAGACGCAAAACCTTCAATGCAACACACATTTATTCACAATGTCCTTTTTTTACTCAGATATAAAAAAAATAATAATAATAATAAACTCTACCAAAAAAAATCATTAATCATGCGCAAGAATATTTTGTCTTTATGCTCTATGTTGAGTATGGTTTCACTAGTAATAAACATACATTTGCATAAAGCATCCATATTTGTCCATGTGCATGTTGATTAGAATATTAAAAACAACTTCCTGGTTAGCGGCTATCGCTAGCGATATGGATTATTGAGCATTTTCATGCATGCGCAAAAGAAATCTAAAAAACCCTCCCTTCAGAAACTGGGCTAAACGGCACATTTCCAACATGAAAACGACCCCAAAACAGCGCCAAGGTGACAACTACCTTGCTGAAGGTGAAGGTGATAGAGTGGCCAAGTATGTCTTCAGACCTGAACCCTATTCAGTACCTGTGGGGCATCCTCAAGAGGAAGGCAGAGAAGCACCATGTGTCTAATATCCAGTAGCTCTGTGATGTCATTATGGAGAAGTGGAAGAGGATCCCAGCAACAACATGTGCAGCTCTTGTGAATTCCATGCCCAGGATGATTAAGGCAGTGCTAGATAACAATAGTGCTCACACAAAATATTGACACTTTGGATACAGTTTTGACACGTTCACTTGGGGTGTACTCACTTTTGTTGCCAGTTATTTAGACAATAATGGCTGTATGTTAAGTTATTGATTTAATTTCAGAGGACAGAAATCTATACTGCTATACAAGCTGCATACTGACTACTCAGTATATATATATATATATCCACGTTTCATTTCTGTAGTATTGTCCCTTGAGAAGATATACTAAAATGGTTGCTGAACTGTGAGGGGTGTACTTACTTTTGTGAGATACTGTATGGGGTTAATCTGTTGTTTGAGGTTATGTCAGTGCTATTCTGCCTCAGCAAATCTGTAGTCATGAACCTTCACTACTGTTTCTCACCTGTGATTTCTCTAACACAGATATTTGGAATTGGTTGTTTGCAAGCATTTTTCCTTATCAGAGGAAGTTTATAGAGGTCCAAGGTGAAGCTGAAGAGATGGGAAAGAGGGAGAGAGAGACAGAGACAGAGAGAAAACACTCTTCTCACAGGAGGGATAAGTCTTATACAGACCCCTCCTTTAGTTCTGTGCTTCTGTGCTATGCCACCCATCAGTTCACAGCAGGGGGAGGATGAGTTCCATTTCCTCTCTCTGCAGTGCCATCCAGCTGTCCCAAAAAAAACACACTCTTATCCCAGTGGGACAGGAATACCACCCAGTAATAGACTTTAATGTCTGATAAAGAATTGCGCTTAAGATACACAGCTATGTTTTTAACTTTTAACTTCAATCCTCTAATTTTAAACAATTTCCTTGAATATTTTCTGTGGTTTTATTCTTCAGTAACGAAGTAATGTTCACCATAATAATAATGAAAGGGTTAAAAAAATGAAAAAAAAAGTGGATTCTTCAGCTTGCTCCTCTGGGTAATTATTTTTTTAATGCCACTAAAATTGCTCTGCCATTTTATCATATTGCATTATCACCACTACGTTCAGGAAAGCTGTAAAAGATAAAGATCTTACATTTCTTTTTACATTTGGTGTAAGGCCATTTTTAAACTTGAAACTCTAGTTTTGGTTACAAAATGACTACATGAAACCATTCTAAGTATTACATTCATTTTAAAACTAATATTCTGGCATAACTCTTGCAGTTAGTATAAAAAGTTGTGGCGGGGTAACACATTGATTTACCCTTCATAGTTGGTTGCACTACATTTATCCAGCAGAGTGCTTAAATTAGCAAGTCTTTCCCAATTAGTCTCCTCACAACAGTGGTGCACAGCCAGTCAAAGGGCTCATTACCCTGGTGCATCAGTCCTCCATATGCAGCCCAATCCCTGAGCCTAATGTACTCAGCAGTTCACTGCTAATGTATGGCTGTAGACAAACTTAACAAATAACCCAAAAAGACAGTTCCTAACAGAGTTTCTGTGGTTTGCTCAGGATAATTTATGGAGGCTGGATCACACCTAAAAGAAGACAGCCTCAATCTCTTCACAACACATCTGATTCTGTCATAATGAGTCATCACTATTAGAAATAAGCATTGATAACAGCTTTGCTTTAAAGTTTGAATTAAATAATACATCCAGAATGTGTTGGTCAAATTCCAAACTTTCCAATTAGTCCTTTCAAATTAAAAAAGAAATGCTGCCCAGTACATTCAGGAAAGCATTTTTGGAACTTATCCATTTACATGCTAATGTAGGTCTTGCTGGTATGGTACTGGTATATGCATTACAGTTGCCTAATGTAAGCTAAAAGACCCTTGACACTCCTCACTGTCCTTGACGTAGAGTACTTAATGTCCTCTGTGGTTAATACTCTCATCTGCACCCACACAAAGTGCCTCTTGCTGAGTGGCACTGATACATCTCGGGACCACAGTAAGTCAAAGCAGATTAATACAGAGACATAAATTTAAAACATCCAGGCCAGCAGGTGGAGTTGTTTTAGAGTTCCTCTGCCTGGCCAATTTGTTTTAGAATATAAGCAACCTAGAGTATTACCCCTTAATAAATGCAACCTTCTTAAAGCTGAACAGTAGTGTAATTATCTATAAAAGACATAAATAGTAGACCAGAGATCCACCTACAATATTTACATGGCCCTTCCTACTCTGATTATTCATAAACCTGAAAACCAGAAACCAGACAGTCTCTGTGAATGCATCAAACTGGTTTTGGAGATGTTTTGCTCTGTAACTCATTACCAAGGCCATCCTCTACTCCAGCAGCTCCGGGCCAGCCTTTGCCCCACAGCAAAGCAAACACCTTTCGCTTCAGTCCATGGTAACACACACCGTAGCTGGGAACCCTGCCGGAGCTACATTACACTAACTTCACTCTGTGCAAACAAAAGCTGCCCTGTCCACTCCAAGCCCCAGATGTTTCACATTGATCCCCCTGTGGTTTTGGCAGGATGGAATGGACAGGATTGTTGCCCTCTCAGTTTTTTTGTCACAGACTGAATTAGAAAACAAAGAAGAAGGAAAAGTCTACGGGTGTGTTTGGCTCCGCTACACATGTCTGCTGGGTGCAGTGTCGCATTTCAGCCAGAAGCGAAGCTGGCCTGCTCACTTTATCTCTTTCTCTCCCTTTCTATCCCCATCTCTCTGGTTAATAATGCAAAGTGTCTCTCAGTCTAATGTTCTGCTGCAGTCGAGTGTTGGATACACCCATGGAGAAAAGCTTAGCTGTCTGCCTGTGAAGTTCAGAGACACAGGTTGCTCTGGCTGCTAGCCTTCACTGAGCCCCATGCAAACACTCAAGCTCATTTAACACACAGAGAGAAAGAATAAGAGAGAGAGAGAGAGAGAGAGAGAGAGAGAGAGAGAGAGAGAGAGAGAGAGATATTAGTGTTGGAGTGTGAAGACACATCCATGTTCAGTACATGGTTGTTAATCTAGATAATTCAGCACTGTGCAGCAATACTTAGTCAGCGATTCAAAAGAGAAAAAGCTCCTGGCTTGAGGTCGACAGGGTGGCAGAGATATTACTGTGGAATTTTAATGGCATTTGTTTTACTTACTCTAGGCATTGGTGAAACAAGGCAAGCACACACCCTTTTGCCCACACTGTGTAAGTTAATAAGTCTCTTTCCCAGCACTGAAATAAACAGTTGAAGCGTAACTATGTGGAACAGTGGTACGCTCTCCAACAACAGGGTGCAGATTTATAGTCATGCAATGTATGCCGGAGTCCACATAAGGCATGGTGCTGAATTTAAGTCGTGTTTGCATAACCCTGCATGACATCATTCTATATAAGGCTATCAGCTTAGCAAACATTTTCACCAATGTACGTATAGACTACCTATGAAAGCAAGTCCATAATAACTCCTCCCACAAAGCCTGTCATTAATATGATTAGGTATTTACATAAAATACTGAGCAGTTGGCAAGCCCGTCCAGCAGACTAGGTGTATGTGCGGATGTTCACTGATAAGTTGCTAGGAGAAGCTAGTCTTTCCTCTCCCTCTGTGTGTCAGTGTGATTTTCTTTATCTGTCAGTGTGCAGCTTGTGCATGGAATCTGCCCTGAGTGTACTGCTGCTCCAGCGTGGGAGGGAAGTGGGCGAAGGTGCACGGCATCTGCCACAGTTCACAGCCTGAGGAGAAACAGCAACACATCACATTCAGTCTCTCTTCCATGGCAGGCTCTGCACTGTTAAGCAGCAGTGATAGCAGCTCAATGCCATGTAGGCTAGGTTTCAATGAATCATATTTTGGCAAGGAGTTTTCTGTTCACAGCCCCCTCTGCCTTGAATACATTCAGAATGGATAAAACAAGGCAGAAAATGCATCATAAAGGCTTCTTGGCAACTATTTTAAAAACTTTATGCATGCATGCAATTAATTACTGTATGCTGTTTTATTTAAGGGTTTAACCAAATTACGTAGTTATTGTTAATGGCAATTTTAATTAACCCTATATAATTACTGTTCAATTAGTGATATTTTTAATTAGTACATTAACACCTTGCATTTTTTGCACCTTAATTTTTTATGCTGTTGAACAATATGTGCAATTAGCCACTTTGGCCAGTTAGTGTACACGTTGCACAAAAATGTCTTGAAGGCATTGAAATGGTACATTTTCTGATCTAATATGTAATGTTTTTTCTCGTACATTGGCCTTTTACTGAAAAAAAATATCTTTTAACTCTCTTTTGTTCAGAAGCACAAAGATAAATAGGTCAGTTTTCCCTGCACATACATATTTACATATCCATTTACATCTCACTCATTTTTCTGCCTATTAATTATTGTTTAAATCCAACTGAAGGAATGTTTCAACATTTTGGCAGCATTGTATATAAACTCAACTCATCAATGCCATTTAATTTGAATTCAATGAATCCAAAATGCATTTCACAATAAATTAAGGTTTGGACTGTGGTTTAATAAATATTCATGGAAAGTTATGTTTTTATTTATTCTTATTATTACGTTTTTTGGAAGAAAACATTGCATTAGACAACAGACACACTGCTATACATTAATTCTAATGATGAAACCTAGATTTCTTAAAAACATTTGTATGAATTAAAGATGCTACTGCCCCATATGCACCCCTCCCCCTTCCTTTCATAGTGCTACATGGTCTGCGTTCAAATTCTGGAACATGATTGGCTCTAATGTCTTATGACATAATAACAATAATAGAAGCAGATTTTCTGTAAAGTTTTAGATCACCACTGGAGTATTTTTTGCAGGTAAACAACTTCTGTCTTAAATATTCTGTTTTCTTTCCTTAATAAGCCTTATCTTTCTATTATATCTTGTTTGGTTTTTCATTCAGGTTTTCCAAAACCCATCTTGCTGCAGTATTTTTAACAGCTAACAGTCTGGAGTGTGTGCTATTATTCTAAGTGGGCCACTCCCTCTGGTCTACAGGTTCAGTGGACACTAACGGAGGAAGAAGAACTACGCTTTGGAAAAGCCCTGTTAGCTTTATGAAATTCTCCAGACTGTAAGAGATTGTTTGGTAAAGTGCCTGGAAAGATCTTCTCTGCTGAATATGTGGCAGTTTGGATCTGTATGAACTTATGGTTTAAATTATATGTAGAGCTGCATACAAAACGGGGTTTATTTGTGTCTAGTCCAGTTGGGCTGTACAGAATTTAAGGACTCAATGAAAATTACATTTCCTTCTGGAAATGAGTAACACCAACAGCTTCCTCTGTCTACCTTTAAGGAAATGAACAAACATAAGAAAGCAGTGCAGTGTGAGAGATGTGTATGGTGGAGGAGTGTAAAAAATACAGTACATAATGAAAGTTGTTTTTGTCAGACATTTCAGACATTAATTTCATACATGCTTTAAAGTTATTTTTTATGGTTGATTAAGTAATGGATTTAAGATAATGTTTGCGAAATTAGGTTTTATGACTATTTCTCAAATAAATATATTCCACATAATCAATCAACCCAAATCCAAGCAAAGTTCAATAAGTCAGAGAGAGACTGCTGTAGGATCTTTTGGATGATGGTCAAAGTTTACAGTAAGTGACGTTATATATAAGTACAAAATGATGGATGTGTAAAAGAGTACCCAAGAATCTACTCATGATTTGTTCGACATCTATTGGCAAACAACATAAGAACAGGCTCATGAGCTCATTTCTATTGGAGAAGCTTGAAGTCCATCACAGAACACACCATTCTGTGTTTCACAGATGCACAATCCCCTCGAGTCTTTAGACAGATGTTTTCAGTTTACAAATTGTTGCATATGGTGACAAAGAAAAGGTCTCTGATATTTTCACACATATCAAAATAATAAATTGTAATCTAACATATGTGGGGCAAAAGTTTAACATTTGGACAAATGTGTTGTTTTTTTTATAAAACAGAATACATCAAATGTCTGATATTTTGGTCCTCCAATCAACCTGCTGTAGTTCCTGTAACTTAACTTAAGCTCCCATTACTGCTGGTTATTTTTTATTAACAAAGCCTAACTATGGGCATAAAAAATGGGGTAAATTGTGACTTTACTGCTGTGACATTTTGACATAAATTTACTAATATTATGTAGAGTATAATATAAAGACACATTTTAACAACTTTACTAATAACTTAGATTACTTCTAAAGTGTCTGGCAACACCAAGTTTTTTATTAGTATTTGTGATACTATAGATAGTTTACCAGTATGAAGATTTACATTGAACAAACAAATATATTAATGTACAAATGTTACACTTTATTTTCATAAACACTTTTTTCCATTAAAAAAATGACAGGCACTTTATATGAGAGACCTGAGTGTATTTATCTTTTGCATTGTGACATATTTCCAATTGAAATGGCATATTTGGGCGGGCAGGACATGTCAGTTGATGTTAGCCTGCAGTAAATTGTTGAGAATGATTTACTCTTTAAAGAAGAAGCCAAAATCTTCATACTGCAAGCAGATGCAGATTGAGCCCTGGGAGTAACGCCATATGTATTTAAGCATGTACATACAGTTAAAAATGAAGGTAAGACACTTTTTTAGGGCAATTGAATCTCAGGGAACCTTTACTGATTTTTTTAAATCCTGCTGATAACTGTCATAGTGACGTAAATTGTCGGAGCCCACTTGCATCTCAGAATTAGTGGATGATTACTTAAAAAAACAAGAATTTTTGTCTTTGGAATAATTAGAAAAAGAAAATTAGAAATATCTTTAAAGAAAAACTTTAGCATTTTCTTCATCAAATTGCAGGCTGTCACTGCTACTAATTTTAAGAACAATTAAACTCAAAATCCTGTCAACAAATCACCAATCAAGTTTTTTTTTTACCCTAAAGAGTGACTCTCAAGAACAGTCCAGCCAGAACATTAAATAGCCCATGGCATTTATTTAATTCATATAACTGAGCAGATATGGGCTTAAGGGCCTTGTTTAAGGGCCCAGGAGTCGCAGCTTGGTGTGGCTGGGATTTGGAATCACGACCTTTAGATCCAAAGTCCAAAGGCTTAACCACAAAGCAACACCTCTCGTCATGTACGGCATTTGGCAGACACACTTATCCAGAGTGACTTACAATTATATCATTTGTACAACTGAGCAGTTGAAGGTTAAGGGCCTTGTTCAAGGGCCCAAAGGTGGCAACTTGGTGCTGGGATTTGATCTCACATCCTTCTAATCAGAAGTCCAACATCTTAACCACTGAGCTACCACCTCCTCATTGTTGCTAGATAAGTGCATATTCAACTGCATTGTATTGAACAATATTTTTTATTTAGTTGTTATTATTATTTGGTAAACAGGCTACACATATGCTGTTGGTGGATTTACAATATCCAAACGAGCTGCTTATAATGCTTTGGTGACATGCTGATAAACCTCAACTGAGTCAATGAATCGTGACAAAACAGTACAATGACGGTTACCTCCATGGAAACAGCAAAAAAACCCCAAAAAAAAACAGCAATCACTTGCATGACTAGATGATCTTTTGTGCTCTTTTCTGAGCATGTCATCTTTACTGACACAGCAAAATAAGCTTTATTTGTCCTTGTATCAGTTATAAGCATTTGTTGCTTCTGTGAGAAACATTTACTGCATTGAAGACTGCTGACTGATGCAGAAAAGTTACAGTGAATTTACTAAACTCAAATATTTGTGAGTTTGTAGGTTTAGTATGCACTAAACTAAAGATGTGATTGATCATTGTCAAATTGTATGAAATGCTGTCGACTAAAAGTCTACTTTGTGGGTGCAGGAAGGCCTGGGTGTCCCTCAGAACCTTCAGTGAGGCAACAACTAAAAACACAGCGGTTAGTTAAATACTTGAACAATGAGAACATGTGGTGGCCTGGGCTCAAGGCAGACTGGACTGCCGGGGGCCAGAACTCAAGTACAAACTAGCTAACAATAGAAAATTAGTAAGAAACACATAGCACACACAAACACACACACGCATACATACTGACCTGGTTTTAATCACCAAGGATTTTATGTAGCTTGTGTGGAAAAAGTAAAACAGCACTGTAATAATAATGTTTCATTTGGCTCGCTGCAGGGCAGAAGTATGTAGCCACTACGTCTGAGTATTTGGGCAACCTTCTTGAGATGTTTGCTCATTTTGCATAACATCATTACTAACAGTGTCTGCACATATTTGCCAGTTAAGTTTGGTTCAACTCTCTAGCTAAAATTCTAATATATAAAGCACAGCATTAACTGTAGAGCTACATTATTGGTCACTGCGTACATACAGTATATAAACCATTCTGGTTTTTGCAGCTTGGCTAATTATTATACACAGGAAGTGGATAAGTACTAAACAGTCACACAAAAGATAGAAAGCACATGAGCGATGCATAAATCAGAGCCATATGTTATAATCTTTCTATTGTGACATCATTTGACCAAATGTGAAGAAGGAATCAGCTGTCTGGTTGTTGAGAGTGCTCCCTAGTTGTTTGCCTGCTTTAATAAAAACTCTGAGCTGTTGACTAAATTCCTTAACTACGTATAAGGCTTAATTTGGGAGCGTAAGTGTTTGGGCAATATCATAGTTCTAACATTTGGACTGGCCTGTGGACATCTTAATCCCTTCCTAGATTCCACAGTGACAAGACACTTAAAACGTTTTTCCTGGCCACACTTAGAGGTAAGCATAGGATCACTATTACTATGCGCTCTACACTAATAAAAACCATCACTGCTCCAATTTTACATACCTATTTATGCTTGTTTTCCCCCACACCTCTCTCAATCCTATTACTTTATATCAATCTGAAAAATTTAGAGGTGGCATCAGATCAGCAGGTCTGAAACCCATCTTATGTTTTATACCATATTACTGTACAAAGGATTACTGGGGACTAGGAAAATAACCATTTTTACAGCTTCAGTGGCTTCATGCAGAGACTGAGCTATTTATTTTATTACTTTGGAGGTCCTTTAAGTCCTCTGGGGGAAGGTAGAACTGGAGGACAACGTCCATGTCTCGATCTCCCAAGTGTAAGGTAAGCCAAGACATCTGCACAGCTAGAGAGGAGGGTATTTTGGTAAACACTATAAAGAATCCAAGCAAGTGAAACAACAAGTTGGCAGATGGACCATATACTGTAGTTGACCTGTTTTTATTTTTAGGAACTTAAGACAGTTAAGTAAATATTATGATGCTATATTGATGAGGGACTCCTTTTCCTTAAGTTCTCCTACAGCCTGCGATAAAGTCTATAGCCAGGTGACATTGCTGAAACTGCCACATTAGACATAATCAATAAAATTGTGCTACATCACTTTTTACTATTTTTATTCTATTGTTTCTATTAGCAGAGTCCTTTGGCTTGCTAGTAATTTGTGACCATAAACATATATAGTACTAAATGTTTCTTTTTTTCTTTAAGTGGCAAAAACACATGCCAACACCAACAAAAAAACCTGTGTCTAAATATCTGTGTTGCCTTACCATTGGTATTCACTCTGTTATATTTGTATATTGATAATCAGTTTCTGAAATTAAATTAATTACTTTCCATTTTTTGTCATTTGTGCATAATTGAAGTGAATAAGTAATTTAAAAAAAAGTAGCTTTAAAATGGATACCTTTTCATTTTACAGCAATTGTCATGCTTGCATATGTGTTAGCAGTCAAATGATTACCAAACATAAAAAGAGGGTTAATGATCTTCCTGCATTCCTTGTATGTGAGACATGAGTGAAGATTGGAACAGCATTGTCTGTATTTGCAGCCTAATATATATTTCTTTGTCTGTGTGTGTGTGTGTGTGTGTGTGTGTGTGTGTGTGTGTGTGTATGTGTGTGTGTGCATGTGTGACCTCCCCTATCCTAGAGAGCTTGCCACCACACCCCCAAGCACTCACTGTGTATATTCGGCCTTACACTGAGCCAGGTTGCCAGAGCTACACAACTCCCACCCATTAGCTGCAGGAATCCAACATAACCATGGTAACCAGTCTCTCACCCCCAGGGAGACGAGCAGCAGAACTGAAAGGCTCCATTCAATTTCCACATCCTCAGCCCACTAGGGCTGACAGGCTCACAGTTGCTCTTGTTGCACTGGACAGGGATATGTGCTCATTAAAAAGCCAAAACACTCTCCCTCTTCCCTGCATACATGGGCACACATGCACTGATATACAGCCATGTGCACACATACATCAGGTAATCACTATATCTTATGTCCCACTTACCTTTCTGCCTTTCATGCATTCATAAGCTGCATCAGGTACACTTAGATACCCTCACAGTCAACATGCTTGATGTTTGATGTCTGACCTCATACACTAACAACCCTATATTGTGTCTTTGCCACTGGAATTTTCTGGCCCATTCTTCCATTTTTCTTCTAACAGAGAGCAGTCAAATAGCTGCATCATTGGTAGTGGCAGAGCAGCAAAGAATCAATATATGTTTTTCCATCAATTGGATGTCTTCTCTTCAAAAACCCTGCCCTGCATTCAGATATTATTTGTATTATTCTGTATGTGAAAATACATGCTTGTTGCTGTCTATTTCATGTGTAAAAGGATAAAACAAGATGGCTAACTAAGGGACAGAAAGAAGTACACCTGAGGCACACCAGTCTACTTTAAGTACACAAGACGGTATAATTGCAGGGCACATTATCAATCTGCAATTTGCATGTCCGCAATTAGTCACAGCGATATATCAAGAGGCTCCATCTCCTCCCTCATGTGGTGACGCGGTCTGAACCCTCGCCTCGACGCCACCATGATGAATCTGGTCTGATGAGCACCAGAAAAGGTTAATGAAGCACAATGGGAAATCAGTTCTCCTCCACCCATGTGCTGGAGAGATGCTGGAAGAGTGGGTGGAGTGGGAGACAACAGAGCCTGGCTCTCTTCAGCGAGTATAGGCAGTTCTGCCCACACAGGCAGCATTAAAGCCTGACCAAACCTCCTGGTGAAGCTCCAGAAATGGGAGAATCATTAGGCAAAACAGATCACTAAAGACGGTAGGCAAAAGATGGGCAGGAGCTGGTTATAGCTAGAAAATTACTCAGCTGATTAGATCACCTTTACCATAAGTACAGGAAACAATATCTAAAAGTCGAAGCCTGAATAAGACCCAGGTTTTTAATGGTCCTAGAGGGACACATTGTTTTTCAGACACACAAGGTGTTTCAAGACAACATTGAGTATCTTTAAAAACATATTTCTCCATATTACAGTGGAACCCGGTTATGTCGATGTCCTAGGGGGTTGCCAAAAAGCATCGAGATAACCGATGATCGAGATAAACGAAAATCAATATGGCGGCAGTATATTAACTAGCTTGAAATTTATGTACATGTTATGTGCGTTAATAAATGAGAATGTGCATGCACGTGTTTTTGGAGGGGTTTTTTACACAACGGCGTTGCCGCGATTTGTTTAATGAAGGCATGCTATAAAAATGTACATACAGTACATGTTTGTTAACTGTCAGGAAACCACCTGCCACGCCCCTTTCAGCGTGTCAGGTGCTTTCTCGGTTGCTTTCTCTGAAGCTCCCGGCTTCAATCACGTACATATGGTGCTCGTTTATCATCATCACCAGCTCCTATTTAAACTTCCACACTCTCACTGTCCGTTATTGTTGGTATATGTTGGTTCACGGTGGTTGTTGTTATCGCTCATGCGTATCCCGGTACGTGCCTTCCCACTAGCACTAAATAACAGCGGAGATTCACCAGTATACAATACAACACCTGTAGCAGCTGTAAGGCTTGATTTTTCTGCCACTTTCACAAGTTCTTCTGCGGCTGCACAGTACCGATCGACTTAACTGACGTTAAATGGCAAAATTTTCCCCCCTTGTGCTCGAGATATTAGGGTACGGCGACATAAAAAAGTCGACATAACTGATTAAAAAATGCTTAAATGCTTAGACAAAGCGAGAATTTGGCGGTTCCACTTCAAAAATGTCGACTTAATAGTGTTGTCGAGTTAACCGAGGTCAAGATAAGTGGGTTCCACTGTATTTCATTTTGGTATTTTTATACACATTTGCTCCAAACATATATTTATAAATAGACCCTTACAATGTATTGGTTTTAGTCACAATGACACATTTGTCCACATCCAATATTCATTTAACTTTTTCAAACCTCCATCCTAAGCAGTACTCCTCAGTGAACGATTCTGTTGTCTCACTTATAAATAGCTCTGAATTGCACTGGCCCTTTCTTCTGATAGAGGAATCGGTGGTATAGTGAGATGAGATGAGAGAGGAAGAGAGAATGAAAGACTGGGCCCCCAGCCAGATGCCTGAAACCTGAGGGAGCTTAAGCACCATTTCACATTGCCTCTTATAATCAGGTGTAGTTCACTCTCTCTCTCTTTTTTTCTCATTTCAGCAACTCCAATTGGTCTATCCAGAGAGGGCATTCATTCATTTCACTCTCTCCTAGTGCATCTAGTCACTTCAGACAACTGCAACAGGGAAAGGAGGCACTTTTCTTGCAAGTAAAGCAGGCTACACAATGGAGATGCTGGGGGCTGGGATGTGTGTTTTTTGTTTGAGGGAGGGCGTAGGCTGCATGTTTCTAGTTTAGAGGGTGTGATGGCCGTGGTCTAAGATGGAAGAAGGTTGTGAAATAAACTGTGGGTGTGCCCACAGTAGAAACACTGTGTGTGTGTGTGTGTGTGTGTGTGTGTGTGTGTGTGTGTGTGTGTGTGTGTGTGTGTGTGTTTCGTGTGCACGCCCTTGTTACAAGTAGCACAGTACATGCTGAATACTGTCAGAGTGAGTCTGTAAAGCAGCTCCACTCCTCCCAAAACAAAGTTCACTGAAGACTTGCAGCATAGGAGATGAGCAACAGTACATCGATGGTGCCACAGGCACCACTGCCAGGAATGAGGCAGAACAACAAATATTTGCCAGCAGCCTCCACCCCCACCCCCTATCCCCCCAAAAGCCCACAGGAGGGCCCCTTCCATCACTGGGTGTTTGCACTGCTTGTGTGGAATACTCACACCCATCACACTCTTTTCATTAAATTGCAATGTGTACATCTCACATCAGACCACCAAAGAGTCCCCCTGCTCTCACTCCACCACACCTAATCAGTGGCCATGAAGTAGCACCAGTGACTATAAGAAGTGCTGATGATCTCACATCCATAAACTTCTTTCACTGATAACCAACCTAATCCTGTGAGATGAGTCCTAGAAATGGCCTTCTCTGCTTTTCCTTTCTGTAAGTAATTGTGTTAATAATCCAATGTGGCCAAAGAATCACTTCATTATTAGAGGAGAATACCAAATTTACAATGATGTTTGTATCGATTAGGTCCCTTAAGTCAAGGAAGCTTACCTGAAGGGAAAAAAATAAGGTTTTGATCTGATGATGCCATTGTGCTGTAAATGCAATATTATGACTGGGAAGCTTAGTTATCAGCAGTTTGAGAGTACAATGTTGTGGAAATAATGTTACTTTATTGAATGTATATTCTTTCTTGTAAAAAGATGTGCTGTCTTGGTAAGAACTTAGTACAAAAACAATTACATTCTTAATAATAATAATCCTTATAAATCATAATCCTGTAAAATACAGTATATGGACAACATTTTGCGACAACCATTACCACAATATTGGAGGAACACAGGTGTATGGTTTATGTGGGTTGGAGTAAAATATCTTGAGTGGCCTGCTAATAGAGCTTTGACCTCAAATTATTTGAACACATTTGTTATAAATTGGACTCTGGCGGCACCCCAGGCCTCCTAACCCTACTAAATTCCTTGTGGTGATATGAACACAAACCTAAACACGCACAGTACAGAATCCAGTGGAACATCTTCTCGAAAGAGTGGTTATTATAACAGAAAACAGGGACTTAATTGTGGAATGAGTTTTTTTAAATATTCGGGCGGGCAGGCAGGTAGGTAGGTAGGTAGGTAGGTAGGTAGGTAGGTAGGTAGGTAGGTATGTATGTATGTCTATGTATACACCCTTTTTAGTCAAAGACTATCTGGCGCTATAACAATTATTCCACACATGTTCCAAAACAATATACTGTACTGGTTTGTATGAAATACAGTAAGTATGTCTAGTATATTGGTTTACTCTGAGCACTTGACATCCAGATCATACCAAACAATGGGATATGATCTGTACCTTTGCAGAGCACTATTTCTTAGAAGATCTTGGATTGTTTATAAGGTAATGAGTGGACAACTGGGGAGTAGTCTGGATGCCCCCACTAACCCCAGACCAAGATGTGCTTTGTCTTGGCCCCCAAAAGGGAAGCAGGTTAATTTAGTGCCAGATCAGGTAAAGCCAGTGATTTTTCCAGCTATGCTGTAGCCGGTCCTGTGGGATTAGTGCCGAGCTTGCCAGGCAGTTGGGGGATGTGAGAAGTATAGCTTGCAAATGGCCTCCAGGCAGGAGAGGAGCCTTGACAGGTACACCAGCACGAAGCACTGATTGCATTCAAAAATCTGCCTCTGGCCGCAAACCATATCAAGAAACATCTCTTGTTTGTGTGTCTTCCACGTCCATCCAATTTCCCTAGTGCCAGCTGTGACACAATGAACTGGACTGTTATTGTTAAATAGGTTAGACACTTTGTGTTCTTTATCCATTTGCCTTTTTCTTGCCTCTTGCTTCGATTGTTGCCTTCATGTGTTTGGAATAGTACCACTATACATAATTCATTCGCATTGTCCGTGTATATTAGTACATGAACTATCGATGGAGAAAGAGCTGAAGGCAATTGGGGGAAACCAGGATGGGAGGTTAGGCAGCCCCTCTGGGATGTAAGCAAACTTAACTAGTTGTTCTAGGTGAACAATTCACACCTGGGTCTCATGAATGCCAGTTCCCTACAGTCTGTGTCTATTACCTACCCTTTTTCAGTTCACCTATACTATGATGCAACTGTTAAACAAACAGGTCATTTAGTACCATGCACAGAAAATCTCGATCTAGAGCTCATTAATAAGCTTCTCCCTCTGAAACAACTCCCTCTTCTATATAGAACACCACAACAAAGTCAGATATAGCTAAGAAATATTAAAATGAAAAGCTCTGCACATTTAATAGGTTGATATTGATCTGTTTGTGAGGTGCATAGGAAACGTGTGTCATGTTGACATCATTGGGAGACATGCTAGGTCAGTTACAGTGTTGATTAGTAAGAGAACAATTTTGAATGATCTATGGAAACATATGCTGTTAGCGCCTAAAAACAATAGCAAGAGCTTCTTGGTTGCAATGATTTCATATCACTCAGAGATGCATAATTAAGACATCCAATGTAGACATAGGAGAGATATCTACATTTGTGCTGATTTATTGCAAAGACTCTTAGTTTGTTGACAAGTCTGGTAATGAATGATGATTGTAATATTGGTGTGAAGCTTTTGAACCAGGCTAAAACACAAAAGAGGTGCTGGATGGATTTCCCACTTGTGCCACAATTAGCAAGCATTTAACAGGCATTGTGGGTAATGTAGAAAACAATAATTTAAGTGAAACAAAAAAGTAATCTCGGAATGTAATAAATGTGTATCAAATCTGGTCTGATATTAATGCACTTATCATTAAATGGATAACTAAAGACCCACTGGAAAAATTGCCTTTTTGCAATATATTTGTTTCTTAGACACCCACAGAGCACTTTATCAGGACCACATTTGTACATCTACACATTAATCTAATGATCTAATCAGCCTATTATGTGACAGAAGTGCAATGCATTTTACAAACCATCAGAATGGAGGAAAATCTCTCAAGTGATTTGACCACAATATCATAGGCTGATTTGAGTATCTCTATAACTGCTGATCTGGAATTCTCACACACAACAGTCTCAAGTTAAATGGTGCAATAAAGAAAAATAAATCCAGCAAGCACCATGATGCCTACAATAACTCAGAGAGCCACTATGTACAAGGGTTTTGAGCAGAAAACCAACTCATAATTCACGTCAAAACAGGCTGATGATCTACAACAGCAGAAGACCATGTCCAAGATCACTCCTGTCAATCAAAAACAGTAAGCTAACACTGCAGTGGTCACAGGCTCATCACTCAACTTGACAAACATAGCCTAGTCTGATGCTGTTCTTTTTCTGCTGAGTCATGCAGATGATAGGGTCTGATTTTGGCACCAGTGGAATTAATCCATGGAACCGATTTCCCTCAATAGACCAGACTGGTGAAGGTGATGCAATTGGGTAGAGAATTTGTTTTTTGACACAGTTTGGACCTGTTAATATCATTCATTGCTTAAATTTCACAGGTTATTACTGTTGAAGTTGAATATCACCTGCATGATAATGCATCATATCACAAAGCAAAATTCATCTCAGACTGGTTTCATGATCATGACAATGAGTTCAATGTGGCCTTTCC
Source organism: Silurus meridionalis (assembly GCF_014805685.1). Lineage (NCBI taxonomy): Eukaryota > Metazoa > Chordata > Actinopteri > Siluriformes > Siluridae > Silurus > Silurus meridionalis. Next base: position 11,392,057 of record NC_060886.1, read on the forward strand.
AGTTACCAGATCTGAATCCAGTAGAACACCTTTGGAGTGTGGTAGAAGAGGAAATTCACAGCTTGAAATTGCATCTGAAAAATCTGCAGGAATTGCGTGATGCAACCCTGTCAACATGGAGCAGAAACACAAAACTATGCTTCCATCATCTTGTGGAAGATGCCCTGTGGAATCCATGGCACGAAGACCTGAGGATGTTTTGAGCGCAATTGGAGGTCCTACCCAGATTTAGCTTAGTGTTTCCAATAAACTGCTTTTTTTTTAAAGCATAGAAAGAAAGCAGCTATTCTCTAGTTCTTAAAAAGTACAAAAGCTCATGCTTTTTCAAATATTTATTATTTGAGTATTACTTTAAACAAAATTATAAAACGCACCACTTTTGTTTTTGCCCACATTTTTCATGAGCTGAACTCAAATATCTAAGACTTTTTCTATGTACACAAAAGGCCTATTTCTCTCAAATATTGTTCACAAATCGGTCTAAATCTGTGTTAGTGAGCACGTCTCCTTTGCCAAGATAATCCATCCACCTCACAGGTGTGGCGTATCAAGATGCTGATTAGACAGCATGATTATTGCACAGGTGTGCCTTAAACTGGCCACAATAAAAGGTCACTCTAAAATGTGTATTACTGTATTGGGGGGTCCGGAAAACCAGTCAGTATCTGGTGTGACCACCATTTGCCTCACACAGTGCAACACATCTCCTTCGCATAGAGTTGATCAGGTTGTTGATTGTGGCCTGTAAAATGTTGGTCCACTCCTCTTCAATGGCTGTGCAAAGTTGCTGGATATTGGCAGGAACTGGAACATGCTGTAGTATATGCCGATCCAGAGCATCCCAAACATGCTCAATAGGTGACATGTCTGCTGAGTATGCTGGCTATGCAAGAACTGGGATGTTTTCAGCCTCCCGGAATTGTGTACAGATCCTTGCAACATGGGGCCGTGCATTATCATGCTGCAACACGTGGATGAATGGCAGAACAATTGGCCTCAGGATCTCGTCACGGTATCTCTGTGCATTTAAAATGCCATCAATAAAATGCACCTGTTTTTGTTGTCCATAATATATGCCTGCCCATACCAGAACCCCTCCGCTGTCCAGGTGGCTGGTCTCAGACCATTTTGGAGGTGAAGATGCTGGATGTGGAGGTCCAGGGCTGGTGTGGTTACACGTGGTCTGTGGTTGTAAAGCCGGTTGGATGTACTGCCAAATTCTTTGAAACACCTTTGGAGACAATTTATGGTAGAGAAATAAACAGTCAACTCATGAGCAACAGCTCTGGTGGACATTCCTGCATTCAGCATGCCAATTGCACGTTCCCTCAAAACTTGCAACATCTGTGGCATTGTGCTGTGTGACAAAACTGCACATTGTACAGTGGTCTTTTATTGTGGCCAGTTTAAGGCACACCTGTGCAATAATCATGCTGTCTAATCAACATCTTGATATGCACACCTGTGAGGTGGATGGATTATCTGGGCAAAGGAGAAGTGCTCACTAACAGATTTAGACAGATTAGTAAACAATATTTGAGAGAATCTTTTTTTGTACATAGAAAAAGTTTTAGATTTTTGAGATCAGCTCATGAAAAATAGGGGCAAATACAAAAGTGTTGCGTTTATAATTGTGTTCAGTGTAAAATCAAGTCTTTAAGCTTGGAAGTTCAAGAAGCAAGAGAGTCATGTTAAGGCCTCACAACTCTTCTAAATGGGTGTGCAATTTTCCTTTTTTTCCATTTTTGCTTGCTGCTACCAGTCTGCCTTAACCCATGTAGTGCGAGTTGCCTTATAAGGCAGAAGAAAAACTTCTATTTCTCCTTCTCAGACACAGAACCGCCTCCCCAACACAGGCTGCTAGTTTCTAACTCTACTCTCATGACCATGACCTTGAGCTGGCTCTGCTCACAGGCACAGATTTACTGCTGGGGAGAAACCTGGCCCAGAACAAAACCTGAGATTAAAATGTATAGAATGTATCTCGCTTTTTTTCCTTTGTATAAAATGGAAGTAAATGTGTTTCCACATCATTCCTCCAGAAAATCATTGAAAACAATCACACAAGTCCCCCTCAATGTTCCTTATAAACAGGACAAACAGAAAAACCTCATCTAAATCAAAAGCACAGGTTTCTACTTTTATGCAATCAACCACATATAATTGCAGCTAATGTCACTTTTACTCTTTTAAAAAAAAAAAAGCATCCTTGTAAAGAAATCTCACTTCTCACAAGCCTGGATGATCCAACATGTTCCCAAGCACTCAACTGGCCTTTGACATCAGCCCTTATGCTGTATAACTTTAGGGTAGGGAGTGCAGACATGGTACCAAATAAACAGCAATGATAAGGCTGTGTAAAGGAAGTGCTGTGTACGGTAATTATTTGCTGCCTTGCAGCATCCGTCCAGGCATTTCCCCTCCGCAGGGAGCGCCGTCGATCAGGAATATGCTCGGAATGTGACCTTTTGTTTCTAGTAGGATATTCGTTAGGATTCTGCCCTAAGAGTAACGCTTTGAGAACTTTTAAATTCTTTAAAAAAGGGGTTTTGGAGTAGAAAAGCAGTCTTTATAAGGTGGCTGAATAGTGTAATGCCTTGATATATCAGGGCTGGTCTAATAACTCACACTGCGCTATTGGCAACCATAGATTTTGGTGGCAGAGGACACTATTACAAATGACAAAGCCTTGAATTATTCTTATGCTATAGACCATCTAATAAAAATGTAAATGTGTTGTTGAAAGTCATTAGCATACAGCAGCATGTTGAGCAGTGTTAGATGTACCTTGGTTTTACTTATCTTCAAGGTAATACCATTAACCAAAGTTGTCACATTTCAACCTTACTACTAAAAAGAAACACACTATAAAGTAACCACAAATGTGATCATTGAAAAAATCATTTATCTTTATTTATATATTTATCTATATTTGTTTACAGATATTATCCACTCCATAATCCCCATTTCCTTTCCCCCGTCTTTCCAATAAACCCAGCAAAAATAGCCCTGTACATCATAGACACACTGTCTGCACTTACACTTTGGCTTTTTTCAGAAATGTATATTCCAATGATTTTCCTTACACAAGATCTTGACAGACTGTCTTAAGCTAACCCAACCTAGCAACATTACCAGTCATTTAAATCATTAACTATTCTGTCCTTTGTTATTCCCACAATCAGGAGGCAGTGAGAGTTCTGCCCCAACTGGTCTCTATTAACTCTTGTTACAATTTCTATTTTTTAACAATAGGCGCATTAATACTTCAAGGGAAGTAGAAAGGTGAGCACATCATTGTCCATTAGGATTTATGTAGAATATATAAAATATATACATATATACATTATATATACATTATATATATATATATATATATATATTTCAATGTTTAGACGTGAACAAGAATCTTTTGATCATTGCCATTTGTAGTTAATTAACAATTAGTTAACTAACTAATAACCACAATTAGTTAATTAACTAATCTCATTATAGATTCCATGATGGAATAAGGAGCTCACTAAAATAAATAACTTTAATAGAAAAAAGCTAAAAGCAGCCTCACTTGTAGCTTAAAATGTTCTTTGCAAGAAACAGCAGCATATTAGAGGTTTTTGGGAATTGTTTTTGCCCAGAGTGAAAATCATCAGTCTATTTCCGAGCTTACATTGGTTTTAATCCAAAGTGGCTGGGTGATTATTAATAATAGCTTCATTTTAAATTGATTTTCATGCCTTTATTGAAATACTTGTATCAGTTCTGCAAGGAATTCACAGTATACTGGGGAGCCCATCATCACCCTGGGCATGTTTTTTAATTAATGTGTGTAGCAATGCAAATTACCCATGTGCAAATTATTTTCCAGTCTTACATGATCAAAAATGCATATACATTTTATATATATATATATATATATATATATATATATATATATATATATATATATATATATATATATATATATATATATATATATATAAAAATTCAAAATGTATCCACAGATTTAATAAAAATAGTCAAAAACTCAATGTATTAAAAAGCCAGTGAAGAATGTTTTAATAAGACATAGGCTCTTGATTTACATACAAGTGGACAAAAAGTCCAGACTTTTCTGCATTATTCAATAGAATTTAAATTCAAATTTAATTTAAATTTAAATTCTATTGAATAATGCACAATTTACAAAGCAATAATAATTAAACAGTGCGGACAGTACGGCAAGTCCCCAAGCATGATGGTAAAATATTCAAAATGTAACCTGGTGTTAAGTTTAATAAAAGACAACGATTGCTTTCTGGCATCTTCTTTAAAATACAAAAAAACAACAACAAAAAAATAAAGTTGTCATCATGTGCACCTTCATTGATATAGATTACTTTTATATGAATTTTAGATTTTATCTCCCATCTCATTTTGCATATTTCACTTCTTAAAGAGCACAAAGGTGTGACCTGATTAAAAACACAACGGAAAGTTGTGTACTCCACCCATAACAGCCTGACACAAGCACTACATGCATTTACTGAATGCTCAATGATTAAAGTCAAACCTAACAGACGAAATGGCATTGTGGATATTGTGCTTTGTGTAAAGAGTACACACAAATATGATATATTACATAACACTTCGACATAAAGGTGGTCGGTATATAGCGATGAAAATGTATTTCCAGCTGTTTAGAACAGCAGATAAAGAGACCAGAGTCATGAACAAGGTACAATAAGATGTTTCTACATTGGAATCATTTGCTGTTTGTATTTTCTTCATTTATTCAAATGTTGTTACGTTCTTTCTTATTGCTAGTCTCGAGATCTTTTACCAGCACGGTGGCATCGCACGCCAAAACCCTTTCTTTAAAAACTGACCCGAGTGCTTACATACACATGGACATGATTTAACACCAGCATAAGAGGCAATTTCTGTTCCAAGCTACCAAACAATAAAACAAAGCTGTTTTTGGCCTTTAGCCGTGCACAATTATCAGACCAATATAACCCACTTAACACCTACAGTGTCTGTCTGCATTTGACGTAGAAATGAAACACTGTCAAAATGTCACTGCTGGCCAGCACACCACTTTAAGACCAAACAAAAACAAATGGACTAAAAAAATAAGAGAAATCTGCTATGTTGAGCCAGAGAGTTTCGAAAGCCTAAAACAGTTAAATGCATTGATAAATGACTTGCTAAAAATTGGAAAGCAAATAAAACAGAACCACATCAGAACAGCAATCAGTAAACCCCCTGCAGGATTTCAGCTTTCTGGAAACAAGAGTAGGAGTAAGTTGCCCTTTGAGAGATGACCAGGAGGGAAAAAAGTTTGTCAAAAAGTAGACAGTGTAGTATCTGGCACATGGCCTGGAGAGCTTCTGCTTATTGTTCTGAAACGGAGAATACAGAAGTTTGCATTCATAAGTTCACTCATAAAAGTTATAATGAATAGTCATATATAGATTTTTATTTTTTTGGATTCTTGTTTTTATTTCTATTTTTTTTTTTTTTTTTTTTACATTTTGTTCATTATTTCAGGTTCTCTGCACTTTACATATCCAGTAAAGCACGTTAAAAATATCAGTAAAAAAACTGCACACTGCACCAGTCCACCACTGCAGACATTAACCAGCTCACGCTCCAGCATCTGAATCAATAAATCACTCTTTATATTTAATATAAGTGATATTCATTGCTCTTAAAATGGTATGAATTTTTTGTATCATGGAGCGCTGTTTATGCTGTCCTTTAAAGCATAATGAATGAGAAGCTTTACACACATTCGCTCGATTCATATCGTGTGAAATAGCAGCTTTTTACTGGTGGAAGATGTTTTTGTGTGACAGACTTTATACCGAATCACTTCTTCAACAGATGCAACGTCAGGTGCAACAACATTCTGCATAGCTGCAACAGTTACTGGGTGTTCTTTAGAAACGTGTGACATAAAACATTCATAAGGCTTCATTAATGCGCTATGTCTTATGGAAGGCTTTCCAGAAATTACTCAAATGGAGAGCTTGAGTGAGGGTTTGGGAGTTGGTTGTTTTTTGTTTTTCAAAATTTGTATAGGCCTATAAAACCTGCATGGCATACTTTTTAAACATTAAATGCCCTGTGCAACAAACTTTTCAGTGTGTAGCTTGCATAACTCATGAGCGTACGTTGCAGCATTGTGGTAGACAGTGTGTTACGCTCTTCCTGTCTTCAGCAAGCCTGATTTGGCTTGAAGCGCATTCGGTATCTGATGAACTGCCAGAGAGGTGTGGGAGTTTGGAGAGTAGGTTAAATTTGGACGGTGCTGCAAAGTCAGAGGAAATTTCAGAGAGAGTTTCATTTCCTGCTTGAACTTTGGGTTAAGCTCTTTGAGCAGAGTGTCGATCTGATAAGCTAAATATTTTGGTTTTTGGCGCTCGATGGCGTCACTGCCGCTTTTGTTGTGTTCCTTTAGGAAAAGTTCTCCGGCGAGCTCAAACATCACACTGCCTGCCGGTCTTAAAGCGTACGCTGACATCAATGCAGCAAACCTCCTTGCACAGCCATGAGTCATGCTGCACTTTGGAGGGGAAAAAAAAATACATTCATCTTGTTTTCAAGTGTTTTCAACACCGCTGACACAGAAGCAAAGTTTCTGTTCTATGCAGGAGCCATAATCTTTAAACCTGAAGTGAAGTTAGTACAATAGAGTAAAGCAAGACTGGCAGGATTTTCGGGGGACTTTTTCTTTGTAGGAATGGGAGCTCAGAGTAAATGGATGTGACCAGCAAGGTGAATTTTGCAGAAAGACAAATGTTTGTTATATTCCCCCCTGCCAGAATCTACCCTTGATCTTAGTCATGGTCAGTTTGACATGTGCCTAAAGTTCAACAGCAACTTGAATGCGATGCTAGAGGAAAATAAAATCCACAACCTCTTCATACTCCACCATGCACCGATGTAGGGACACGCTTGCTAACTCATTGTTATTTGTTGACTGCTTTGGTTTTGCTGTTGCTGGTCATCTTCAGCTGGGTCATCTCCACAGCAGCTGCGTCTGCAGGGAGGCTGCTGCGCATGCGCTCGATGGTCTTCTGGTAGTTGGCCTTCTCCTGCTCCAGCGAGCGGATCATGTGCTTCATTTGGCTCTCGCGTGCCAGGAAGCTCTCTACGCTGTTCTCCAGACTCTGGATTTTCACCCGTGCTGCCTACCCCACACACACACACACACACACACACACACACACAAAGTGTATATGCAGGTTACTGTATGCCTTAAAGTGTATTATTGCAGTATCCATCAAAAGGACAATGTGAGAGACTTTTTGATAGCCGTTAGCTACCACAGGGGGGACAGCACGAAATATCAAGATAGATGATGCCTGGCTGAAGAATGATTACCAGTCCTGAGCTTTTCTTTTACAGGAGACAAATCAAGCCTCACTCTCTTAATGGACACTGTTAGTTTTACATTTTTTAATACAAAATATACTATTTCTATCAAGTCTATTACAAATTCTATCCAAAAGATTTTTTATAGGTTTTTTTTTTTTTTAGTTCTTTTACAATTTACTGTCTAAGCACAAAATCCAAGCAGTGTATTAAGATAAAGAAAAATCTCCTGGTGCTACTTCCAGCATGGCAAAAGCAATAAAACACAAATAGACTACTATATCTGCAAGTGTTCTCAAAAGTCTAGTTAGAGTCTTGAAGCTAGAATCTTTGGCAAAGGCTTTTGCACAGCTGTTAAAAAGTTGTATTATTTTGCCATTTCAGATCTGAGTAAGGAAGTGAGATTATGGTGCCACCTACTGGCAGCCACCAAACTCAACCATAGGCATTTTCTAATGTGGTCTTTAAAAACACCTTTTCTTTTCAATTGCATAGGTTAACTACATCATAAAAGCTATATCCTAAAATGGTTGATAAGAACATGTAAATCATTTTGTAAAAACAAACAAACAAACAAACAAACAAAAACAAAACAAAACAAAACAAAAAAAAAAAAAACACCTGTAGTTTCTCTAGCAGATCCATATTTTGCTTCTTGAGCTGGGCATTGGTCTTCTCAAGTTTGTCCAGCCTGTCTGATTCCTCTGAAAGTGGAGCGGCATCCACCATCTCGTCCTGTAGGACGTGGTACTCCACCTCATAAGCGTGCAGTTGCTTGGAGATGTCCATCTCTAAAGCCTGCCGGACAAGAGTGCACTTCAGCCATTTCTAGAAATTATAAAATACCAGTAATATATGAACAGAACAAACGCGGAAATCCGAAGGTGTTTAAGACAAACTAATCCTCCTCTGCTGTAGGAGTAAGCTTAAACATATAGAGAATTGTGGTTGGTTCCTGTTATCAGCTCAGGCATGACTAACGTAACACAGGGCAGTAAAAAAAAAATAGGAAATGCCTGTGAATAACTGTTAAATGCCCTGTGTAGTGTAGTTCTCTATTTGTTCTGCAAAGTCACATGATATTGTATTGCCTCTCTGACTAAACCTCATGTTAACAGGGTGTGGCTTTCTGACTTATTCTTCTACTAAAATGCACAGAAATAAGATTTCTCTTTGTACCTTGGTGATTGTCTCTTCCATTTGGTTTTGTGTGAGGGACGGTATGGTCGTCTTAAGGTAGTCTACAATGGTCTCAAAACTGTCACACTCCAGTATCTCTTCCTCATGGCTGCTCAGCAAACACAAGGCCACCTTAAAAATCACCTCTGTGCCCTGGACAAATAGCAGGTCTGCCAAACACAATGCGCATACATTCAGAAAATGTACAGACAAAATCAATTAAGTGACTGCAAACAGAAGTAGCACCATAATTTCCACAAATCTATCTACAGTGTTAGTGAGTTAAACAGCACCATACACACAGAATGGACTCGTACCAAAGATGCGGGAGACAAAGCCGAGGGGGAACTGAGAGGCGAAGAGAGTGAGGAACCAAGGTGCAGCATACAGGCTGGGGCTGATCTCATGCTCCTCCAGGTGCGAATACAGACCACGGTGGTAGTCGTGCAGCAGCCGGGATAACTGGTACATCTGAATCTACACGGATACAAAAAAAAAGGAGGGTCAGGTGGGTGAACTCTGATCAGGAAGAAAGGCTTCACAGCATGTTGTGGCGGACAATTTTTTTCCCAGTTTGAAGGATTAAACATTAGCACAGCTGATGATGAATAACCAGAAAACAGGTAGGAGGTGTGGTCTAACGTACAAGCATATAAAACCTGAGAAAACACAGCCGAGAAGTAAACCCGGCATACCTAATGGATTAAACACAATACACCATTTGTGAGAATATATGTATATAAGCCGTTTACTAGAACACATCACATTAGAACGTTCTACAATCCTCAAATCATTTCTGCATTTTAGAGATCTGTGGTTCAGCTGAGGCAAATCAGTAACTAAGTAATCTATTGTACTATTGTTTAAGAAAAAAACCCTGTACTGCTGCATTCTTCCTGCACATGGCAAACATACTTAAATATAGGGTTAAGAGGTGTGGCATTAAGTAGAAAAGAAAGTTCACTGCTTTCACCTGCAGAGAGATCATGTCAGGGCGGTACTGGCGTCGAAATCCTAGATCGTACATTAGAAACTTTAGTGTGTCGAAGGCCTGCTCTTCACTCATGTGTAGCAGCAGAACTCCAGCAACGAAGCTGATACCCTGGCAGTAGCCCACCTCCGTGTCTAGTAGAGAGTAGGCCTTCAGCAGGTTATATAGTGAAAGCTGACCTGCGCCCAGCTGTGCACTGAAGTACTGGTGCGTGGGGAATGTGCGACCTGCAGAACAGAAGAGAAGAGAATAACCTTGTCACGCTAGAAGGAAGACTAAATGGACAAGGCAGACATTTATTTTGGCTTCATCCACACTATACAGAGAAACATTGACTCGCACTCCATCTTAGGCAAAGTGTGTACACTCTTGTAATTCTCATTACTCATGTCATTGTAGAGGAAAAGCAGTACAACTCAGTATAACTGCAGGTCAATGTCTCGTGTTATTTAAAAAACATGTTTGGCGAGAAATATTATAAAAAAACTAAAAAAATGTATATATATATATATATATATATATATATATATATATATATATATATATATATATATATATATATATATATTAAAATTCACATATTTAGTATTTTTCACATATGTAGTAAAGCACAATTTTAGCTAAATATTAAATTTTCTTAAATATGTGAATTTTAAAGGATCACAAAACAGCTCCAAATTGTTCAACCATAAATATCTCATGTAATTTTAGCCACAACTTGATTTTTAGCTTTATACTTTTTAGCAGTCAGAGGCCATGAGGCATATACAGTACCCAGGTCCACCAGGATGGCATGCTGCTGTGTGGTAAGCTGCTTAAGGAGGTCCTGGTAGGACGTATCAGGAGGCTGCTGCCGCTGAGGTAGACGATGACGCAGGCGGTACTGCTGAGAGAGGAGCAGCCACACCTCACCTCGCCGACTTTTTGGGACACCTTAACACAAATGCATTTATTAATGTTGAATAGACCAGCAACATATCTGGTGTTAATAGATGTCATAGATATTAAAACAGCTTTGCTGTGATATGAGTAGAGGGATATTGCAATTACCCTGGCAGATAGCAGTGTGGATCTCGTCTTTGTCCCACTGCACTTTGGTCCTGCATGGCACATTAAGCTTTTTCTCCCATAGAGTCTGCACCTCTAGGGGACACTCGCCCACCTCCTGGTAGTCCAGCTTCAACTTTCGGATGTGTAGCTCATCTCGGCTGGCTGAATATGAAGCATACACAAACGTCATAACGTGCATGGTTGTGTATGTGACAATTAAAATATGTAAAAACTCTAAGCTGCAAATCTCTCAGCCTAATTTCAAAGCGATGCTGGATAAGATTGCAGTAATGTAGAAAAGTCACTGAATTGATTAAAGAAGCCGCTATCCGATTGTCCCTACTGTCCTAATTACCAATCCTACTAAGTCCCTATACCTAAGTACCAATTATTAAACCCCTTGTGCTCTTGCTCTGGTATAAGCATCTGTACTTCCAAAAATAGCCAACAAAAATTAACCCCACAGCACTTAAGCAGCTACTGCAGTTTTATCAGCATCTACGATATTTACTGCAATTAGTATGCAGTAAGCTTCAGCGTAAAAATTTCAAGAGATGAGAAAAGCAATTGACCAAAATGCACTCCTATTAGGGCAACTCACATTCAAATTTTGCAGTTGGTTAACCTGCTTAAATTTGCAGTCATTCTTGTATCTGTGAGTTAAAATATTGCCATGCCATGGATTAATGTCGCTGCAAAATGTTCATACGTAGCCAAGGCGTTCCTCCCTTTCTTACCTTCTGCTCAAAACAAGCATTTTCAGTTTCTCCCATCCTTGACAATAGGCGACTCGGAAACAAACGCATGATGTGAGGCATAGAGAAGAAAGGAATGGAAAAAAGTTTGGCTGTCACTTGAGAAAAAAATTCCTACTGTGACCTATTTTTAGCCAACAGAGGGCAATATTTTGCACACACATTTAAACCGAAAAAAAATTATTTAACCTGGAAACCATAAACCATTACTTTTAATACATTTTCAATACTAAATCGTATTCTGTGAAAACCCTTTACACAAACTATATGACAATGCAGGTGAGAGGTCAATGAAAATGCTTTCCTAGAGATACCCAAGCTTTCTAGGCTATATATATATATATAAATATCCTTGTGACAGAATCGCAAGCAGATGCCAAAGCACTCATGCCAAAAAGAAAAAAGCCAAACAGCTGGCTAATTGTATTTTGGCCCCTGTTGTGCTGCACCTCATGAGGAAAAACAGACACTATAGTTGACATTTAGGTGTGTGCATGTCATTTGTATATGTGTGTGTGTGTTTGAACAATACTGACAGGAAACAGTTGGAAATAGTCAAGCACAGCATTTCTAGGTGCATATGCCAGTGATTACTATATATAGTATTGTGTAAATATGTGAGAGGTAGGTTGGGATGTGGCTGGGTGACACTTACCCTCCAAGCGCTGGTTCTCCTTCTCCATACGAATAAGAAGAATCTGTTGGTGGATGGCCTTCTTCCACAGAGCTCTATAATCAGCAGTGGTACGGCGCCCGTTCTCTCCTCTCATGCTTTGAGCAGATGACAGCAGCCCAGATATAGGGTCTTGCTCCTGTTGTGAGGCACGGGGTGAAAGTGGCAGCAGCTCACTGCCATCCATATCTACACAAAACACAACCATTACAAAACACTAGTTCATTGTAAAGTTATTCAGCATTTAATCTACAGCATTTAGCATGTATTTGTGTTTAACACCAACATAATCTTTCACATTGCTTCTCCTTACTAAAAAAAGATCCCTTGTTGGGGCAGTTAATAGCTTTTTTTTTTCTCTAAAGAAAGGGTATTGCCGAGACTTTACAGCCACTTCACTTTTTCGTAGTAAAAGGTTTGTGGTAATTGTGTGGTTCTTGTGTGTCACCAAATTATAATTAGTCAAAATTGCTTTTCAACAAATTGGCCCAATACTAAAAAGTGACAAATAAAGCACATACATTCTTTTTGTGACTAATCAATAAATTTATGTTCCTTGGTCATGCACGTTCACTGATTTTACAGCAACTACCAAATAAATGCATTTGATTTTAAATTTTTCTTTTGTTGTTCTATTTCAATTCCTTGAAACTGTGTCCATGAAAGCCTTCCAGACAATGCAAAAGAGATTACAAACTAACGCTGAAAAACACTGGAGGTATTGCTTTAGGGCTGCTCTAATAATCCAGTGTGGCTACATTCCTGTCCTTGAAGGGCTGTGCAGTGTGTCTAAGTTGATGCACTACTTTGAGCAGTTATACAAAAACAAAAATTCAACTACGACATAACGAAGCAAAATGAGCTGGCTGTGTTGTCTCATCACATTCCAAAGGCACGTTACGCCTGTTCACGCATTTGTTTGTGTATATTTACACACCAGCCTTTTGCATCGAGGCAGAAGCTTTGTTCATAGGTGACGCGACTCTCAGAAAAATCTGCTGGCGCCAAGATACTCTGCGTGCAGTCACCACAGTCACTGAGTCGGTGCTGCAGCCGGACAGCCTCCTGTTTCTCTCCTCTCCATTACTGTTACCAACACACACAAACAGTTAGTGAGTACACATTTACTAATCCCATTTTCCACTTATGTGGAAATCTGATTTTAAAAACTGGACACTGATATGATAAAGAAAAAGCAATTTACACTTTGATACACTTTCCGAATATTCATTTTGAAATGAATCCACTAATATGATACATTTTCATTATCATTCATAAAGTAAGAAGCAAATATTTAATTTGGAGTGCTTATTAAAATACAAATTGCTTTTCCCACGTATTTTTTCTTTTTTTTTTTTTTTTTTTTTACAGCAGACAGAAATGAGATTTTGGATCTTAGTAGAAAATGTTACTAGTAAACATAAATCCCAGAAGTCATGCATTATTTAAATGCTGTAAAGAAGAAGATTATTTCTCCATAATGTATTAGAAAAATAACACAAAGCTCATAATGTCATTCTAAAAAACATACAGCAAACAACGGCAAAACGTCATATTAGTTATCAGAAAAGGAGAAACAATTCATTATATGGTTTCATGTGTGATTGCCCACAAAAAAGCCCATAGTGGAAAGGAATACTGTAAGGATATGCTGACTAAAGCACATATGAAAATTTAAAACACACTATACGGACAAAAGTATTGTTTCTCTTCCAGCCATATAAGGTTCTTTCCCAAACTGTTACCACAAAGTTAAAGGCACACAACTGTGTCTTTGAAAGTGGTAGCATTAAATGTTTTCCTTTACTTGAACTCGGAGATTCAAACCTTTTCCAAGGTTTTACAATGGCCCTGTGCACAAGGCCAGCTCCATGAACATGTAGCTTACATAGGTGTGTGTGAAAGATCTTGAGTGTCCAGCTAATGAGCTGACCCCAAAACTACCAAACACAGTTTGATGAACTGGGAGGCTGACTGCACCCCTACTCACCCTACATAGGTACCTGACTTTACTGATGCCTTTGTGGCTAAATGAGCATAAATCTCCACAAGCACACTCCACAAACCTTTGTCCGTATTGTGCAGACAATGTTTAAGATCTCTACAGACAAAACACGTCTACTGTAAAACATCTTTAAATAAAAACACTCGCTGTTCAATTGAACACCTGTACTAATGCACCTTTATGCAAATATCCAATCAGCCGGCAGCAACACATTGCATAAACTCATGCAGATACAAGCAAACAACTTCAGACAATCCTTATAACAAACATCTGAATAAAGAAAAAAGTCCATCTCCACACTGATGAGTTTGAACATTTCTGAATCTGCTGAACCTTGTGATTTTGCTGCTTGTGTTTACACAAAATGATGTGAAGAAAAAAATTATCTAGTGAGCTGTGGGATAAAATGCAACAATGTTAAAAGAGGTCAGAGGCCATAATGGCTAGACTGGTTTTAGCTGACTCAATGAACTGATTTTCACTATTGTGGTGTGAAGATCACACCAAGCAGAAGATCACATGAGGTTTCAATCCCATCAGCTGAGATTCTGGAATTACTCAAAACCACCTGTTGGACAACAACAACGGCCATGTGTATTAGATCACATTTTTCTGTATGTAAAGGTGATGTAAACATAAACTTAAGCTCTTGATCTGTGCCACTGGATAATTGCATGGATGGTTTATGGGGACAGGTGTGTAGCTGGTGAGTGTATGTGTGTATACAATACAATACAATACAATACAATCAACTAACTTCATAAAAAATATCAAATAAAATACCAATAACCAAGTGTTCATGCTCAGTTCAAACTCCTTTACATAAATGTTTGCAAACAGATAACAGATATGTCTTTAAAATGAACTGTCATCATATATGTGCTAATGTTTTTTTATCTGAAAGTTCCAACAGTTCCCTGGCTTTTCTCTTACGGTCTTCCACGTACATGCAACTGTCAAAAAGACCCGAACAATGATCATAAAATAGTTTATAATTCACAAATACTGCATTTATGATAAAGAAATAAAGAGATTTAATATCAAAAAGTTTTGTTATTTGCAATTAAAGTTTCATGTCAGATATGCGAATAGGTTTCTTCAAGCCTGGAAATGTTACCTATGACACAAATACATTCTGCATTAAGCCTCTTATTATTAATGTCTTATTACTATTCTCTGCTGTATAATGAACTCATTACTGATATTTATACCACAGCACCATTGAACTCTCTGATTGTGCAGAAGATGAATATAATTAATTTTCTATTTATAACAGCATGGCTTTGACTGCAATCCCAGCTGCAAGGAAAATCACAGGTTTATAGTAATGCACTTATTCTTATATATAAAATGACATCTATACTGAACACATACTTGTTTAATGTGTGTAATTGGTGCTATGATGATGTTTTCAAATGACATTCGTCTGCAATTTTCTGTGAAGGATTTTCCTGTCAGTGCTTTGCAATAAGAGATTATACCTAATGCCTCCAGAAGGCTTTTAGAAAGTCTTGGGACAGTCTAGATTCTCAGCAACATACAAGCTAAAATATATAAAATTTTCCTGTAGCTCTCTTAGATGGTTTAATCATCACAATATGTACAGTATCTCACAAATGTGAGTACACCCCTCACATTTTGGCAACCATTTCAGAACAGCTTCTCAAGGGACAATATTACAGAAATGTTTACTACAGATTATATTTCAGTGTGGTCACTGTGCCAATTATACAGCAGTACAGATTTACTGTCCTCTGAAAATAACTCATCATACAGTCATTATTGTCTAAATAACTGGCAACACAAGTGACTACACCCTATATTTTGTGTGAGCACCATTGTTATCCAGCACTGCCTTAATCCTCCTGGGCATGGAATTCACTAGCGCTGCACAGGTTGTTGCTGAGATCCTCTTCAGATAATCCCAGAGCTTCTCCACCTTCCGCTTGAGGGTGCCCTACGGGTGCTCAATAGTTTTCCGGTGTGCAGAAGTACTTAGCCACTCAATCACCTTCACCTTTACGCAAGGCAGTTGTCACCTTGGCGGTGTGTTTGGGGTTCTTTATTATGTTCAGCCCAGTTTCTGAAGGTAGGGCATCATGTTCTTCTTCAGAATGTTGCAGAACATGTTGGAAAAGCCACAATTTTCTTGGTAATCCTCACCAGGACATCACCACACATGCTGGACACCATCTGAGCCAAACAAGTTTTTCTTAGTCTCATCGGTCTGACTTGTGTGGTCTACAGGACATGATTACAGTAATTCATGCTCTTAGACAGGTTGTCTTCAAACTGTTTGTAGGCTTTGTTGTGAGCCAACTTCAGAAGAGGCATCCTTCAGGGTCTGAGCAAAGACAAGCAGACCTTCCGCTTCTGCAACCTCTAAAGCAATGCTGGCAGCACTTGTTTTTTGAAGCCAGCTTCCCCACTTGACGCACAGCACAAGGACTCAACTTCTTTGATTGACCAATTGCGAGGTCTGTTCCGAGTCTTGGAAAACCCCTGTATGACCCTGGCCACTGTACTGTAATTTACTATCAGGGTGTTATTGATCTTATAGCCTATACCATCTTTGTGGAGCGCAACAATTCTAATTTTTCAAATCCTCAGAGATTCTTGAGATGCCATGTTGAACATCCAGTGTGAGTCAGTATGAGAGAATTGTACTTAAAGCACAGAGATTTACCTGCTCTAATACAAGATTTGTCTGTTAAGCAAACTAAAACATGAACATGATGAATAAGACGTGGCTTTGCATGGTTACATGACACAGCTGTTATTTTCAGAGGACAGTAAATCTGTACTGCTATACAAGCTGCACATTGACTACTCTAAAAAAAAATATCCAAGTTTATTTTTATAGTACTGTCCCTTAAGAAAATGGAATGGTTGCTGATTTGCTAAAAGTCCTAATAGACACAATTTAAATAATGCATACTGTTATAAGTCAGTGTAAGTAAGACATAACTAACAATCAGTGAATTACAAAATATTAAAAAAAAAAAAAATTACAAACAGGAAAAAACATTAAAATGGTGACTGAAAATATAGACACATTTATTTGCCATTTACGATAGTGACACTTGGGTGTCAGCATTTTTTTTTTAACAACCAGTAAGATGTTATCTTTCTCTAATCTTTTTAACTTCAAGAGAGACAAGAAATAAAGAAATAAAAGCTAGAGAGGAAACAACTGTTTACAGCTGCTAAGACCTAAATAATTACAGAAACTACATGGTTTCTTATTTATTGCAAATGGCCATTGTTGGCAAATTTCTGTGATTTAAGTGGAATAATACATTTTGGGTCGTGCCTCATAGTATCACATCGCTCTGTTGTGGATTATCTTCCTACAGCATTAACTACATAAGACAAATCAACTTAACAGAATCAAGGACATTATACTGCATCAGCATTAATTCATTACCTCACCATTACCTTCTTTAACATGTACAACAGTTCTGTAGTTCAACAGTGAACAGCCTTAACACAAATATGACCAGATATCTGTAATAGCACAATGATCTTAATGTAAAGTGTTAAATGCATTATGTTATATTTCATATGTAATCAGGTTATGAAACGAAAATGTTCACTTTTAACTCTTTTCATCACTAATATTTGAGGACAATAAATGAGAAACTTAGATTAGTAGAAAGCTGGAGCAATTTGTAATCTGCTAGTAATATAGTGCTGGAGTTAGGTGTTAGTGTTATAGTTATACTTCATGTTTAGAGCTCTATACAGCAGACTGGAAAGCTTCATGCGGTTTAACAAAGAGAGGCTTTGCGCCATCAGGTATCCTGGTTCCCTGTAGATGCCAACATGTAGTCCAGCCATGAGGTGCAAGAAAACAAGAGTTTGAGAGAATAGCAATTCCTCTCAAGAGAAAACGGCGGAAGGCTGACAAGGGGTTAAAGGACAGACGCACACTGGTGCCAGCCCAGTGTTACTGCATGGCATCACTGCCTTGCTCCTGTCCCAGGAGCATGTGGGGGGCTTACAGGCACTGCCCCCTCTCACCTCTTGGGGCTGTCCGGCAGGGAGGCCAGTGAGCTGAAGGAGCCCAGGTTAAAACTTTTCAGGAAAGTGGGAGTGGAGAAGGAGGAGGGAAGGCTGAAGGAGGACTCGCCCTCTGAGACACTGCGTTTTCTTGGCACACGCACCGGGCTGAAGAGAGATTACAGGAAGACAAGAACACTGCTGTGGCAGAACAGTTAAGTACAAAAGACGGTATAAGCATCAAATGCTCCAATTCACAAAAAAGGGGGATTTAAGTTATTCGGTTGAATATTCTTTAAAAGAAAACAAGTGGTTTTGAAGGCAGAATTAGTAAAATACCTAATATTCACATTTAAACATCAATCATTTCAAGAATCTTGTGTTCTTTTTTTTTTATAATTAGAGGTAAAAACAATCAAACGTTGATGAATTTAGTTACGAATCAAAGAGAATTATTTTTGCCAATGATGTGATCTATTATATGAATTAGTATTCAAATTTAGCAATACACAGCAACATGCCTCGTCTTTCATTAACAGTGTTAGCATGCATGCTAGAGACAGTCTTCTTATCATCCTGATCGTTGTAAGCAGACAAGCTTATTCGTCCTCTAACCAAAAAAATAAGGCTCTGCATTTTAGTATTACTGTCCAACATACCTTCCTAATATCTTTTGCGTTTTCCCCAATGCAGACTGTACGATGTAAATCAACGCAATGTAAATCTAACGAATAAAAATCTTAAAATTATATTTTTACACTGATCTTTCAGTTCACTTTTAAACTAAGAAATGGTGAAGCCCCTGAAAAAGGTGACAAAATGTCAAGAATACACCACAACCACACAAATTCTGAGGAAATTTTCACTCTGTATTTCTGATTAGACCACAAGTGCTGACTAGACTTGAGATGAGGCAGCCATGAGTTGATCATGTGAGACAGGAAGTGTTGTGTTACCTGCTCAGCAGCAGCTCTGGAGCAAGAGAATATTGTCTGTGCAGAGGAGCCTTGCTCTGTGTCGGTAACTCTGTGAAAGAGATCCTCTTCTTGATTGGAGGGTGGCTGAAGGTGTGCGCTCGGCGACGGAACAGAGGGGCGTCAGGGTCCTCATCCAAGATGGCAGGGGGAGTCCCTGGAGGAGAATCACCGGGAGACTCGTCTTGCTGCGTAGCCAAAGATTTCACAGACAACTTAGTGACTGGTTTATAAAATACACATTGTTAGTTCTCAAGTGCAGGCAGATGAAAGACAAGGTCCTGAAACTTAACTGAAACTTTACTAAATACTCAGCACTAACGTCTTTGAGAAACTATAAAAAGTACACTAAAAATACCATTAGGCACAATATTTTTTGCACAATTTCTGTCGTATATAAAAAAATAGAATAACACACACTAATAAATCCTCTACAGCACCGCTGCGTCACAGCCAACTCACAATCACACTAAAGCCAAATACCACGTGTGCCGTTGTGAACAGTGCACACTCACCCACAGACGTCTCTCTGCGCTCTCAGTGTGTATCCCAGACCTTTATCCCACTCTGAAGTGGCAGAACTGGAGGCAGCATGAATGCTGCACACATGCTTTTGAATCTATTGTATGCTAATAACCCATGTCCTGTGACTACAATCATCACACATGCATGATCTGGACAGGTTTACTACCCTGCTTATAGCAAAGGCTCATTCTGGCTCACTTCCTTGCTCTGTTTCCTGTCCTTACACTCTGAGGCCTAACCTGGTGCTCTCCTTTTACACATCTTTCAGCTGAGCCAGGAAACCAGCAACGGCTGCACAGCGCTCTCCAACAGTCTATTTCTGTGAGTCAACCCCTCCTCCTCCCATAATTCCCCTCTTAGCCTGCCACTGCCAAGGCTAAATTAGGGAAAAACACTGATCGTCTACGTGATGAAGGAAAACGAACTTGCTACAGTAGCAGCTTTCTTTGCATTATCCTTAACCAGACGAGACGAGACGAGAAGAATCTCTATGAACATTTAGAAATTTGCTTCTGATCAATAACAACTTCATTATGCTCTCTGACGATCTGAGATCTTATATTGTGTGTAGACTTTGTCTTAGTAACTACGTTTTCAAAACAAAGCACATGACCCGAGACAAGCGTGTATATGAAACAATCACCCCCACCCTCGATTCCAGGCGTGGTGAGCAGGACACACTGTGTGGCAGGACAGTTAAGCAGCGGGCCTCATGTCTGTGTGACAGGATAGCAAAGATATATATTTTTTTAGCCTAATGCAGGGGCCTCACAGCGATAGCACTGCTCGAGACATGTTTTGGTTCTCTAGAAGAAAATCTCTGTAGATCAGCAAAACCAGTGCAGGCAGGATGCATAGCCAGGGACCATCATCATACACACTTCACATTTCACACTCAAGTGAAGCAATCATTATGAAACATTTGCTCTAGAAAGGGAATGCAAACATCTTAACACAAGCTTAAGCTTTTTTTTTTATGTGGATGCCAGAAAAATAAGTAACACATCACAGAGAGCATTCACACCACAGGGTCAGTAGGTGTGTGTGTGTGTGTGTGTGTGTGTGTGTGTGTGTGTGTGTGTGTGCGTGCATGTGTACTCATTCTAATGAAATTAGGAGCCTCTTGGAATCCAGAAGGATTATGTGAGGGGGAGTAGAGTTCAGAGAGGATACTCACTCGGTCAAAGCTGCCCATGCTTCCTAGACGCATCCGCATCCGGTTAGCACCCTGCAACAAAGACGAAAAGAGACTAAACTGAGTTTCAGTTTGGATACAGATGCCTAAGGGTATTATTAGCTAATATGCATGCACCTGAAGTAGGTCACAAACAAACATATGAGTGGAATAAAAGCAAACTTGAAAGTGTCATGATCAGGCCCTTGGTTAACACACTCGCACACACACCCGTGAAAAGATGTTCTCAAGGGAGCTGGTGAGGGAGCTGCGTGCTTTATTCTTCAGCACGTCCAGCTTATTCCGTCCAGCTGCACTTGAGCTCTCTGAGCTTACTGCATTCTACAACACACAAAGAAATGAATGTTTGGGCGAATATATCAGATGTAACTCATATTTAAACAACAACAAATAATGTCCACTTAGCTCGGCAAATAAATAAAAAGAACATTACTCCAGCAGAATGTGATTTTAATGCTAAATGTACACTGGCAGTCAGTGTCCAGGGATACAAACAGGCTTTCGAACATGAAATGTTAAAAGGTGAAGCCTTAAATAAGTGTTAATCTGTGAACGAAAGCCACCTCAGAGCCCGAGAGTGCTAGAGTTACTCTAAAAATGCACTTTGTCTCCCGTGGGTGGACTGGAGCATGACATCAATGCTATGTTTGGAAAAGCTCTGAGTGTTCTCGCTCTAACGCATAACGAGATTCATTTTTTTTCCCTAAACGCAGGCCCTACAATCAGAATCATAACTGCCTAGGACATAATTCTAATCCACGCAGATTACAAGCTTTCTTATCATATTAGATACAGCTCAAGTTGTCCCTCAGCATAAAAGGGGGGCATGCTACGGACTGTGTGTTATACCTGCGGAGCCTCTCCCATATGTACATGTGTCTTCTGTTTGGTTTCACATAGCTGCCTGAGGTGAAGAATGACCAGCTCATTCTCCTCCTGATCACTGCTTGGTTTCATCTTCTGCACAGCAGAAAACGATGGCATGTAAGGCGATTAGAACGAGCATTATATTTTATGGATGTTAGAATTTCCCTTTCTGTGATTACCTGCACGCGTTCAAAAATGTCTGCCTGCTCATTATCGCTCAGCAGGGAGAGGTATTTTTGAATGGCCAGCTTTGCTCTCGGAGGGTACAGACCTGTGTTTACAAAATAAACAAAGCATTTATTTACCAAAATAAAACCAATGTGCATATGAGAGAGAGAGAGAGAGAGAGAGAGAGAGAGAGAGAGAGAGAGAGAGAGAGAGAGAGAGAGGGAAAAAAAAAGTGTCGGCACCTTCGATCCGCTCGCACAGCTTGTGCAGCTCGTGCATTGGACAGGCCTCGCATAGCTTGATTTGGGTTTTGGAGCTCTGCAGTGTAGCAGCTGTACTAAAGGCCTGCTTCAGAGTCAGCATAACCTCATCCACCTGAGAGGAAGATAATGGTCCCAACATAACGCCACAATACAGCATTGTAGCACTCATAATAAACTTTTTAAACTACAGTGGTGCTTTGCTTCACCACTTTTATGCAAATAGACAGCAATGGGAATACAAATTGATATAAAATATAAATGCTCTACATTCCTGCTAGTTAAATTCCAAATTACTTATTATTTTGCTAAATAACTTTCTATAAAATGTCCACCATTAGTACATAGTTCTTAGGAAATGTTTTTGGACAGGCAGCATAGAATTAAGACTATCTTGCCAAAAGTATGTGGACAGCTACCATGATTTTATTTCAAAGCTAGTCCCCACTTTGTTACAAGGATTGTGTCCCCCTTTTTGGGAAGACAATGTCCCATAGCAGCTTTACAGAAATAAATAATTATGAATATAATTTTTCATAACTCAGTCCCTATAAGTTTGTCTCTGACACTCAATTCAAGCTTCATTATTTTTGAGGTTATCATCTGTTCACTGATGGTCACAATTAAAATTTTAATAAATCTAAATAGGGAAGTCTTGGCTTAGACCATTCGAATTCTTCCACATGCCTTTTACTTTGCCAAACTATGTCATTCTGGAATGTGTTTAAGTTCAACCACTTAGTTCTAGCAAATTAGAATTTTAAAGCTAGAGCATACATCTAGAATACTGTGTGCTTTCAACTTAATGGCAACAGTTTGGGTATGAGACACACACACACACACACACACACACACACACACACACACACACACACACACACACACACACACACACACACACACACACACACACACACACACACACACACACAAGGATGGCAAGTGTGTACATATTTTTGGCCAAATGGTGTAACTACAAGTTGTTGTGCTTGCTATATTATCAAAACGAGATCAGACCAGTCTTCCTGTCTCAGCTCGAAACAGTTCACTCCCAAAGCTGATAAAATACAAATGTGGCCTTCAAACTTCCAAGTAAGAATGAACTGTGATCTATCAGATCCAAAAGTCTCAAACATATGCAAATATTCACCTTGTTCACCACTCACTAGTCTCAATATAAATTGTGTGCACAAGAACTGTAGTGATGAACAGGAAAGACTTTATGTTTATTTATTCATTCCTATTTGGTAGCTGCTTTATGTGAATTACAGTTGCAGTAAACAAAGTCGATTCTAGAAACAGTGGATGCGATGATTTAATACATCCTGGACGATATGCTAGTCCACACAGGGCATCAGGCACATTCACTCACGTGCACACACACACACCCCTAAGACGATTTAACGTAGCCAATCCGTGTTTTTGGCATGTGAGAACCAGAGAACCATGAAAAACGACAGACATGGTAGTGAACGCACGGCATGTCAACACAGCCCGAAAACATGCTCAGGAAATCGAAAGCTGTGAAGCCAGCAACGATATTCTCTACAACTGTATACCATAACAGTTTTCTACAACATTGCATGTCAGTTTGATAATGGAAGGAAATAAAAAGAGGAAATTAAGAAAGGAAAAAACAAACTCTTTCACTCATATATCTGAGTAAGTAAAATCAGCAACGTTCTAAACACAATAGGGAGTTCTTCCTGCTCAACTAGGTTTATGATGACATCCAGTTTTGTCGTGATTTTTAATCGTTTTCATTATTTGCCATCTTCAGACACAAGTATGATGAAGCTGAAAACGATTTGCATTTTTCCTACAAACACTGCAAAACATCTCGATAGAAACATAACCTTATAATGTAACAATGGTCTCAGTTCACTTTTGTGGGCCAAATATTATGTTCACACCATTAGTATGGCACAGGTATTGTTCTTTCTCTACCTGGTAATGAATAATAGATCTGTGGTGCATGTGTGTGTGCGTGTGTGTACAACTGTGCGTTTGTGTGTGTGGCAGAATAAAAGATTGAACTGCTCACCAGAGACTCAGTGGCACACTGGAACACGTAGCACAAGTACTGGCTGGGCCCTGTCTCTGACACATCACGACAGATGAACCCAAAGTGGTCAGTCTGCTTCACTCCCTGTGTGTGCCACATGTTATAAATAAATTACAAGAAGCATTACTCTGCATGCATGCATACATAAAGGACAAACTTGCAATAAATCAATAACTGCACATTTTTTGTGCAATAGGTATGAATATGGTGAAAGGTTTACAGAATTTAACACAAATTGAACAGAAAAGCTAACTTCTATATGGTAACTGGTCACAAGCCTGCTAAATAAAGTGAAATAAACTCTTCTTCTCAGACTTAAGCCCTAACGAATTCCACAGTGTAAAAAAAATAAAAAAACATACACTGGGAAAGCAGCTTTTGCAATGAACCTGGGTTATATATAAGATCAACATAATCGTTAATTAAAGGCTACAAACCTGGGAGCAAAATGAGATATCTTTGAAATTCTTCTCCAGCACAACTGTCTTGCTGTCAGGGCTGATCAGATTCACTTCAAACCGTCCAACCTGAAGGCACAAAAAAATAAAAAATAAAATAAAAATAACTGTTACTGTTACTGCCACAAGTGACCTTTCCTTGGAATTGGCATCTGGCAGACATAAACCTTTGAACACAATGGCTTCTCATCTCATCTTATGACGGGCCTGCTGGCTTTTGTGAGCGTGAAAACATGCACACACACACACACACACACACACACACGCACGCGCACGCACGCACACACAAACACACGTGTATATACACACACACACACACACACACACACACATATACTTGTATACACACACACACACACACACACACACACACACACACACACACGCGCACACACACTCACGCGCACACACACTCACGCGCACACACTTGTACACGTGCACACGCGCGCACACACACGCACACACTTGTACACACACTTGTATGCACACACACTTGTACACACACACACTTGTACACACGTATACACACACGTACAGAAGCAAGATAATGTAACATAAGCAAATGAATTCTCAGACCTGGTTTCAGAGAAAAATAATTTTTAGCCTTGGGTGGCCATTTAAAGACCGGTTCAGTGACTGCTTAGCTGGCATGTGCAGTAATTACTGAGACATATTAACATACAAAAGCTTACAAAAGTACATACAAAAGCTTAATTTTTTTAAATTAGTCTCTGAAAACGAGTGGATTAGGTGCAACTGGCAACTTAATCACTTCAGAGTGATTTAACACAGACTTGATTTGTACCAGATGGCATCGCTGAAGGGAGGAAAGTTACAAGACATTAAGTCCGATCAGTAAATATTGTGTTTTACTTAATGTAGCTATTATGGGCTACAAGAGCATTTAGAAAGTTTTCCACATTTGAAACATTTGCAATATTTGACACAATTGGTACAAAGTGATCCATATGGAACTTTTCACTGCCATAGCCTTTATATCAGGGGTCACCAACCTTTTGAAACTGAGAGCTACTTCTTGGGTTTTGATTAATGTGCAGAGCAACCAATTTAATACACACAATTCAAAATAACATAAAAATTTGCTCAATTTACCTATAACTATATGTTATTATTAATAATTAATGATATTCATCTATATCTAGTCATCTATATTTTAATATTGTCATTTTCAAATTCACACTAATGCAAGTGTGATTTAAAAAAGAATAGCAACAAAAAATTAGATGCAGCTCACTGGTAAGTACCACTATGGTGAGCTATTTTTAGAAATGGCCCGCGGGCGACTCATGTGGTCCTTGCGGGCGACCTGGTGCCCACGGACACCATGTCGGTGACCCCTGCTTTATATCTATTTATTGCTGCACATTTTCATTGCTATAGCCTTTTAGATTTATTTACTGTACATATATTTACATAATTTTCTGCAATTTGCACAATTGCTACTATTTGCACTTCTGGTAGATGCTAAAAAAAGCATTTAATTGCAGTGTATCTGTACTTTGCAATGACAAAGTTGTATCTATCTATCTATTTTGTCAGTGTGTCATACCTGAAACAACATGGTGCGGTTCTTGTCTGCATCAGAGGGCTGAACGTTATTAGGTGCGCTGGCATGTCTCCTGCGTGTTGGCACGTTGGCTCCAGTTTCCCTAGGAATTTTCTGCAAGCCACCCGCCAAGCTGTTGCAGCGAGTGCGGAACTCCTGCTGCTCGAAGCCTGAATCCTCCTGAATGCATTCGGGGAAAGCAGTGCGTGTAATGCCTGCCTTTTCATTTATCTCTGAGGTTGCAGCTTCAGAGAGCGAAGCGCTGAGTGGGTCGTCTCCCATGGTGAACACCAGTGGCGTCTCCACAGCGCGCTGACCATTGAGCAGGCGCAGACGTCTGCGCTCTGACTCGTGCTGCCGAAACATGTCGATGCAGTCGTCTATCAGGGATGAGGGTGCTTTCTTGTGGTTCACAGTCACCTTGCCACAGTAAAGCACCTCAAACTTTTGCGAGTTGTAAAAGGACTCCTCGGCCTCTTGCTTCGGCTTGCTTTCCTCTTTGAGTGCACTTTTGGAGGCATGCCGGATGCTGCTGATGACCTCAGACACCTGAAGATGAAAAACAGCCTTTGCTCTTTATTGCTAATAAAAGAAATCTGTCCCAGTATGACCATGAATTTACCCCAACATGCAAGTTCAGTAGAGAGTAACAGGGTGAATTTAGGGTCATCTGTCTCTAGAGTGGCGTGGATAAAGTGACAAAAAAAACCTTGAAGCATTAACATAGAGATTGAAGTGGGAAAGATAATACTAGCATAAAGGGTTGGGCAACTACTAAGTCTCCACCGCGTAAACAATTTCAAACGCATGATCAAGATACAAATGTTTCTTAAGTTAAATGTGACCTGTCAGATCTGTGACCTTCCATCTAATATGACAAGTGGAAAAAAAAACCCATGTCAACAATATGTCCTCATGACAGAACAGAGTGTTTTTTCCCTTTAATCTGTCACCCATTTGTAGAAGACTGGAGTGTGATTGTTTTGCCATCTAAAACCAAATGTCAGGCATTGTTCACATAAACCAAAAAATGTCTTTAAAACACTTTAAAACACACAGCCTCAGTAAAGTCAGTTATTCTGAGTAATTGAATAAAGAATGACAGTGCCCAAATTAAATCACAATATTAAAAAAAGACTAGCGACTAACATCAGGCTGATTTACACCCTGTGTTCAATTTGTACCATTTTGAAGCAGTTCCAGGTTTAAGCATTCAGGCTTAAACCTGGAACTAAAAGCTTTAAAAAATATATATAAAATATAAAAGACCCTGGCTAACTTATATGGTGTTATATGGTGTCTAGGTTGCCAATAGTTAAGCATAAATGCAATATTCAGATACACCTTAGAGCAGGGAACCCAGACAGATTTTTCCATAAAGAGAAAGTAAAGAAGACAGGAACATTATAGTAAAAGTGATCGTGAAAACAGACTTTCAATTAACTGTCACTTCTTCCAACATGAAGCACAGACAAAGGTTTGCAGACAAATAAATCTGGTTTACATTAGCTAGACATCAAACAGCGCTCTGGTGACAGATTTGGGCCAGGCACTGACTATACTTGAATGTGATAACACAACATGCTAGAGGCACCAAACACCAGAACAGCCTTCACACACACTGTACAGATGTCCATTTCATGGTCCTAATAATGATCGATGTGCAGAGCTGCCTTCTAATGTGCCAAATCCAGTGACTGGTAAGTATATCACATTTCGTTAAAACAAATTAAATGAGACTCTGTGATTTTAAATCACTCAGTTAATTCAGCAGCCTCCTGGGTAAATGTCAGACAAAACATTCATATTCTACTGGACATGAAGTTCCTGGAGCTGAGAAACACAGGGCTCCGGTCAACACCAAGGTCAAATGGATTACTTGTTCAAGGCGGCAATCGAGAGTAAACCAAACACAACTCCACGCTGTGCACACTCTTATTATCACTGCTGAAGATAACAGGCTGCAGGTTTGTTTGCCAAATGTATTTAACTTCATAAAAACCACACACATTCAGCTGTTAAAGGTAAAGCAAATTTTCAACGGTTAAAGAGTGTTATTATGACTCTCAGCAGCGTGACTATGACAACCTCTTGATCCATAGAACCCTGTTAGAAGCCATGCAGTGCGAGAGCTGATAACTATTACACCACGCCTTAGCAAGAATATTCGAGGCTACACACATCATTTCTAGGCAGGAAAACAAGCAAAACATGGCCTAAGTTCAATGTTTTATGGAGGCTTTACTTCAAATCCAAGAAAACCCTGCTGAAAATCAACATGCCAGAACTCTCACTGACTTGCGAGAGCAAGAGAAAGGGCGTAGCTTCTCATATTTAACTGACAGATGGCTAATATCCAGATATTACATAAAGATTTTAAACAAATATCTGACATTTAAAGCTCGGTAAAAAATGTGAAGGATGAAATATGAGTAACAGAAACATTTATGCAAGCCTGAATACAAAAAAAAACAAAAATACAGTTTTCATGCTGACTATTACTGCTGTTTCCTGAAACTTCATTTCCTACATAAAGTCATCATTAGCTTGTTTTACCCAATTTCTCCCTATCTGGGCATTAGGTCTCCCCAATCACACAACAGCAGAAATCCAGGGTTCAGTACAAGCTCTTAAGACATACACAACTTTTTTTGCTGCTCATGTCATAAGCAGCTGAACACATTTGAAGGAGCGAAATGACTGCCTATTCTGTAATGTGAACAAACAGCTCTGATTAGCTACACAAGTCATGGATGGCTATAGAATTGTCAAGACCATATATTAGCTATAGTCCTGTCTTCTGTATTAGTTGCCCATTATGTTTGTCATTGTTTAGCTTGTTTTTCAACAAATCCACAATAATACTAATAAAAAAATATTCTTTCTTTGCATATCATGAGGCTGGGGTCAGTGATGACACCCACCCCTGGAGCAGAGACAGTTAAGGGCCTTGCTCAAGCACACAACAGTACAGTTTGGTTGTGCTGGGTGCTGGAACCCCTGCCCTTATGATCAGTAAACCAGAGCCTTACCCACTGAATCACCATTGCCCCCACATTCCCCCAATGTAGAAATAATCACATGCTGCCGATTGGCTGCATTTAACAGTCCCTTTATTGTAACCATTATAGCTATCAGAAAAGTCAAATCATATATCAGAACAGTTTATAAGAATACACACAGTTTACAAACCTACACACAATGTGCCACATTTTACAATGTGTGTGTGACCAACAGATGTTGTTTAGGTGTCTAGGGCAGGGTTTTGGCCAAGTTTATTTCATGCTCAGTTGCTGCTGCTCATTGTAGTGTGTATCTCAAGTTTCTGGGCTGAGCACAGGTCCCGACCACACTGCAGCCGAAACAGAAATCCATGCTAAGGGTAATTGTGTAGACATGACTCAGATGGACACAGCAGTCTATTTATGGACACCAGCACTCTATGGGAACTCTGTCTCTCTTGCACATAGGAAACTGACAAATGCATTTTTTTACCAGATTTCTTTTATTTATTAGTATTCTGTTTCTAAGAAACAGATTCCAACTTGTGTCCAACTATACAGAGTCATGACACAGGTAACCTGATGTGAGCAAAATTCTGAGTGCAGTTTTATTCTTTTAGAAGAATACCATCAACTAGAAAGCACTGAAATCTGGTTTACTGCACTGATACATCACAGATGCCACAGTTCACTTTTATTGAGTATTGGATGCCCTGCTTTCTCTTCAACCACTGTATTACCAGTGTAATAAATCATTTTTATTTGACTCATGCAAACGCATTTACAGTAGAATGCGACACGATTTATGCCGATGTCCGTCAGCTTTTTTGTTGCATCAAATTCTGTCCTTGTCATTAATTTTAGACATTAATTTCCCAGATTTCTTATACACCACTATTTAAATTTTCATTATAATATGCTATATGGACAAAAGTAATGGGACACCATAATTTTTCTTTTTTTAGCCAGACTTCCCAATCAGTTAACACAAAGTTAGAAGCACACACTTGTATAGGTTGTCTTTGGATGCAGTAGACATAAATGTTCCCCTTCATTTGAACTGGGAGACCAAAACTTTTCCAGCATGACAATACCAGCTACATGAAGATATGGTTTACATGTTTTGGGTAGAAGATCTTGAGCTAGAGCTCTGGATTCAACAAACAAATTTGGGATGCACTGTATCACTGACTGCACCCCAGGCCTCCTCACCCTACTTTAGTTACCTTGTTGTATTAAATGCCCTTGTGGCTGAATGAGCACAAGTCTCAACAACCACACTTCACAAACTAGTGGAACATTTTCACAGAGGAGTGGAGGTTATTAGTGTAGTAGATCTGTATGATTATATATTTATCTTATATCTATATATACTATATCTAAGAGCTGTTCAGGCCCAGGGCTGGTGGCCACTGACATTCAAGATAAAACCTGCAAATCTAAAATGTTTATTTAATCAAACATGTAAGGCTCGACAACTTTTGGAACTTGATGATAGTCCATTATTGGTCATTATGATTGACATCATCATCATGACTCTCCAATAATAATAATAATAATAATAATAATAATAATATCTACATCTATCGCATTCACTTTTTTTTATTCCTGAATTTTTAAAGGAGAATAAATGAAAAACGATTTCGACCATCAGTGTGAGCAGGTGCATTGCCGCTGTACAAGTAAACCGTGCCTGAATTCAGAATGTGAGTGGACACAGGAGACACATTCATTCCGCCAAGTGTGAACAGCTATGCGTCTTGGCTGTCCGATTGTGATTTAAGACGGATGTCAATACCATGTGTGAAAAGGGCCCGTTGTAACATTTTCATTTACATCTATGATCAATAGATCGAGAAGTAGGAATAGAAACGATGCTTGGAGGTGCTCATTCGATAAATGAAATGCTTGAGCTTTAGGAAAACAGGTAAAAAATTAAAATACAGAAAAACAAGGGTAGTGTCTGAGAATATCGTTTTTTCGTTTTCACGTGTATCCACCAGTCGTGCAATACAGTGACACAAAATGTGTCTCAAACACACAAACGCAGATGCTTTAGTAGTCATGTTATAAACCTTCCGGGTGAGATGACAGCCAGGTGAACAACAGCAGCAAATACAGTTTGAGGTCACTGCACTGATATTGCACAAATATTCACTCCGTGCCTAAGCTTTCCTTCATTCCTCAGTCATGTGTTTATCAGAAAGAAATGTCTTGTGTGATTCACTGGGATCGAGGTGAGCATTTTAAGAGTCAGCATTTCCAAAAATCCTGACTAGTCATAAACACCTAAAATATGGGCTATACCCTCTTGATTTGAAAGGTCAGATCAAATCTAATGGCCATCACAATGTCAAAAAATTCAGAAGTGTATGGGAAGACAAGATATACATATATATGCATGTAGAAGCAGGCATGTACGAGGTATTTATGTGCTGTACATAATTGCAGCTTACTTTCCTGGAATAGGAACATTTGCATGGTTGTGCTCTTTACCAGGAGCAGGTCTTACAAACACTGCTTGCTTTATTTGTACATTTAGGGAGTGTGTAATGATTGCAAGCTGTATTTGCAGCCATTGCACCCAACGTGAGCTAGCAGAGCAACCGCAGTCTATGCAGCTCATTGAGTAGCCCAAGGATCACATGTTTTGCCAAATTCTTAGTTTTCTAAGAAACACTCAATGTGCACCTATTCACACAGTGGACAAACCTAAACACAGATTAACTTCTATTCACATTTAATTTTCATGTGATAGAAACATTACAGAAAAATGCTGTGACTTTTTTTTTTTTTTTTTTACAGAAACCGAATGGAAAGTCTGAATATTCCTTTCTTAATGCAGCTCTAAGGCTTCGTTTCTAATATTAAAATTAGGCATGATTGAATTGAAGTGATAAACTCCTCTGGCCCATGCTAAATGAATTTGGAAAAGGAAAAACAGAACACACCTATCAAATTTGAGACAGTTCAGATTCTGGCCAAGAATTCCATAATCCTTGAGCTTATCTCATCTTTCCAGTCTGTTCGTATTGCATAAATGAAAGCTGAGATGTTGCTTTCCAGCTCATATCTGTGCTGCTTTTTGAAAGCTCATCGTTTTGTGTTGGTTCCTTAAAATCAGATACAACAGGTTTTCTCAGACAAGTTCTGGATTAAATGGTTTTAGCCGTTGTACATTCAAAGTGTTCTTGATGTTTGAAGGGTTTTGCTACAACATAAAAGGCTTCTGCATGGCCACATGTCCAGTAGAAGCTAGGAACAGGGAAATTCCTCAAAGTCTATCTGGCATACAGTGTTATCCAGCCAGTTTTTCTTGCACAACGACTCGAGTTAGGGTTAGGGTTCTTGTGTGGTGGTGGAGTTCTGCATGCACTAACATGAATTAATTTTTACCGATCCTCCTGGCTTATATTCACCTACCAAATCGCTTCATTCATTTTCAAATCAATTTACCTGGCCTGAGGAATCACTACTGTTTCGGTCATTTGACAGTTGGATGTATTTGTTTCATCATTTTGAACAGTTACATGTATGAACACCATGTAAACACACCCCATTCATTTTTACACCACACTTACACTACATGTCAGCCTGAAATGGACACAAATCAATAGAGCAGTTGATGACATAACAGGTTGCATTATAGGTTGGCAGGTCTATTATTAATTTTGCTGGACACAAATGTCCACTCATATTCAAACAAAGACAACCACCACATAAGAGAAGAGGTTTGTTTGTTCATTATTAAACTCTCAGGACACAATGTTGTCTCCCCTCAGAAAACACATTCTGGGTTCACTCAGGACCTGTTGCTGCATTTAGTTAATAAAATGCACGCTTTTAAAGTGCACCAATGCACAAAAAAAAGAAAAGAAAAGAAAGACAAGCATTGCTTTGTATACTGGGTAACATGTTTTGACCTCGGACAGCTATGAATTACTAATCAAATTATAAAACAATGCTTCTTTCAAAAAACATATGCATTCTTGATCATAACATCTTAACATTTCATACGGTCTGGGACAGCAACAACAGTCTAGCAATCCGTACAAAAACACCCACAAAATGTCGAACAACGTGCATAATAATAATAAAAAAGGCTTCGGGCCTTCGTCAAATCCTGTGCAACCTACAAGGGTGTGCGCGAGCGCGCGCACGCACGCGTATCAAAGTTGTTGACGCGTGAATGAGAAGTGAAGCGTCAGAAGCACTCGGGGCTGATTTGTGCTTATCTAAATGCCATGTGGAAACACTCGCACGTGCAACGACCATCGTTTTTATTCGCCCTGATTATTAGGAATATATCATTATATACATATATATGCATGCAATGAGGACACACAACGGACTGGGGTATGGACAGATGTGTTTGGGGAACACGCACCTGGTCTGGGTCGCACGCCTTGAACACATGGCAGGCCATTTCACACTCCGGGTCGTCCGGCTGGTTGCGGATGAGGTAGGCGAAGTAGGCGAGGTCATGGCTGTTGTGGATGAAGCGGGAGATGCACTGCGCCTTGTGCTCGAATATAAAGACGGACGCGATGCTGCTGTTTGCAGGCACGCAGCGGATCACCGGGGGGCTCAGGGAGAGGTGGACCTGCCGAGCCTGGACCGGTCCGGATTCACTCTTCCGGCGAATTTCGGCCACCAGCCACGGAAGCATGGGCAGCGTGGTGCGCCGGTCCAGCGCGCTGCAGCCCACATACCACAGCGAGAAGCTCCTCTCCTTCTTCCCTCTCCCTCTCCCTTTGTCCTCTGCCGCCTCCATGTCCACTTCAAGATTCAACCAGGTCAAAAGGGAACTCTAAAACCACGCGACTCGACACCTGGATCTCTTTCGTGCAACAAATCACATGGAGTGCGTCTGTACGTGTGAGTGCGCGTGTGTGTTGTAGATCGTCCTGCAAAATCTTAGGATGACGGAGCCCCCAGGCGTCCCGCATGGAGCTGTAGCAAACTCTAGTTTTTTTTTCCCTAAAGAAATGAGTCTGTACACCTGGAGATATTTTTCACGCATGCATTGAGAAAGTCAGGAGTGCGAGCTGAAGTTGATCAAGTTCAGAGTCCTGAAACGTGGCGCCTAAAAAGCGCGTGTAAACACAACACAACACAACCGAGCAGCAGAAGCGCAGGCACTGTGGAGTCTCCTCATACACACCTACGGCTCGGAGACACGCCGCTGACAACTCTTTCACTTCAATCTTCTGTAGTCCATACTTTCTGTAGCTTGTTTTGCTTTAGTGTTGTAGGCGTCGTTCTTTTATTTATTCTTCTACCTTCGGTGCCATTGACAGCAGAAACAGCAGAAGCGCCGTGTCGTCCTCTTCGGCCAGGCTGCAGCTCCAGGAGGCGTGGCTCTGACTGGGGTATAGGCGGTACCCATTTACAAACCCATGTCCCAAATCACACTCTTTCCTACACTCATATTCATTCCAGTTTGCTGTATACAGGCTCACGTTTTGCATACTCGTCACTTTTAAGTATAAAAAATTCATTATAATGCAGCTATGAACTAAAAGTAAAGGTTTATGACGTGATCTTGGAGGCGTGGCCGCCTTAGGGCTCTGTAGCCTCTGTGGGCGGAGTCACGACCCAACAGCATTTTAATCTCATAATGAACTAGTGAATTAAAACGAATAAAATAAATGAACAATAAAATTAGTGCACTATATTAATAATCCCCATTATCTGATTTTTAGAACACAATGGTTCCATTGTTTTTACATAAATATGATTGTTTATTATTAATAACTCCATGGAGGATTTTATGGCGAAACATATCAAACTGATTATCTTTTTTCTATTTTTTGAGTTATTATCCATTTTACATCAGATTTAAAGTTACACTTCATTACCTGTATCATATTTATTTAATGTATATTAGTTGTCATTTTTTTCCTTTAGTTTACATGTTTGTTTTGTTTTGCAATTCCATATTTTTTTCTTTCTCCTTGTTTTCCTTCTGTTATGGTTACATGTGTCTAAAGCCAATATAATATTTGGCACTATTTGCCTTTGAATCTAACCTTTTTTTTCAAATCAGTTTTGTACCCTGGCTTCACATTTACAGGAAGAATCATTGCCTTTGATATGAATGAAACTATTACCACACTCAAAGTTATTAAATCTGGTGCTCTACAGTCAGGACCAAGTATCAGTAAAGTCATTGCATTTTTAGACAACTTTCATGAGACATGAAGGCCTCCACTCCCTTCCTCCTGCTCCAGGATTATGCCTAGGGATTTTATTAGGGTCAGGGTCAGCTTTATTTCCATCTACCATCATTCTGTTGAACTCTACACTACACCACTAGGACACTGATGGCTCACTGATGCTTTACTGAGCCTACTGCCAGTAATCATTATGTAGTTCAACTCCACTCTGCAAATTCAGAATCATCTGATTCATCCACTGTCCCTTTGAAATATCTCTGGATCATTATAACTGTATACAATCATATATTCTTAGAATATCCTAGATTATCCTTTATATGTTTATATATCTGTGCATACACCATGTATAACTATTGTATAGTTGTACATACAATATACATATCAATAGGAAAATGTAATATTTATTAAAATATTTCTGCACACTTTTATATTTCTACTTCCCACAGTCTTTATATTAATGTTTTACCTCAACAGCTTCTGCACATTTTTCACTGCCATAGCCTTTATATTTATTTGATGTACATATATTTACATATTTATCTGCACGTCAGTTCGCACAATGCTATTTGCACTAACTGCATATTATTGCTGTGTACCTGTACTATGCAATGACAAAGTTGTATCTATCTTTCTATCCAGGATCCGTAGTTTGATCATGAGCTTTGGTTAGTGTCTGTCCATAACTCTACTTGATTTGTCCTTGTCCTCCTGGTTCCTCCCAAAACCCCTGGAATGTTGATAATGTCTAAAGTGTATGTTTGGGAGCACAGAGCCATAGTCCCATCTTCACATCAGGTATAGGTTACAGATCCACAATTAACTAGGATAAAGTAGGTGCTGAGGATGCATGACTGAATCATTGTTAGTCATACAACTAATACATATAACCAAGATAAACACACTTCACAAAACCTATTTTATTTTAATCCTTCAAAGAAAAGATGCAAAATATTAAAGTAGAAAAACATTACTGGATAATCACTGGAAAATCAAATGCATATAAACCAGTTGGAAGGTGCAGCTGAAAAGGTGCTCTGACAGAAGATAAGTAGTTATCTATTTATTTAGCCTGTTTCTCTGTTGTGCAAGCATGTGAAATGTAAAGCATGTTGTCATGAACAGCACAGTCAAATAAAAAGCAGGGTCATGGCAAACAATGATAATATTTGTTTTTGCATTGATCTTGCTTACTATCAGCAATTTATTACTATATTCCTTCATATAAGAAATATACATTTGTTTAAAACTTTTCTTTTCATTCATATGTGAATGAATTAAATGTGAATATTTAATGTATTGTAATGTAAAGCTTATATTTAATGTAAAAATCTTGATGTTGTTACATAAAACATAGAAAGCATACTACGCTCAGCCACTAGAGCCCTATTTGTAACAAGATGCCATGGATGCAAGCTCTCTTACTCCCAGAAATAGATAAAATATGCAAGACATGTAACCCCATCAAAGCCATTCTGTGGCTGTGTGGCTTACCACACCGCAGGAGCTGCTCTGTTGTGTGCCCTTTTTTTTGGGGTTAGGACAACACCAGAATAGAAACACAACCAATTTGTTTGTTTTAATGTCTTATTCACTTTACTCCAGTGGTAAAACAGTAGACTGGCAGCATCAACAACCAATACAGAAGCGTACTTTGCTAAGAAAAACGTATTCATAATTCATTATATTTCCGTTATTTCAAATCATAAATTGTAATTATTTAAAATTATTTAACTTCAGTGAAACCACTAGCAAATATATTTATTTACAAAAGCTGCTTGTTTGCGAATCTGACATTAATCTGTCATTTTTTTTTATTTATTATTCTTTTAGCACCTTACTTTTTAATTAATCGGACTATAAATAAATATTTAGTATATTAGTTCAGAGTGACCTTTTTGTGAACCATTTTCCTGTTCAGACTGGACATTTACATGGTTTCACAGCTCCATTTTCACAGTTTTTTTAAGGTATCATTAGATAAATGCTATTACTAATGCAAGCAATTATCTTTATTCAAGCTTTATTCAGTGTTTATAACAAATTATTTTGGAATGCACATACAAAATGCAAATAGAGCACTGTTAAAAACCCCACTATGGGTTAGTTACAGAGCACAAAGACATATCAAAAGAGGTGTAAACAGTCAGTAAATAGTGAAAGGCTACAGAGAGCAATAGAACAATTAAAGCTGAACTTTTACACAGTTTCCAAAACAGAAGCAATTTCTTTGAATTGTCTGTAGAAATTCTGTAAAAAAAAAAAAAAAAAGAGATAAAAAGACAGCTGTAAATCATGTAGTTTATTATTTAATGAATTGGATTAATTAATAGAAGTAATTCAGCACACCTGGAACTGAAGAACTGTCATCTCAAAAGACTTGTAGGAAATCTCTCCAGATGTGTCTGCGATTTTCATCAGGACAGAGATGTACGGGGAGTTGAGCGAGCGACATGTGTCGGAGCTTACTGCCATCCCCAGCTTCCACTGGATGTCTACCAGCTACAACAGAACAACATTTTTTCTTACACACAATTTGTGTTGGCCTGATTTTAACTGATTTTAACTGATTTTTCACTCTAGTTCAGCAATATCACACCTGACTCTAGTCTGAAAACTTGAATCAAAATCCTGGAAATGTATCCAGTAACGAGTCCTACAAACATGTGGAAACTGTTGGACTGTAAACATAAGTGAGACAAAAAAAAAAAAAAACGAAACTTGCCTTAACACATGCAATGACTCGCAACAACAAAGAAACCAGAATCTATTCATTGGTGAATTCCGGCGACATCAGTCACAGCGCCATTAGCAACTCAATGCAGGCATGTTCATTGACGCAACAAGGTTAAGAAATGTTTAACTTGATGTATTATGGAGTGATTAGGTGCACAGGATTAAAGACAGTAGACTGAACATGATTTGTGACAGAACACATGACAGTCTGGTGCACACACTGTTGCTACCTTATCCGGTATGACATGATGCACGTATACATTGGTGAATTATATACATAAACGCTCTTCCTCCAGAAATGATTTGTTGTCAAACGTGGAATGCTAGTTGCGCCACCTAGTGATAAAAGTTCCTATAGTAACCAATAGTAATAAGCATACTTATGACTTTATAATACAGTGTCTGGTGACTTGCATTGAATTTGTCTGAGTGCAGGATATGTACTGTATGTTCTTAGAAGAGATATGTCAGGTCCACATAAATCTCTTTCTTAAAATATTTATTTCTTAATTTTTTTTTAATATAAAATTAAATCACGATTGATTGCGACATTAACTGCCATATTAACTGCCATAATGAATAATAATAATAATTATTCCTATATATTCCCTATATATTCCCTTCATAATGAAGGCTTTATTTTCATAGAACTTGCAGAATATATGTTACACTGTATTAATCAATAAAGTAAACTATTAACATAACATTGGTTTATA
The DNA here is from genome assembly GCF_014805685.1 of Silurus meridionalis. Lineage (NCBI taxonomy): Eukaryota > Metazoa > Chordata > Actinopteri > Siluriformes > Siluridae > Silurus > Silurus meridionalis. The sequence continues at coordinate 11,430,780 of NC_060886.1, forward strand.
GTGCTTGAAGGACTCACGGTGTGCTGATGTGGCCCAGGAAGAATTTGAGGTTGAGATCTAAAGGGAATTATTATGTGATTTAAACCAGAGATGTACCTGACCAATGCTGGCCACAGCCTGCAACTCCTGGTGTGCTTGTACAAGAGAGCCATGATCTGTCCACAGCTGGTGCACGACTTGTAAAGCAGATTTGGACCATTTCATATTACACTCTCCTAATTTAGCAACCAGACCATCTGCAGTGAGGTTAGTCTTCGCGGCAGACCTACGAGAATTTTTTTAAATACAGAAAAGTTTTGCAAACAGACATGCTGAGTATAAGCAGGCTTTCAATCTACAGGCAATCTATCAATTTGTTACAAGCACCAATAAGGTAATTGGTCATGTTTTATAATCATTATATAAAATCAATATGAAATTCTGCCAAACATTAAATTCAAGCAAACAAAAACTATGATCTGTTTACTTAGAAAATCAGAAACAAGTATATATTGTCCTACTATATACCATTTAATGCATGATCCATCTATCATACCTTTTTAGAGACCCCATGGTATTGCTTTGCAAGCAGATAATGGAATACATTTCGATAAGACCACCTGGCCAAACCAGAGTGGCTCTTCGGATCCCACAAGCTTTCAGACTGCTTAATGCAAGAATGCCCTTCTAAACTATCCCATAATTATCTTATGCTCAGTTCTCCCTGACAATCATAGTCATGTTCATTCTGCCTTTGCACACAGGACCTTTTATTGCCATTGTTACTGTTTTTGGTTCGTTTTTGTTATACCTCATTACAAATTGTACTTCCCTTTTGCACATCTAAAAATACTTTATCATTATCTCATACATGTTCACATATCCTCTCTTAATTTCTATAATTTTCTAAAATCTTCTCATATTTTCTCTTATTTTATATATAGACCCTTTTATCTAATGCACAAATTTCCAAGTAAACGACCAGGTTTATATTTCAATGCAAGCTGTATTCTGCATATAACTATGTTTGTGACCAAAAAATCTTAAATCTTGAATTTTAGGGGGAAAAAAAATACCTTACCTAAAATGAAATGACAGCAGCCTAATAATATCCTGAACAGCTTTACAGTCAAGTTGTATCCCAGCTTTTTGACATTTCTGCCGAATAATAATAGAAAGTATGAAGGAACATGTATCGTTGTTGCAAAACAGTGCAAAACAAAGACGTACATGTAGGGCTCAACTGACCTGGTAATTTTCAACCACATCTACTGCACTGCATTTTCCTTCAAGATGAAGCAGGATCTCATGACACTGAAACAATTAACAATGAGGTCAGATGTGTAGTCAAAACACAAGAGTCTTTGTGTAATACAATAAATGTTTATGGAAATCTGACCATCAAACTGTGGACAGATAATTGTATAGAATATTTTACTATCCTGTAGTATATATTATAATATTATAATATTTATTTACAGTACTGGTACATATGTCTACACATATATATGACATGCTGTACATATACTTATATATTTGTCAGTTTGCACAAGTGCTACTGTTTGCACTTCTGGTAGATGCAAATCTGCATTTCATTGCAGTGTACCTGTACTATGCAATGACAGATGATCGATCGATCGATCGATAGATTTTTATCTATCTATCTATCTATCTATCTATCTATCTATCTATCTATCTATCTATCTATCATTCTTTTTTCTATTGTGTGCAAATCTTCTTATACATAAACCTCCTCCTTGGTCTTCCTCTTTTCCTCCTTCCAGCATTCTCAGCATTCTCCTACTGATATACCCCATGTCCCTCCTCTGCACATGTCCAAACCATCTCAATCTCACCTCCCTCACCTTGTATCCAAAACATCCTACATGCGCTGTCCCTCTAATAAACTAATTTCTAATCCTGTCCATCCTCGTCACTCCCAACGAAAAACCTCAACATCTTCAGCTCTGCTACCTCCAGCTCCACCTCCTGTCTTTTACTCAATGCTACTGTCTCTAAACCATACAACATCTCAGGTCTCACCACAGTCCTATAAACTTTCCCTTTCACTCTTGCAGATATCCTTCTATGACCTATTTATTGTGTGCAAATATACAATAAATAATTCTGACACATTTGAATAAACTGAGGGAAAAAACACAAAACATTTGGTGCTTACTGTTTCTTCAAACACTTCTGATGGCAGTTTTGCAATGTTCTCAACCACAGCCACGTCTGAAAAAAATATATATAATCATAATTTAAACAAATTACTAAAATACCAACTTGTAATATACAGCATTTTTATTAAATCTTAAAATGCAATGCAAGTAGCTGAGAGACCCAAAGACTAATGACTCTGTACAGCTCATTGTGCTAATATGGAAAAAACTTTAAGTGTAATTACATTACAGGTTATATAACTGTGGACATTATACCATAGAAATAACATTATAATAATATATTATATAGATCGATATCAAGAAATTGCTGTACAGAGATAAAGATGTTATGAAGTTGGAATGTATACGTTTAGTGCATTTAGTTTACGTTCAGTAAATTATTAATAGTTGCTAGATTATAATCTGCGGACAATTTCTAATTTACAAAGTAAGGTATTATACTGAAGGTATATTTTTAATACAAACTATTTTCTATACAAACTCACCAGTTGACAGCTCCATCCTCAAGACTGTAGAGAGCTGGCTTCAGACGACTGCATTCAACAAATCGATTCAGGATTGTGACCTTATACAAGTGCTTAAGGTTCTTATAAGCAAATAGCACGTTTTCAATGTTTAATAATATACAACATTTAATAAACAAATGTTCAGTTTTCGAGGTCTTCTTCGCTAACCGAAAACAAAAACTACTTCCGTATACGTCATCGCCTCCCCGTCGTTGATTGGCTGAAATTATAAACGGTTCCTACCTGCGTTTTGTATCTTATAATAATGGTATGTAGGATGTTATATACACGTCCTCTGTCTAAGTACAAACATGTGTTTTTATAAATAATGGAAATTATGTCAATATAAATTGTACAAAATAAATATAAATATAAAACAACCATGAACGTGTATGCTTTATATTAGGTTTGGTGGGTATACAGCGTCATCTGCTGGTTATTCTAAAAAAAAAAAAAAAAAAAAAAAGCATGTGATATTTTGTCAAATAGTTTTTGGGACGTTTTAGATTTTTTATCCGACATGTCAAACTAAAGGCTCCCGAGCCACTTCCGGTGCGCGGATCCATTATATCCGCCCTATAAGATAATATCATCATTATTTTTATAATTGTCAAAGTTTGACTCTGCATAGTTTCTACACTTTCTTCCTGAAACACTGCCCCATCAATTCGAACCTCTGCTGCTCGAAAGCTCTGAATGTTTAAATGTACATATCTCTGAGAGCTACTTCTGTCCATTCTGAGGCACACACAGGAGTGTCATGTCAGGCAAATGTGCATAAGAACAGAATGTACTGCTTATACTTGTGGTTTTATATTCACATGTTATTCTACATCCTGTCTGTCTTGTTCATTAAATTTTGATAGTTTGGCCCTCTACTTAGACTCAGTATTTGATTTTGGGCCCCATCCATGATTGATTTTTGAAGACACAGCTAAATTGTAATACTGAAATTCTGGTCTACATGAAAAAGTTCAAACTTATAGTACACCTAATCATAACAAAATAAGTTTTACATACTTTATATGGGTTAAACCCAGATCTGCTTTCCCATATATATTTAGAAACACAAAGTACTAAATGATGGCCTTGTCCTCTTCTGGAACAGTGTAAATCCAACATGAGATGAACCGTGAGTGTTATAGCAAGGCTGATTTTCTTATTTACATAATGGGTGGGGCTTTTTGTGTAATTATATACCAGGCATTGACAGGTAAAGGTTTATTATCATGAAGTGCTCGAGCTTGGAGAAGTATAATTCAGATAAAGTGACCGGAGATGAATCTCCAGGTGGATTATGACTCTACTGAAGGTGACATTTCCAATGGCAACCTGAGGTATATTTTTTATATATTTTTAGATCATTTATTTGAACGTTAATGTTTATATAGTCTTTCAAAGAGATAAGAGTCAGTATCACCTGTGCATCAGGTGATCATGAGTGACCATGGCTCGAGTGTTTCTCCCTATCAATTTTTTGTATTGATAATAAATGTTTGACATCTCAGTTGTTCATTATAATTTAGCACATCCTGGTGTTGTAGAAGTAGCAGTAGGTAAACACTACATTTACATAAGCTGAATAGTGTCATATGTGTGATTTGTCCTGAATAAACAAGATGGAAGAAATAATTTTAATTATTACACATGGTTTATGTCAGACCTTTTCTTTTTTCTTTTTTATTATAATTATTTTTTAAAGGAACTCTAATGAAAATGTCTATTCTAGCATGAAAATTTGTGTTGTGTTAAATTCTCGGTTGACTATGCGGGGAAAAAAAACACATTTAAGCCTTTATTTGTTTCCTTCTCTCTTTTTTTGCATTGCTTCTCTTTTTTTTATTATCCTTCCCTATTTGCATTTCTGTTTTGTTATACAGTATTTACTACAGTTTTGGCTTGTATAAAATAATTTATTATGATACATTCAATTATGCTTTCCAATCTTTGATTAAAACATGGGTATCAAATTAACTGGCATGACTGATTTTTTGTTTGTTTGTTTGTTTCACATCTGTAGTGTCGACAAGTATGGATTTGAGCATTCTGAAGATTTTAACCCTGAATCCTATGAGATAATTATGTCTGAGTATTTACCTGTGCTCACCAGAAGATCAGAAAAGTGGTCACAGCTTTTAAAAGAGAACACTAAAGTGCAAAAGAATCTGAAAGGTAGGCTTGGCACACCACCACAATAAGCTCTAATTTACAGTCCACACAGTTGACACATTATCTCTCATTATCGAATAACATGTTGCATGCATGTTCACTATTAACAGTAAAGAGGTATGTGAGGAAAGGTATCCCAAACAAACACCGTACTATGATCTGGATGGCTTCCAGTGGCGCACAGGAGCATCTGCAGATGAACCCTGGTTATTACCACTCTCTTTTGAAAATTCAACATGACCCTATGCTGGAGGAGTCAATACGCACTGGTCAGTCTTATCCTTTCCTCATTTAGACGTGTTACATTGTTGTACTTTTTTTTTTTTTTTTTTAAGTCTTCACTGACACACTCATGTCACCTGCCAGACTTACACAGAACTTTCCCAGACAACATTCAGTTCCATGACTCCTCCCAGCCTTGTTTACTGACGGCTCTGTTTAATGTTCTTTTGGCATACGGACACCACAACAAGGATGTAGGATACTGTCAGGTATAGTCCGAGTACACTAATGCATTTTTACATTTATTACCACAGGACATATATTCCTGATTCTTTGTTTAGTTGATGCATTTAAGAAAGTATTTACATAATTTACATCGATGTTAAACGGCTTCTAGACATGTATTCAGCTAGCTGACATAGTGTTTGCTCAGTCAATAATCTGGCTAAACGTGCTCCACTGCAAATAATTGCAGTGTCAATTCACCGTTTTATTTCTGTTTTCAAGGGAATGAACTTCATTGCAGGATACCTCCTTATTATAACTAAAGATGAGGAAAAGTCTTTCTGGTTAATGGATGCTTTGCTGGGAAAAATCTTACCTGGTCAGTCACTTTTTGCAATCCCTTAAACCAAAAGTTAAAATAACACAACAGTATTTTTTGACCATATTCAATCAATCACATCAGTCAAATTAAATATGAGTGACTATAAAAAGACAATTGCCAGACATTTCTGTTTGAAAAAAGAAGACATTTCTACCACAATTCCCCTTTTAAACCAAGTCTAAGGGCACTTATTCACTAATATAAATTACATTAATTAAAGTTTTTCTGTGGAACTTTATTTTTGCTACTCGTTGATTTTCTGGTCATTCTGTTCATGTTAACTGCACTGCTAAAAAAGTGTATCGTGGCCCACCTTGGGTGAAGTTATTAGTGTTTGGCATTACTATTCTTAGCACAGCTGCCTGTGTTTTTAGAACAGACCTATTGTTTGTGCAAACATATAGCTGCATGGGCTTTGACAACTGGGCAGTTCGATATGATTGGCCATATGCCTCTTAATACAAAGGAGCACATCAGACAGACTATGCAACCAGTGTATTGATAGTTCCATTTTGGCTAGAGCTCATGGTTATACTTTATGCTATTTTTAGTGATAGGTTCTCTGTCCTCACACTAGAGTGTCAGTGCCAAAACGATGGGTCACTGTGGCACAGAAACCACATATGTATTTTATGTAATTATGGGTCTGAACATTCAAGTATATCTGGCATGTTAACACTTTGGAGTACACATGCTGCAGTTGTATTCCGCATGTATAAAAGCAAGCATAGATCTTATTACACCAGTGTGCATAATCGTGGTACAGTGGTGCACCGCATGTTTTTGTGTAGCGTTCCTCATGTTCCCTCTTTGTTTCATCCTTCCATAAATATGGCAGAAAAAAGATTGGCCTTAATGTATGGCTCGTAGGTGTGAGTGAGTGTGTAAATGTGTAATCCATCCACAATGTGTTTCCACTTCATGCCCAGGGTTCCCAGTATAGATCCAGATCCATTGCTACACTTGTGATAACACAGTTACTAAAGGTCACAGAGTAATCAACATACAGTATATTTTAATATAGTGAATCTGATTTTGCAGAATAAAAAAATTGCCAAGGCCAGTTCTTTGATCAGGGCGCTTAAATGCTATATGTAAGTGACTGTAAGCTGATGACACACTGATTTACTGAAAAGAAAGTGGTAGATTAGTGGTTAAGGCATTAGATGTTTTCTCAGAAGGTTGTGAGTTCAAATCCAAGCCTCACCTGAGCAAGAACGAGCTGCTCGGTTGTATGAATGAGATAAATGAAGTTTACTCTGGATAAAGGTGTCATCAAATGCTGAACATGTAAATGACCATGTAAAAAAACCTGATTGCACAACTCTATACTATACTAGAACAAGTTAAGGGATGCCTTCTTGTACCAAAGGCCAATGAACATGCTTTTGGCTTCTTCCTGGGCGGCACAACGAGGAGTCACCTGTGGAGAAATGGCAGTATGGCTCATATTATTGTTTTTATAATCCCTAGATAACAGTGTAAGAATATTTCTTTCAGAAAGCAGTATAAGCACTTTGAACAACTGTCATCCTCAATAAAATATCTGCGCTATTGAGTGCTATACAAGTCTTTGTTCTTGTCTGGCAAGCTCCTTCCAGCAGTGCCTCTCAAATGGACCTCATTTGCCCTGTCCTTGAAAACTTCCTAGGGGACCCATTGAGGCTACAGTTTAAGGTCCCTGGATACAAAACAGGTTTTTGTTATCGCATGATAAATAAGTTCTAGTGCATTAGCGCCAGAAGAAAGTGGCCTGGCAGTCTGACATGTAAAATGGATGATGAAGAATGATAGAAGAATCAAAGAGATTACATTTGTAGTTGTGGTTTTAAGTGAAGGACATTTGGGTCAATCAGGCTGAAAAGAATGAAGAGAGGATCAATGAGGACATCTCTCACCCGCTACTAGGTCAGGTTTTCCTGGTTTCCGCATATTCTTAGAACCATATTCACATTTACATTCATTCAGCAGACTAGTGCTTTGAGCCTCTATTGCTGAATAAATCTACACAATACGTTCTCACTCCCAATGATCTACACTGGCACGCTAGATTAAGATAAATCAGCCCACAACAAAGAAAACCTGGAAACATGCTAGTTTAAATGTTTCAGGAAAAGGTAGGTAAAGGTATTTAAAATTTTATTTGCAATTAGAATCTTGAATCTTTTCTGTCACTACCAAGATTTGCTTATTTGGTTCATCTTGTTATTTTTTTTTTTTCAGGTTCAAAATATTGTAATATTTCAAAAAAAAAATTTGACTGAAATGCAAAATACTCTTGTCTGTAACTCAGATTACTACACACCCACAATGCTGGGCTTAAAGACAGACCAGGATGTTCTTGGGGAGCTGGTGAAGGCTAAAGTGCCTGCAGTGTGGCAAGCCATGACTCAGCACAATGTGATGTGGGGTCTGGTGGTGTCAAGGTGGTTTATTTGCCTTTACATTGACGTCCTTCCCATGGAGGTGAGGAAAAATCTGCAGATATACCTTGAATACTCATTAGCAAAAAGTAACTAATCATTTAAAACAAAACCGTCACTGAATATTGCTAAAATGAATCAAAATACCTGTGGACACTATGCTATGTCTTGCCAGACAGTGCTACGAATATGGGATTGCCTGTTCTATGAGGGCTCCAAGATCCTCTTCCGTGTGGCCCTCACTTTGATTCGTCATCATCAGAAACTTATTTTAGAGGGGCAAAATTTTCCAGACATTTGTGAGTGTTTCAAACGGATCACACATGGGGAGTTTGTAGAGAACTGCCATGCATTCATGCAGGTAACCATCCATAGATATTCTACAACCATATCCATGTGTAATATTTAGACTAATAACATGTTCTGAATGGTATAATCTTTTTCATGGCTATGCCTTCAATTAGCAGTCATATTCATAACATAAGCTGAGAATACATTAGTGGTGATGTGATCTTTTTTTACTTCAGAATATCTTTAAGGAGCCTGGAAGTCTTTCTACAGCAACAGTAACTAAACTCAGAGAAATATGTCGAGAACGCATACAAGCTCAGGATTCTGGATGATAGTGATGATAAGACTATTTCACATTCACTCCTCAGTGTGAATGCGGACAGCGTTCAGGACCGAATGCAACATGAGAAGGTCTTTTTTTTTTTTCTTTCCTTTGCTTTAAACTCGTATAGTTGTTTAGAATGTACTTCTCACTATGAAGAATGATTACCGCTGTGATTTTATGTCCTTATATCCCAGTCACTTGATAAGTACTTGCATTTTGTCACGTTTTGTAGCATTATAACCTGTGAAATTGGTCTCATAATTAAGGACATTAACTAGCCACAATTAGCGCTTTTATTATTTGTGATTGTTTAAGATCTTTCTCTTATTTTAAAAAGTTTGTTTATGGTGAAACCGATTGCAATCATATAATTAGTTGAAAACTGTTGGCCCTTGTGCAGTTTCGCATGGATGCAATATAAATATACCTTTTCTTAGATTTCTGATTCTGTTTCTGTTCCTCAGAATTTGCTAGAAAGCACACCAAAGCAAACAGCATCATGAAGACTAATATTTAAAAACATCTAGGACAAGGTTCTAGTAAATAATCAAAGTTTTGTTATAAAAATATCCCAAATTTTAAACATGACACAGCACACAATAAAATTTTTCACAGCACATCTATGATTCTACCAAGAGAAGGTAATCCAGCACAAGTCAGCATCCAAAGCCATAAGTCACAGAAGTAACAACGGAGGGTAACGATCAACAAGATGCTACCATGCGTCGCTATGTTATTTTCTCAGCCTAATGAGTAATATCAAACCTTAAATTTGTCTTATCAGACCAGCACCTCTTGCACACTCTTCCCAGTCATGTGAGGTGTCCATACAATGGTTGTCTCTCTTTTTTTTACTGTCTTTAGTTTTTAAAAATGGGTTAAATCTTTTTCCCTGGATGTCAAAGCATTTTTAATTGTATAAGGGTAGATGCTGTTCAACCAATTATATGATTTCTAATATCAGCTTAGTGCACCAGAACCAATATAAAGATTTCAGAGAAAACTGGCTAAATATTTATAGTAGGTGGCTGCTTTATGCGTCGCATGTACATTACAGAACAGTGAAATTCTTTCTTTGAATATCCCAGAGATGTTAGACGCTGGGGTCAGAGTGCAGGGTAAGCCATGAGGAATTAAGAGCCTCACTCAGGGGCCCTCTTGGTTATACCACGGCTTGAACTGCCAACCTTCCGATCAGTAAACCAGAACCTTAACCAGTGAGCTACCACCTCACCTAGTTTGATTCCTGCAAACTAGAAATCTAAATTACTTTGCAAATAATATTAATTCCCCACTAAAATACTACCACAGATTGTGTAGCTTCATGTCATATAATGTGATTAAGTCTATTTCAGTTATTGGCTGTACCATTATAAAATTGTGGAAAAGTTCAAGGAGAGTGAACACATATGCGAATGCACTGTACACGAGAAAGAGATGCCATTACACCAGTCAAACAATTTTTTCCCTTTTTATTTGTCACTGCATTTATGAAGATGCATATTCTCTACGGCTATACAACACCTGATAGATATGGATTGCAACCCATCATCCTCAGTCAAAACACATTATTCCAAAGCATTTCACATTAAGGAGAAACATCTTAACTGCATGAGCAAAAGCAGATAACATACATCTGTTCAGTCCACTGTATGTAAGAGTTCATTATAACACTCACTTACTCACTCAGTTGCTTATTTACTCACTCACTCACTCACTCTCCTTCTATAAAGCATTAAATGCTGCTTAGTCCCACACGCAGAATGAAGATCAGACTGGTAAATATCAAAAAGTCACCTTTGCAGTATGAAAATGATATCAGATCATCATTGTTATCATATTGTGAACAGTACTTTCATAGTGTGATATTAGTAATATATAAGAAATCCTCACTTGGCCACTGATTTCTTGCATTCCAAAACATGCTAACTGAGGGAAAGCAGCATTGATGTTTAACACTAAATGGTTTAAAGATTGCTAATAACAGTTGAGCTATGTGTATTGATGATTGGAAACTTGTTACAGATGAACTTCACTGTTGTCAGCTATCATGTCAAATACATCTATAAATATCAGGAAAATAAGCAACCGTGTTTCCGTACAGACTCTTCCATGCTACAAATAGAAGCTTGTTAGCTTTATAAATAAAGATAGATTGGAAAGAAAAGTACCAGTTTACTCATGTTTAATGGAACACCTTCAAGTGGAGGATAATAAGGTCTAAGAGTAGGTACTGAGAAAAATCTCAACGAAATGGATGCAGCCTTTTTCAGCAACTGCATATAAGCACACATCTTGCTTCAGCTGCTTCTCACTGGGTGGATATACAGTATATTTAGATTATTTACAGCAACCTGTGCAATTTCATACTGTTCCAAATAGGGGGCTAATATATAGGCTGACTACAATGCAGATTTAATCGTTCTGGATTTTCCATGGATCTGAATCTGACAAAATCCTTACAATCCTGATTTACAGTCTGAATCATTTCAGATGCAGGGGAAGTGTTATGTACTTCCTTTTATAGGTGACTAATAACTCATTTATACCAGCTAAGCAGTGCTCCTACTTGTGTGCTCAATTATGGCCATGCATTGCGGTAAGTTCTTTATTAAGTTTTCCAAACTTCGGGTTTGTTTAAGGAAACTCTTTCTTTCTAAAAGGAATTTCGTGTCAGTTTGAGAACTAGTCTGTGCTTTATCTGAGACCTAAGTCTTCCAGTGGCAGTGTTGCCAAGTGTAACCCACACCAAAAACAATGCCTAGAGTGGTGCAAGATTAAATATTTTTGTAACTATTTCCCAGTTCTAATTAAACTTAATGTCCATAAGTCATAGGATCACCTTAGGCAATGGGCATAATGGCATCATGAGAATAGCGCAGGGCAGGTAAAAACATGTGGCTTTAATGGACTAGAATCCACTGATTTAGCACTGACTGCATATTCTGGCTTGAAAGCTTACATGAGCAGGTTTAGATCGTCTGATAGCCAGCATGGCTCCTCTTCCTGCCAATCAGGTAGGCCAAAAACACAACTAACACAAGACCTGCTAGAGCAGCACCCACAGCGATAGGGATCAGCATGTCATCTTTATCCATGTCACACTCCTCAGCTGGGAAAGAGAGCATATTTATAAAGGATTTTTAAAAAGGTATACATGTTGGTAGTCAGAGTGTTAAGAGAAAAGAAAACTACCTGCTCCAAACTCATTTCCACTGACACCGAAAGGCTGCACCTGCAGATGGAACGTGTTCAGGGAGAAATTCTGCTCAATGGCCAAGATTAGCTCTTGACGGCACATGTAAGAGTAGCCCAAAGTACCCTGAAGGTAGCTTAGATTATGGTTAGTGATGATCAGGGGCTCTGGGAGGATAGAAAGTCAATTTTAATACATTTAACTCAACCTTAACGATACAAATATCATTCAGCCATATAATAATAACTTACGAGCCATATCTGGCAAGTTGATCGACAGCGCCAGTTCACTAAGGTGATACTTGTTAGTTGTAGAATTCTAGAGGGAAACAAGCACCATTTGAAATGCTATTCGACTGAGTAAAGGATGAGAATATATATTTTAGATGGTAAGTTAGGGTGTTGGGTAACTAATGGAAAGTGAGAGAGTTGAGGAATTAACTGACCAAAAAGAAGGTGAAAGTCAGGTTTGTGTTCCCCTCCAGGAGTACAAGCTTTGAATTGTCAGCCTCACAAGATCCAGAGGTTCTGGTCAGGTTTGGTTGCAGGTTTATGGTCTCCTGAACAGCCTTCAAGAAGAGCATTTGTAACATATCACAATTACCAAACAGCTACTGGGCACAATATATTTTTACAGAAAAGTCATGCATCGGTTACACTGAAATTCAGGAGGCCAACATTTCAGCACACCTGGCCAAAATGTGCAGTTACGAAATGTTAAGATGCGCTAAAGAACAACAAATAAAACCAGAAAAGCAACTTTGCTGCTAATTCTCGCATTACATATTCAAGTCAGCCCTTCAGTTTGATGACACAACAAAGTAGAAGGAAGGCAAGCTCACATTCTGCACCTGCTTCATGCATGTGTTTTTGCCTAACTGATGTGCTAAAGCAAAAAAAACAGCCAGCTAAACCTATACTCCCAGATAGACTTACTGGTTTTATACTGTTCTGTGTCAGCACAAGGTTTAGCATGTGTGAATACCTTTCCCTGTGAGCGAGAGTTGTAAGTAATGTTGAGCTGCAGTCCCATGCTGGCCAACAAGCACACAGTGCCATTGTTGGTGATGTTGTAGGACCCTCTTTCGGGGACACTGGTGGGTAAAGGGGGACTCGGAGCTGAAGTGGTGGACGTTACATCACTGGACAAACTCTGGGATAATGTTACAGCTGTAATGACACAAAAAATGTATAAACATATTTTTTATAATACTCAGTAGACCAAATTTTGGAGCGGACAAGCAGCAGGGTGAGATGTCAAGCAATGGACTAATTAGTTAGATTAATGTTTGAGGGAAATTGCAGAGCTGTGTTTTCTCCTAATGCACATAGAAATGGATAAACAAAAACAGGACAAAAAGAAAAACGGTTTAAAGGATTAAAAAGCAAAATCAAATACAACAATGATAACAATAGTTCTAAATAATAATATATATAATAGAATCATTCTAAAAAATAAACCTTAAAATAGTATGCCCTTTTTTTAATATATATTTTATTAATAGTAGCAGTGTATGAACATGAAAGTCAGCCTGTGAATAGATTTGTTGGTCTGCATTTGTTTAGTGTCAACTATAATAGGTTAATATAACAATAAAATCGTTTGCTATTTTGAAATAATGTTATTCTCTATTTTCCTACAGTGTTGGAGGTTATAATCTAACCTTACCCAGCAGCAGAAGAGTAAATCCAGAAGGCAGAAGGTGTTGTGGTGTGTGAGGTTTCATGTTTCCAGGCCAATGCACAATCCAAATCTCTCTATTCCCTTAGTGATGACACTCTAACCAACTAAACACTCGTTTGCAAAAAAAAAAATAAGGCATTTAATTCCGTAGTTTAAAACCTGATTATAGACTCCTTTTCCCGCATTCGTTTTGTTTTGCTAATCCTCTACACCCTGCTCGGATAAACACGCCAGCCCTGGTGTTTTTGTCTCATTGCCCGAACCGCCGGGTCTCCTGATCGCACCAGGAAGAAACAACCCACGTGTCATGTGATTTGCGAGCACTCACGGGCCGTATCCCAAATACCAACATTCTCTAATATAGTCCACTACACAGAGCATGTAAGCCACTGTTTCCTGCCACATGTAGTGCGCGTATATAGTGAGAATAAGAGCTTTTAGACATGCACCATGCGCATGCGCAATTCAACTCAATCGTAACTGGGCATGATGCAAAATAGGTTAATAACAATCTGTAATTTTTTTCAGCCGATTTTCCAATTCGGGATTTGTGCAGAGGATCAAGTGCTTAAACCTTGCATGCTTTAGGTTTAGGCTGAAATGCCATGATGCTTCAGATGTAACAGTCAGGCTTGGTTTTATGTCTGAAACATTTTATTCATTGCTACACCCTTGACAGGTCTCTTTGAGTCTCATGTCTACTCATAGAATCATCTCTGCCTTTCCTAGTTTATATCTCACAGGCACCCTATGTAACCCTATCCCAACTCAAATGGTTGCCTAAACCCTTTCTAGCCATACTGGTATGATGAACCTATTGAACAGGACTCATTACTGCAGACAAACCAAAAACACGAAGGTATGAAGCTGTATCAGATCGCATGAACAATTTACAAGAAGGTGCCAAAGGTTTGAGGTAGAATCTCCTTGAGCTCCTAATGCTCTTCACAGGATTGTGCCATATAACCTTTCACTTTATGAGGTTGGTGGAGTAGAATGAAGCTGCAAATATTGACTATGGGGCTCCTCAGCCTTTACGGTAGCATACCAGCCCTGTGGAGCACGTGTGGTAAACAGACCATTTCAGAAACCACTATATACACACTTACTTTCAAACACAGCTTTGCTGAGTTTAAGGGAAATGAAGAATGATGGAAAAAAAATAATAAATTGTTACCGAAAGCATTTACATATTTCATTAGTATGAGCACCTGGCAAATGGGAGAATGTGAATTGTTACTCTTATCAGATTTTCTTCATCAGATAGTGTTATATTAGAATATATTTACTGCACATGGTTTAACCATACATTTTTCATAGCCTGCTGCATTATGAATATGCTGGGGTTTAGATGCATGTTGGAGCTAATGTTCCAACATTCCAGATCATTACCACCTCCTTTATTACATCATCCTGCATGCTTGGTGTGTTATGAACACTGGTGCACTACTTACATTAAACAACTATTAAACATGGTCAAGAAAGCTAACTGGAATTGCATTTTGTTGGTTTGTTTTATATGTTTAAAAGTAAATGTGGCTGTTGTTAAAATGTAAACACGGCTGTTTTTTATGCATTCATTTTTACCACAGGGTGGTGTGTGATACTCGTAAACAAACAGTGGTGTTTACTGTGCTGTTTATCAAACCTTGTGATATTTACATAAACAGCATGTGTTCGTTAACTCTAGATTTTAGCATTATATTTGATGATACTGTTTCTTTAGGCAAAGTCATCTATTTTTTCTTTTATGTTGTATGCATCATTATCTGAGTAGAAAATATTTCAATACATTATATTTTCAACGCATTAACATTTTTAAAAGATCATTTCCAAGTATCGTGTTAATTATTAGATCGTGCTATATAAATATTAGACCACACACACAAACACACACAACACAAGTTATGTTTGAACAACCTACTAGCCAATTTCTTTATTTAAACTGCATAACTGTCAAAGGCTGATCACACCAAAATTGTATCTGTTAGTTTCTATATTTAGTATATATTTTCATATATATATATATATATATATATATATATATATATATATATATATATATATATATATATATATATACACACACACACACACAATAAGATAAACAATAGCTATGTCAAGATGCATACAGTATTTAAATGACATGGTACAATACCTTTCAGAGAGTCACAGCTTTTATGTGTATGGTGGTCTAAAAATAAACAGGATGTGCTTGTGAAAAAGGTGTTGAGATGAGAGGACAAAAGATGCTGAGAGTGAAGCTTTAAGATCACCAGACAGATCTGAGCACTGGGGCCATTTCCTGTTAGAAGGGGGCTTCTAGAGACAGGCAAATGTGCAAAGTATAGTGCTACACAACTTTTTGGTGAAGCTAAGAGAATTACAAACAAGAAATAAGGCTTCGACAAAAAAAAATTTCTGGAGTCTCACCGATGGAAATGGCAGTGTTGAAGAAGGATACCCTGCTTGTCCTGGCCCTAATGTTTTCCTCTGCAGGTGAGTTCTATTTTCTCTCCATTTCTATTTTTATATAAAGAGTTATCTTGTCTAAATTTAAGTCATATAAACCAAAGCTTACTCATTCGTTAAAAGAGATAAATTATCATGATTGAATTGAATATAATGACGGAATTTATAATTAAGTACAAATGTATAATTTGGGATTATACATCATAAATTTTTTTATACATTTTATAGATGACTGTCAAAGCTTCTCAGTTTAACCTGCGAAATAAAGAGGCAGTGCATAACACACATTTGTTTCAATTTAGCACTTGCACTTATCTCTTTTCACCCGTTTCACTGATAGCATAGACTTGCATTCTTACATGTGCCTTTTTGTTTTTATGTTGTCATTTTGTTACAACCATGTTGCATCAGTGATGTATTTATTTTTTTCACAATGAAGTCAGGAACGTTAAGTCTGACTGTTTGCGTAAATCTTAAATCATCACACGGTGGATGCTTGATTGGTGAAGTTACATGCAGTTTTCATACTCTGAAAACATAATTCTTTTTAAAATCACATACTTTCTTAATTACTTCATCACATTTTATCAGCAATATAATTCTACTATTATTATTAATATTATTATTATTATTGGTTCACAAACTTGTAGTAGGGCGATTAAAACCCATAATGTGTTTATAAATATTTTATAATATAAAAAATATTTTTTTGTCTACATGATGAATCCATTGGTACACATAATATATATGTATGTAATATATATATATATATATATATATATATATATATATATATATATATATATATATATATATATATATATATATAAAAAAAAAAAGACACATATATATGTGTGTGTGTGTGTGTGTGTGTGTGTAAAATATCTTTGTGCTTCGTATTTTGCTTTTAAGTGTAAAACCTATTGTGTTTACACTACTAGGCTCAAATTTACAAATGATATTGTTTATATTATTAAACTTCTAAAGTTATCTACCAAACTAAAGGTTGCAATCTCACCATTTATCCCTTTTTCCACAAGACAACAACATTTTTTAAAAATAAATTAATGAAACATGCTCAACATAAGACCAACAGAAATGATCTTTCTATACATATTTATGTAGCGTTTCATTTAGATACTCTAGAAGCAAAACCGTTATTCTAAATAAAACATTAATAAAACATAATTTAGAAGACATAATAGCCAAAACCAAAATTGTTTTTGTGTGCATTCAAACAAATACAATGTGAATTAGTGACAAACGGTTTCGTGTATTAATGTTATATTCGATAATTATTTATATGTTAGGACGTTCTTGACATATGATTTACAGTTAGCAACTGAGAAACACATTTAATCCTGAGTTAATTGGGCAAAAGATGCTTGAAATGATAAACACTGTTCTATTCATTTTATAAAATACATTTTGTATTCAAAGAACTCTCTTTTCTAACACAATCAAAATAAAATTTCATACATTATGTTTAAATTAGTTACAACACTAGTTGTAGTTGTTTTTTTTCACTGCAACTAGATGCTTTATCACTTAATATAAAATAAATACAAAATGCTAACTTATTTTAACATATATATTGTATTTAACATGTATGTTAATACAAATAATACTCAGCTAAGAAATGTTGCTCTGCTTTTGTCCTCCTTATTTTCCTGTTCATTACCAATTGTATTGCTGGCTAATATAGTTGTTAATTAGAATCCTTCTACTATAAATAACCTTTACTGTAGTATCTGAATCACTTTCTCCAACGTATATGTGCAATTTTAATTAATTATGGTGCATGAGAAAATGTACTTAAATGCGTGTGGGTTCTACCGTATTACTAACCACTAACCCCAAGCCCTCATTAGCACTTACTTCGAAAGGCAGTGATGCACAGAAACTATCAGCATCTATCTTTCACCTATTTATGAGAAACCATTCTACATTCTAAATTGCACACCATAGCGTGTAAATACTCCAGCCACATCTCTGACAGGAAGACTGAGTCAAGTCTTTAGTTCATAGTAACACCAAGTGAAATTAAACCACCTGGCAGTCAGTGTCCTTGGAGTTGCGCTACAATACTATTATTTTCAGTAAAATGTTAGTAGATATTCTCTCTACGATCACTTTTTACTAATGGTACATGCCCATTTATTCTTGACCTGTAAGAAAATATATTAATCATTATTTCTTCCTGGGAAGAATTCAATATTTTGATTCAAAACAGCAGACAAGTGGTGGATTTGACTCTACAGTCCAGCGCAGTATCTCATGCCACGAGCTCAAGGGCAAACCCTCAATTAACAATTACCTCTATAGTGTTGTTTTCATAATTCTGTTGCTAAGAAAAAATGTTGATCTCTTTTTGAATTAAATAATTTTGTCTTCACAAAGGAAAAAGCAATACTGATTTGAATACTACATATACTTCTTATCATCACAGAGGCCATTAGCGAGAAAAGAAGTTGTAATCCTTGATTGCTACAGATAGAGTGCCAGAGATTGCAAAATGAGGTGGAACAAATCAAGACCTTTAATAATTTAATACATTTTTCTACATAATCTCAATGAACACAAATGTTGTAAACAGTCTGAAAGTTACCGATTCTGATTAATAACACTAATGCTGAAAACTTTGGAAACGTTTCAGCGCAGTGTAATATTAACGATTTCTAACAGCTTGGATGGCTTTCTTTATAAATGCCTCTGCCTCTAATCCTCTCACCAACTTTTAGATATTCATTCTTTAAAAATTCACCCTCTCGCATTGTTCTTGATATATTGTACCTGCCGTAACTCAGCTCGATGCCATACACTGGAGACTAAGAGAATTGTAGCAGTTTAAGATTTTTTGTTTGATTTTAGATCATGTTGCAGGAAATATACTGCATCTTTGATGTCGAAAGAAAGAAAGAAAGAAAGAAAGAAAGAAAGAAAGAAAGAAAGAAAGAAAGAAAGAAAGAAAGAAAGAAAGAAAGAAAGAAATGGTCCTAGTTTGTTTGTTAATAAATACATTTCCTATTTCCATTCAGAGCTATTAGAACGCAGACTAATAAAAGATTCTAATAAAATATTGTAATAAAAGATTAAAACAAAGAATAAGAGAATAACAAATTATAAAAAAAAATAGCTTTTTTATCATTTGTTATTCTTCCTTATAGTTTAATGTCACACTGTTTTACTGTTTTTTTACGCTTGGTTTATGCTGCAACCTTTATTGTTGCTTAAAAATTTATTTTTTTAATTATTTATTTATTCTTGATTCATGCATTCTTGTTCTTCCACCACCTGTAATAGCTTCCTCTTCATTCTTTGCAGAGGCCACAAACTTTAGTGACCCCATCATCTGCTACGTGCTGGATGCAGTTCTGCTGTTTTATTGCATTATATTTACGGCACTGTATTTTAAACTTAAGGTAAGATTATTAATTCATTAATTCATTTATTTGAAGTGCTTTTGTTTAAACCATCTCCTAATTGACTTTTTAGTTTGAAAAGGTGAAGACCTTTGCCATTGTACATGACAAGCCTTCTAATGGGGTAAGTTACTTTGTTGTATTCTATTTCTAAGTGTATTTGGGCAACATTTCTGGAAGAAAAAAAGTATCAGTGTTTATGCAAGCACAATTATTAATTAATAAATAAATTAGTAATTAATTACTATAATCTTTTACAATATCTGGTCCTGGTCTGGTCTTTTCAAATTTAGGCTCAAGCACCGGAGGAGGGGCAATATGAGGTATGTTTAATTTAATGCAGATGTGACAGATGTAAGAGAGAAAATTATTTGAATGAGTACACACACAACATTACGGTACATGGTCTAAGATAATAACAGTAATATAATAATAACAGTTGGGCGAAGAACAGAGTTAGGTTTTCTTTACATGAAGAGTCTTACATTACAGTGGAAATGCTGGAGGTGATGTGGAGTAATATCAAAGTGTTAGACAACATAGCAAAATAAGTGCATTTTTAAAATAAATAGCCTTAAATTTAATACCAAGCTTTTGTTGACTAGATGAATTCCATGACTAGAGTTTAACTGAATATATGCAGTTTTAATGCACTTTACTTATATTATTATGAGAATGGCATTATTTATATAATACATTAAGTACCTTTCATTTTACTCTATGAACAGCACTAAAATACTACTACTACTACTACTACTAATAATAATAATAATAATAATCATCATCATTATCATCATTATTATTATTATTATTATTATTATTATTATTAACCATGCTTTTAAGAATTAAAACAATTGAAAATTGTCTTATTATTATTACTATTACTATTATTATTACTATTATTATTATTATTATTATTATTATTATTATTATTATTATTATTATTATTAACCATGCTCTTAAGAATTAAAACAAATGAAAATTGTCTTATTATTATTACTATTACTATTATTATTATTATTATTATTATTATTATTATTATTATTATTAACCATGCTCTTAAGAATTAAAACAAATGAAAATTGTCTTATTATTATTATTACTATTATTATTATTATTATTATTATTATTATTATTATTATTATTATTAACCATGCTCTTAAGAATTAAAACAAATGAAAATTGTCTTATTATTATTACTATTACTATTATTATTATTATTATTATTATTATTATCATTATTATCATTATTATTATTATTATTATCATTATTATTATTATTATTATTATTATTATTATTATTATTATTATTACTACTACTACGATGTTACAGAATTTTGCCTCACCACTTTTACCACTTGTTCGATAGGCAGCGGGTGTGAGCAGCAAACATTTTTTATCTGAAATCTTTTTTTGAGCATATCCAACAATCAGTTTACCGTGGAAACTGTTGTAAGAGCATAAAGGCATTTGAAAATCTATATTTTATTGAATCCTAAAAATCACATCACAACATGATTTATTGTTGAAATCTTTAAATAGGTGACTAAAGTACAACTTATTATGTATTATTTGAGTAAAAATATTATTTAAATACCTTTTATTTATCACATGTACACCATAATAATAATATTAATAATAATAATAAATCTTGAATTTAACATATACAGTATAGAACATGTCTATGTATATAAGTCTATACAAGTACAAACCATTAATGCATTTGAAAATCATTCAAAGAGATTTTTTAAACCAATAGTTAAACATAACCAATGCAGTTGTTTAAGGGCATGTTTATTGTGATCTCGCATTCTACTGCATGCAAAGAACTGTGCAACAGCATATTGCACTCTGTAACGTTGGGTTAGAGCTCCTGGCATCTATACATTTCTCACAATCAGAAGCTGAGAAAACTTCATCAACTTGCATTTTTCTAAGATGTTAAAATGCTGTCAATGAACAAACTACAAACTTGTTTAATTATTCAATTCTACTTGTTGCGTTATTGGAATAATGATCATTATACATTATCATGTTACATTTTCATTACAATTTCAAACAGTTTATTTCAAGTAGATTCCTTTTAACTGTCAAAGCATGGATTCTGCACTGGTGTGGCTTGATTGCCTTATTCATGACTAATTTATGTCTAATTCTTTCTCCTAGATAAAATAACAAATGGTAAATGGTAAATGGGTCTAGCAAGCCTCATTACTTTTATTGGATGAGCCCTTGTGTTTGTTTTTGGATTCCCCTACTGCACTATTAGGCTGTAAAGAAACAAGTTACCCACTGATGTCTCATATAGCCAGATGGTGCTCTCTCTCATGATTACCTGCTCTCTGGCAAATTACCTAAACTACTGAGAAATTTTACAGAGCACAAAGCATATAAAGGTTCCAATCATAATTATGCCAAGACTGCCATATACTCTTCCCTGTCAATCAGAGCGACACCAGCCAATCATGGTCATCTGTGATTTCACATATGCAGAAAAGGGTGGATAGCACTTAACCCTACCCTGTCACACTGAGTGTACAATAAAAGATGATGTTGGCTGACTTCATGTGTTTCAGAGGGTACACGTGTACATTTATTGAATTGGATTAATTCATGTATAAAGTGTGAATCAAACACAAACAGAGGCATTAAACCTGGTCATTAAACATTAGTAGTTAGTTACAATTAGTTATGAATATTTTAACTATAAATAAGGTTTTCTTAATTTGGCAAAAGACATTTTTACTTGGAAACAGTTACTGCGCCGAATGTGTCACGGGACATCTGGTTTAGGAGTTGAATAATGTTATGTTCTGAGGATTTTAATTGCTTATAAAGTCTGTGGTTAATGCAAAAGAAAATAGCTTCTCTTTTACTTTTTCACCGTTTTCCAGTGTTTCCAGGGCAGGGCATACTGGTTTGGTTCACATTTAAAGAAAAAAAGCTTCCGGGTTTTTTTACCACAACCACTTCCGTTTTTTTTTTTTTTTTTAGTACTAAACACACATAGGCAGGTTGCATTACACCCTGGTTAAAAAGGCGAATGGTGTAGGCCCAGCTGTAGACCCAGATGTAGACCCGAGGCCCTCTGGTGGAGGTCTCTTTAAGCAAACTTAGAGTAAGTTATTTAAGCACATCTGGGATGTTTTATTAGTGAAATCAGCTTGGTTGTTTTTATCTGCAGGTACTGGTGGGCCAGTCAAATGACGATTACCAGGAAATCCAAAAGAAAAGCGAGGTATGCGGTCAGAGTTGCTATTCTTAGTCTTTCGTCATTAGTGTTTGGAAGAGACTTTTATAATTATGTCTGTTATGTTCCCACAGCCTCGCAAGAAAAAGAGAAAAGCCAAAGAGGTAAGTGTCTCTCTCTCTCTGCCCTGCATTACGCATAAAGTCTTCATTAACTGTTGCCTTCATTTTATTAAAGCCTAAAAGCAAGAGAAATGCAGCAGAAGCCATTGAGATGAAACCTACCCCTCCTGTACCAACACGTGACTGAACCAGTACACACAAGACTGCTGTAAAATGTTTAATTTTTTTTTCCTACATCACTTCATGAAAACATCTGCGTAATGAACCGGAGATCTGTACATTTTTTGCACATTTCACCCAGACGAAAATGCGCAATCTGTCTTTTTTCTTACCTAATAACCCTATATATTGTAGCTTTAAAAAAGTTTATAGTAGCTAAAAAAATGGATTTCATAAATATTTATATATTGATTGGTCAGAAGGTGTTAAGTTTTCTAAATGAGCACACCTCTGGGAGTAGTGGCAGTGAAAAGAGAAACAATGGGTTTCTTTTATTTATATTAATACATTATAGTGTGCGTAGTAACAATTAATTTGCAGGGATGTAAATGACATATGACGGATACTCCGCATAATAACCCATAAGATCCCATGTGTAATATAATAAATAAGACATCTAATTCTTGATGTGGTGACGTGTTCTGCAAGGAGTGTTGAGTATCAGTGCTTTATCAGATTTTTCCAGCATGGCAAAGTAATTGGGCCAACTGCAATTTCTGCATTTCTTGGTGACATAGCCTTTGCTTTTTTTCTTCTTCTCTTTAATTTAATTATTTACACGAATGTTCAGGTATAAATCAAACAGTTTTAGAGCTATTTATAATTAATCGACATGAAGGAAATGACTTATTTATGGCCCTTTCAGACATATAATTATACATTTTAATAAATGCCCCTACTTTGTATAAATGTAACAGTTAAAAAGAACAATACATTGTTCATTAATACATTACAAATTGTAATCACTGGCATATATCAGTTGTTTAAAAAATAAAACATTTCATTTACAAGAATGTAAGTAAAAAATGGCACGGTGTGCTGCAATAGGAAATGAAACAACAGCAGAAAGGTACGAGGCCATCCAGATGTTGAATATTTTCGTTATTTTTAACACATTCTTGCCATTGTTTTCAATTTTATTATATTAAGATTGGTGCTTAACAGTTAAGTTACATAGATGGTTTCATAGTAAAGAGGACTGCATGGTAGAAAAAGTGAAAATGCTTCTGGTTGTTAATCATGGTACTTACCTACCATCTATTATAATATATATGAATTAGATTTTTTTTTGCCCAACAAATGGTACTGTAATTCAGAAAGCATGTCCTGAGGGATTTTTTGGCGTGATATAGAAATATTAATCACCACTTTTTGTGTCTGCAAATGTGCTTTTCATGGTCATTTGCAGTAGATTTCTAGTACAGTACAGCTAATGTATATGCAGTAGAATAGTGGATTTTCATGTAATGATGAAAAAAAGGAAACCCATGTCTCAGACACTGTAGATTATCATATAATTAAAACAAGAGAAACAGCTTCTTATGCCAAAGCGTGAACATGAGACACATTAAACACAGTTGTGTCCAGCAGGCCTCAGGACAGGAGTGTCGTCCTATTGGCTTTCCCAAATAAAGAAGTATACTGAGTAACAACTGTCAATTCAGTGCATTATATTATATATATATTTTTTTTACCTGTACAGTAAAGTCTACATGCATAGATTTTTCCATACCATAAAAAACTGTATGTTCTAAACCTAACTGGCAGAAAAGTAGGCTATATTTTGCTAATAAACATGCCCCCCCGATCTTTGTTATTAATCCATCTTGATTTTATGTCATGCTGATAAAATCAAAGACTGAATTAATGCAGTAAGAGCTTATCATTGAATGGATAAGATCGTAATCTGTAATACTTTCTCACAGAGTTGGTGTTTGTACATCAGTAAAAAAAGGCACCCAAACCACGACTCAAGACTTCTTACAATATGAAAACACTTGGAAAATGGTTTAATGATGTTTACAACAAAAGAGATCTGTACAGTTACAGTAAAGATTATCTTTATATATTAAAAAAAAATAAAATACAGCAGACGAAAAAAAAAGAAAAGGTAATCTAATCTACCATATATCCTGATTCACATACTTATATTTCTACACAATCAGTTCTAAGCTACCGTGATGTAGCCGTTGCAGAGTCCAGTTAAAAGCTTGTGTTGAGCGTGAGAGCCATTGAAGCCCTGCTAATAGTGATACCCAAGGAACAAGAAATGAGCCTCACTATTACAACAGTGGCTTAGAGTTCTGATAAGACACACAGAAATACAATCTACTTTGACACTGGTGAAGGAAAAAAAAAAAGATTTAGCTGTAGGAAATGATAATGACCATTTACAGTCCTCGACTGAAACACTATGTACATTTTCCTATTTTTTTTTTTTTTTCTCATTTGTTAAAAAGAAGAAAAAAAAAGAAAAGCAATGGTAATTTGGGCAGTGAAACTGATAATCACATACACAGACAGACCCAAAACGTATAAAAATACTATTTGTTTAACCTACTAATAGTAAGACAGTTCTTCAGTTAACTCCATGCTGTGAGAAAAAAAAGAGCAATACATCCACAAATCAGAATTTTAAAATGCCACTTTTTTTTTTTTTTTTTTTTTTTCTTTTTTCTTCCCATAAGTATTTCAGAAAAATACCAAAATATACATCTAAGCTTTGGAATTACTGAGGTTAAAATTAATGTCAGAGCTGGGATCTGTTGTTTAATACACACGCTGAAGGGCTTGGAGAGGAAGAGAGAGAAACAGGACAAAAGAAAGTGTCATCTTTGGTATCTGCATGTGTCAAACATTTCATATTTGGATTTTTGCTTTGGGATAGAGCTTGGAGTGTCTGTCGACCTTACACTCCATAAAAAGCTGCTGAGTGAAGAGTCGAAGACCCATTTGGTTAAGAGCGGTGTTGCAGAGACACTGCTCCAGCGGCAAACAGGATAACAATGCATAGTTGCACAGGGAAATCAAGATGGCGGAAAACAGCAGAGACAAATTTGAAGGAGAGAAGTTAAAAACAGCACAAACGAAATAACGAGACATCAGTACAGAGCAAGTAACCTTAGAGAGGTCAGATGTGTGGTTTTTTTGGTTAGAGACACTCATAGAAACAGATTTACTTGGTTACATCTATAAAGACAAAAGGCATTGAGTCCAGAGAGCAGACAGTTCATCCTGAGCCAGTTGCAGTGTGCACAGGATGTCCTTCAGTGTGTAATAACTAACATCACCCAGTCAAAGAAGGGTTAATTTTTCAGAGTCCCTTGGAGAAGCCTGCCCTCTGTCCTTATCGTCATCTTATGATATCAGGAGGGTACAAAGGAATTACAGCTGAGTCCATATCTCCAATATCTCCAATCACTTTGTAAGTCTTTGGTTACCACGGAAAGGATGAGGGCTGGTGACTGTGAGGGCCATGAAGAGGACACACACACACACACACACACATACACACCAAATAAGCCCTGCAGTTACATTCATACAAATGAGGGACATTAAGGAGACGATTGTCAAATCATAAAAATAAACTTCAAGGTGAACTACAAAGACAAAGGTGCAAAATAAATATGCCTATAATATGCGTTCACTATATTTAAAAGTAAAATATAAAAAAATCAAAAATCAAACCACGAGTCATACTCTACAAGTTTGGCATTAACAAGTGTATGTGTGTGTTGTGTGTCTCTGGAGCAGCTGCTAGACCCTCGCCCCATAGACATCTGCAGGCTCCTCTTTCAGGACATTTTTTATTAGGTTTTATGTTTTCTTTGCTTGTTTGCTTTTCAAAATAGATTAAAGTAGGTTTTTTACTCTGTCTCGAGTTAGAAATGAGGTATACAACAGCTCCTTTACCCAGTCCAGCAAGCTCAGCCATCGGGTCCATGACTGCGACCACCGTTATCCTTTTCCAGCAATGGACTGAAAGCCTTCTGCGGCAATCTACAGGCCAGAAACTATATGACTACTGCTGTTCCACAAAAACCAAAATCTCTACCGGAGCACTTATCTACATTAACACTACAACAGAGTCTGCTGCAGAAATGCAAAGTCCCCATTCTATCAGTTGCATTTGGCTCTGGAACACCATTTAATCCAATCACAGGTTAAAAGCATAAAGCCAAGTGGTCAACATTGCCTAAATCAGTCATAAATGCTTTCGGAAATGGTGGACATCAAGATTATTAATATTTCCTATGTTTCCCAACTGATCATTAGCTAGAAGTCTTACTTCTAATCAGTTTAATCAAATTCAGAGAAATATTTTTTCCTACAATATGACCTCTGAAGTAGAATGCACAGCTACCAAGAAGAAGGACAACCCCGTTTACCTAAACAACAGCTGGAGTTTGGTTATTAGTAAAGCTTTTTGCAGCAGGTTTCACAACCTGGAAAGTCACACCAAAATAGCAACATTTTGTATGTTTTTAAAAATAAAACATAAAAAAGTCTAATACTCACAGCGTTATTTCAACGATCAATATGTGATTTAGACACAAAAACATGCGGGAATGCGTCCTCTCACTCATCAAAACACTAATATGCACTCGCCGACGCGCATACCATAGTTTGCTACAAAGCGTCAATCATCTAAAATAATAGTATAAAAGGCATAAATGATAATTTAATTTAGTCAAACTAAGAAAGCCAGTGATGTTGCTCCCTTACGCTATATATATATATATATATATATATATATATATATATGTGTGTGTGTGTGTGTGTGTGTGTGTGTGTGTGTGTGTGTGTGTGTGTGTGTAAAAAAGTTGAAATATTTTTTTATTGACTTGATATTCTTTTAACAATAAATTACAAATCAATAATCAACTGAAAGTATGGAGCAGGTGCTTTGTGGGTCCATTTCCCCAGGCAACTGTAAAAGCTAGGAGCACCATGGCAAGCCCCCTTATTCAACAAACTATAATTGTGAAGAGTGTAAATGACAGCTTGTTCCACATTTAAACGGTGTGGCATTACATTTTTGGTTTTGAGGGTTTTCAGTTTCAGTTCAATTGCTAGCATAAAAAGTAAGGTATTATTATTATTATTTTTTTTTGGTCGTTTTTCTTTTTGTGAATAAGCATGACAAACACTACATTCAAATCTTCAGAATAGTTGAATTATAAAATATGAGTATATTACATATGTATATTTATATATCTATATATAGAATTTAGGGAAAACAGTTCTTTCTAATTATTTAAGTCGTTCCTCAGATAAATATCTCAGTAACTCCCCACACGTCCCGGCACCACACCAACTGCACTAAAACAACAGAGATACACAACCATACATAAAACTACTACAGTCCAATAAGGCCATGTGGTAGCCTCAGGACAGAACCGGCTGAGTGAGCAGCAACAAGCCACAAAGACAAAGGCTTTTCACTTTGGCAAGTAGGACAAAAAAAAAAAATAAAATTGGAGGTACCCTATAAGTAGTTGTACATGAAACAGCAGTAGTAGTTCGGCTTAATGTTTTTTTGTTTGTTTGTTTGTTTGTTTTTATGCAGTATTGAAATTATTTAAAAAGACGATTCGAACATTAAAAGCTCTTGTCTGTTGGTGCCATTTTGCTTAAAGCGAACCTTCCATTTAAGTGCTGATGAGGTAATATAAAACAAAAAAATGAATAAAAAAAAATACAAGCATGGCTGTATTGGATAGCAGACTGAGACACAGAAAACGTTTGACAGTTATCCTCCAGCCCGTACATATGGGGTTAAGTGAAAACACATGAAAAAAGAATGATAACTGAGGCATTGAGCATTAGTGTTACACGATACATGTTTTTATAGCTAATGTGACCTGATGTCTGGTTGACAGAGCACGAACGCTTTAAATCAGACATTCTAAAAGTAAAGCAACTATTATTAATGAGCTGAAAGACCAGAATCATGGTTAAACCAAACATAAATTTAGATTTAAAACAATAAATGAATCCTGACTGCATATTAACTCTCTACATGTAAAAGTGGTTTTGGTATACCACAATATGTACCGTTAAAGCCTAATAAGTTTGTGTGTACCAGTGCTGCGCCAGGCTTAGAGGACAGTCAAACAGTGGAGTGGTTTCGGATTTTTCCACAGTCCACACAGTCTTATACACTACAGTCGCAAAAGTGTAAAAGCTAATGCCGCACAGTAGATTCCAGTGAACTCTACGGAGGATGGGAACTGATTTAGGAAGCCTCTAGGATGACAAGTAAATGACTGAAATGTAAAACAGTGGAGGAATATTCGGCACTTGAGGCCATTAACTACACTCAAACATTAAAAAAAAAAAACATATTTAAAAAGAAGTGAGCAGAACACAAGCGGTATTACACTTTTAAAGCTAAACAAGTCATTTAAGTATCTTTTTCTATGCGTTGTATTTAGTAAAAAATAAAAGAAGTAAGACATGAGGAAGCTTGTCAGTAGTGTAGAGTGGTGAGTGTGGCCAGCATTTAGCTGATCCCCACAGGCACAGCAGCTAGCAAGAAAACGACTTTGGTTCAAGCTTTACATCATGGCTGAATTACATTGGAAAGGGGAGAATAACAGATCAATCTGCTAAAGCTCCTAAATATTGACCCAAACCTGCCTAGCTAGTGAATATTTCAGTCTATTAAGAAACAAAACACTCTGGTACCTTAAAAGCACACAGAAAACAAGAACCAGTACAACAAAAAGCACCTTGTTTCCTTCTGCACACAGCAAGTCTTTGAAATATATTAGATTTATGGGTGGGGGAAGGGGGGGCTGCATAAAGCCTACCCTCTTTCACCTCTCACTCACAAAGTCCTCTCAACAACAATCTGGAAGGGGTCAGGTTACTTTGGGGTGTTTATGCTGCAGTGCATGGTCCTGACCACCTCCACCCTTTTGTCAAACCTCCACCCTCCCCATCTACTCGGGTTATTTGGTTAGCTGCACAAACAAGACGAAGCAGAGCAGGGAAAGCCATCTCAACCAAAATAAAAAATAGTTTCGTCTTTGGAAATGATCTTCAAAATATTGCATTATAATATTTCCTGTGGTTTACCAAGAGCTTCCACTCATAAATATTTTAACTTACCGCTACAATGGTAATATACAGCAACATGTTTTAACAAAGATTTTTGGTATATCATAAAGAGAGGCCAGCCAAAGACCTTGAAGAAAAAAAAACAAAAAAACAACCTCTTACTCACAACATGACATTTTTTTTCCCCG
This sequence comes from Silurus meridionalis, assembly GCF_014805685.1. Classification (NCBI taxonomy): domain Eukaryota; kingdom Metazoa; phylum Chordata; class Actinopteri; order Siluriformes; family Siluridae; genus Silurus; species Silurus meridionalis. The sequence goes on from NC_060886.1 coordinate 11,460,823, forward strand.
CTAAACAACCAGGCAGACCACAGTTCTCAAATCCAGTTTTTTGGTACAGGTACTGTGCACAAGTAGAAAAACAAACACCTTAAAACTCTCCTGGACAGAGGACAACCAGGCCATTCTCCCCAGGGCCAAGTTGTGTCTTGAAATGTTACATTTGCCACCAGATATCAGGTGGCATCCTCCTCACACACACACACACACACACACACATAAACAAAGCAAACTCCTATAACCTAACTATGGACACTACAGACAGCACACCCTGTGATGGGAAGACCTTAAGAGGCTGACAGACTTTGGGACAAATACAGGTCACAGTCTAGGCATCAAATGGTTATACCACTAAGCAGTAGCATAACAGTATCAGGAGCTCTCAGTGCACCATCTCCACATTCTTTAAAAGTGACTGAGGTCTATACTGCCCAGATATTGCAGCCTAAGACCTGTCACCTTTGTAAAGACTGCTCGTGCAATCATTTAAAGCTATTTGTCTTATGTAAATAAGCTCATATCGGGGTCCACACTTTAGACCCAGACTAGAAAGCGTTTAAAAACATTTGCTACCAGGTATTGAGAGTTTTTTCTGTTAAATCAGTGTTTCGAGACAGCGACCATACAAACGATTCCTTAAAGCAATGAAACCGTATCACAGCCACATATTACTCCTTTAAAGCCTTGAAACCACATGTGAGAATTATAAAGGATCAAAACTGCATTAGATCAAAGAAAACGTAAGCCAAAGAAATAAAAAAAGAAAGTGGATATGAAGGTTCCGAAGGCCTGCAAGGCAGCACCTCTGGCAAAAACAGTTGAAATCAAAAGGTGTTGTAAAAGTTCCTCAGTAACAACAATCACAGTAAAGGCTAATATGCTATTAATAAGGAGTAAGTCAACAGTTAAAATATAAACATAGGTATGTGTTTTGGTTAGGAGTGTTTTAGGATCAAATAAGAACGTATACATGAAAACGTAGAGTGAGTTAAAATCACTCAGTTAAAGCTGTCTTTGCATTACCAATTGAGCAAGCGCACAGCCCAAACACAGTTCATTTTTGGCCATCTTAACGCTTGACTCTCTTGTAACGCCAACATTCATGGAGTTTGTTGCTGAAAAATCAAAGCAGGCAACAAGGTCAAAAAACAATGTTTAAAAGAAAAGAAATGAAGGTATGAAAAATAAAACAAAAATATTAACATAGTAGAAAACTTCATTTTAGTAAGTTTCTTTTTGGTGGTAGCAGAGGGATTAAATAATGATTGATGAAAAGGAAAAGAGAAGGAAGAAGAAAAGAGGAGGACCAAGATGGGTGGGGCTTTCACTGGGCCTTGGAGGCGGTGCTGATGGTGGAGGCGGGCACTGTTGCCGTGGTGACGGCATTGTGGTCTGCAGCGACATGCAGATTAAGGGCTCCGCCAGCCCCTGCAGCTCCTCCGGCCGAGACCAGGCTCACCGGGTTGCTGGTGAGCAGTGACAGGTTCTGCGGGTTGAGGAAGAGTGGTGCTGTCACCAGGTTCGGCGTGCTGCCAGCGTTGGCAAAAAGCAAGTTCCCACTGCCATCCAGAGAGGTGATGGGTAGAGTACCGCTTGAAGCCAGAGCTACGGAGAATGCAAAGTCAACAGAATTATCTGACTAATTAGAGGTTACCTTTTACATGGAATTTTTAATTTACCAAATGGCAAGCATAGTGCAATGGAAAGCATTTAAGCTTTACAGAGATTAAATAAAAAGCAAAGTTCTGTGGCTCCGTGGCATTTGTCCCTTGAAATGAACAGTTATGCTCATACCTACTTAGAAATAACATGTTCTAAATGTATCAGTCAGATTAAGGCCTCATCATAGCACAGAGACGGTGCTGGTTAAAGTGATAAATAACCTGCTATTGGCCTCTGATCAGAGTTGTGTCTCCCCTTACTTGTTTTGCTCGACCTTAATGCAGCTTTTGACACCATTAATCATAATATCCTCCTTGCTAGGAAATGTTGTTGAAAAAAGGGAGCAGCTCTCTCCTGGCATAGGTCTTATCTGACTGAATGCTATCATTTTGTTGATGTATGGTGAGTTCTCCACACTCTCTGAGGTAAAGTTTGGTGTTCCGCAAGAATCTGTCTTTTATGACTGAAATTATATGTAAACATTATATTAGCTTCCATTGCTATGCTGATGATACACAATTTAAGCAAAGCCAAATGAGAGATCAGCTTAAAAATGTTGAGAAGTGTATAAAGCGCATTAGACAGTGGATGCTTTTTAACTTCCTTCTGCTCAACTCGGATAAGATGGAAGACACTTTTACTAGGACTACATGCAGCTAGGAGTAAACTTTCTGATTACGTTGCATCTCTGGATGGTGTTTCTGTCTCAGTGTGTACAGCAAAGACCGTGGTGTGATTATTGACCCTAGGCTTTCCTTTAAGGCTAATGTGAATAATATTACCAGGATAGGCTTGTTTCACCTTAGAAATATTGCTGAAAATATGCCGTCGTTACAGGATGCAGAAAAAATAGTTTATGCTTTTGTTGCATCTAAATTAGACTATTGTAACGCGTTACTGTCTGGGTGTTCCGGTAAGTGCATAAACAAGTTTCAGTTAGTCTGGAATGCAGCAGCAAGAGTCCTTACTAGATCTAGAAAATATGACATCACTCCTGTTTTAATCAAAATACACTGACTCCCTATTAAATCTCGCATTGACTAAAATACTACTACTGAGGTATAAAGCACTTAACGGTCTTGCGCCACAGTATCTGAGTGAACTTCTGTACTATTTCGATCCCCATGCCTACTTAGTTTAAAAGGTACAGGCTATTTGTTGGTACCTCAAATAATAAAGACTACAGCAGGCGGCAGAGCTTTCTTTTATAAAGCCCCTCAGTTATGGAATTTCCGATTGTGTTCGGGACTCAGACACAGTCTCAGTGCTCAAGTTAAGGCTGATAACATTTATTTAGTCAAGCCTTTTATCAGTAGGTTTTTCTTAGGTTAAAGAGCAGATCTGTATGAGTGAGTGTGTCCTGTGAACTGGGATATTTGTATGCTGTCATCCCCTCACTCTAAAGCGTTCACTCAGGTTTGTTGATGGTGGTGTGGTGGGTCGTCTCTTATCCCAGAGTTCCCTCATGTCTGTGTTAACTTCTGGCTCTCCCTTTTAGTTATGCTGCCATAGTGAGTCTTGCACAGTGCAGTGGACTTTAATTAATGTCAACAGTCTGCTACACTGACTCAGGACTACAGTTTGCATTTGATCATTATCACTGCACACATCAACATCGTTTAGCTGTTATAAATGGACATCCTGTGCCTCCCAGATCAGGATGCATTTCCTCTTGAGTCTGGTTCCTCTCAAGGTTTCTTCCTTATGCTATCTTAGGGAGATTTTCCTTGCCACAGTCAACACTGACTTGCTCATTAGGGACAAACTTACACACTTATAAAGAACAAACATTCATTCTTTCTTACCACATTATCTGTGTAAAGATGCTTTTAGGCAATCCATTGTTAAAGCACTATACAAATAAAACATAATTGAACAGAATTATATGTGATGAAGAGTAATAATAAAATATCAGGTGTACTTGCCATTCCACACACCTTGGATAGTGGCTAGAGTACTGTTGCTCATCAGTGCTGGACTCAATGCACTGCCCAGACCACCAGGACCCAGACTCAGCAGAGCCCCACTAATTAGCACACACATAATAGAAAAAAACCTTTTTGGATGACTGACAGAATCATTCGGCTTTATGTGTAAATTGTAAATTTAAAGAAATACTTTTCTATGCAGTACCTCCTAACGTTAACTAACTTCTGCTACGTAACAAAAGACAAATAAATTAGTCAGTATGACTTAAATGCACTTACTAATCTAGATGCAATCTAGAAGACATTATGTCAAAATATTTCATAATTCCACATACCCAGGAGTGAACTGTGAAGAGGCCATGAGGCCTGGGTTGAGGCCGGCGGCTGCAGCCATGGCGGCAAGGCTGGCGCTGGTAGGCAGCTGTGCAGGTCCCTGTAGTGCAGCAGACAGGCTTGACGCAGCCACCATTACCTGGCCCGTGCCCAGTGTGTTCACCAGCGTAGTGGGTGCCTGGGTAATGGTGCTTGCTGACTCCTGAGTCACCACCGACTCAGCCGACATGGCCTGTGGCACACTGGGGGAGGGGCTAAGCGAGGGCGAAGAGGTTGCCGTGGTCATCGCGGGCATGGTGTAGATAGCGGATGCGGTTTTAGTAGTTGCCGAGCCCACAGTCGTGCCTGGATAAAGAACAGGACAGTGAGCTAATGATAGCACCAAACATGACAACATAAACCTAAACAAGAAACAGAACAGAAAAACAGACATGCCTTTCTGTGTCCTATAACTTCAAACACAGATCTTTAGCCATTACCAGTGGTTTGGTAAAGCTTACCAGCGAGTCCAATGCTGGAAATGCTTGTGCTGGTGAGAGGCAGAACAGGATTTACAGTCAGTGGGGTCGAGGTGCTACTAGTCACAAGACTGGCTGTGCTAGTCACCTATTAAAAAAAACAAAGGCAAAAACAAGACTTAGGAATGTTTAAAAACTTCTTAGTTACTAAAAACATAATATTTCATGCATACTTTAAATATCAACTTTTTTTTTTAATTAGCAACTCTGATCATTTAATGTACAATTCAGCGCACCAGGGGTGTGGATGGGGAAAAGATTGCTTTAATAGGGGTGCTGGCAGCACTGCCACTGCTGGGTGGGTTGATCCTCTTCTCTTTCTGCCGACGGTTGCAGAACCACACACGGATCACCTCCTTCTCCATGTTCAGCTGATCAGCGATCATGGTGATCTCCTCAGAGGTAGGTTTTTGGTTCTGCTTGAAGAGGACAAAAAGACGCCCTTTCAGCATAAGATAGCCACTGAAACTTTAAACACTCTTCCCACATCTCCCCTATTATTAAAAATAATAACAATAATTAAACTAAGAAAAAGCAGTGCTGACCAATTCAAACATTCCTCACCTCTAGAAAGCTCTTTTCTAAGGCCACTCTGATGTTGGTCTCGATGCTGGTTCTCTTCTTGCGACGGCGGTTGAGACCCTCCATGCCCAGCCCAGGGGAGCCAATAGAACTGGGGCTGGACAGGCCTTGGTCCGACGTCTGGTTCTCTGCACACACAGCACGTACAAACACACACAGACGGATATAAGTATCTGAAGCTACTGTAGCTCTAAAGTCCCAAACAAGTTCTTTATTCACCATGAACAGTTAAACGATAAGTGACCTTTGGGATTATTGTATAAATTGTCACAAGATGCTGTTAAAATTTCACTAAGTATTATTTAAAAATGCTCAACAGTTCAAGCTAAACAATGCATTAACTACAATGTAATTCCTCCATACTCTATTCAACCAGAGCAAAAGGGGATGCCAGAGTAGAGAAATACCTGCATCATTTAGCCACTTCTCCAACAGAGGCTTCAGCTTGCACATGTTTTTAAAGCTTAGGTTCAAGGCCTCAAAACGTGAAATGGTAGTTTGGCTGAAGTCATTTCCATAAAGCTTTCCCATAGCAAGGCCGACATCCCCCTTTAAATGTGTAGCACAAATGATCATGAAGACATGTTTCATACAAGTAGTTCAAGAACCTCACGTACACAAAATGTAAAATGTATATTTATAAAGCGGTTTACCTGAGTGAAGCCTAGTTTGATCCTCCTTTGTTTGAAGGTTTTGGCAAACTGCTCAAGTTCCTCCAGGTCACTGGGTTCCTCCAGACTGGGTGTTTCCAATCGCTTTGGTGTCGTCTGGTTGTGAGAGAGGGTCTGGATGGGGGTAGCTGCTATCGTTCGGGTCGGTGTTGCTGGCTAAACAGTAGAGATCAAGAAGGATATATATATATATATATATATATATATATATATATATATATATATATATATATATATGGCAAGAGAAACACAACCAGTATGTCATGTGACTACTCTAGCTTTACTGTGACCCTCTTTTCTCATAGTTTAAAACCGGGCCCTATTAGTTGTACATTGGCTATAGGTATGTCAAAACCCTTTTAAACTTCCATAAGTGCTTGCAACATTATTTTTCAAGGTTTGGAATTTTCTGACCTGTGTGGTAAGAGTGATGCTTGGCTGACTCTGCAGGAGGTTGGCTTGACTTTGAGGTAGTTGAGTAAGAAGATTCTGGGCTTGCAAGAGGCCTGTTAAAAATAGTAGTAAAAATAATAACTGTAATGTCCAGATGAAGAGGGCAGGTTCAGAGGTTAAAATGGGTGAGCACTTACTTTGCTGGCCCTGTGGTGTCTGTGAGATGATAAACTGCGCTGGCTGCAACTGGGCGGCAATTGGATGGCCTGGCTGGACAAGCACAAACTGCTGCAAGTTGAGGTTCTGCTGCTGGTGCAGCTGCTGCAACTGCTGTGACACACAAACAAAGGGAAAAAAAAACTGAGAGACAAAACACTTAGTCACTAGGATTAATGCCTGGGCTACAAGACCAATGTAACTTTTTCAATGGGATTGCACAGAACAATACATGGTTATCTGCATATTTTAGGAACAGCTGGCTATAATATTAGAAAAAAATAAATTCAATCTAACAAATAATAGATTGACAATGAATCATTATTATATCATATTACAAGGCCACAGCAATAGCATATTAATAACGATCCAAATTAAAATCTTCTTGGTCCTCTACACGCCAAATATTGTGTAAGTCCCCCTTGTGCTACCAAAACAGCTCTGTTCCATTGAGGCATGGATTTGACAATAACACTCAAAGTGACACTAAAACATTAGTAGCAGATCTAGAAGTCCTGCAAGTTGTAAGGTGGGGTGGCTTGTATTCTGAGGAATATGGAGGACCAGACAACACCTTAAACTCTTGGTAATGTTCCTCACATCATTTCTGAAGATTTTTTTTTCAGTGTAGCAGAAAGCATTATCCTACTGAAAGACTAGGGCATATTGCTGTCATGGTGGGTGTTTTTGTTTGAGAAGGTGTTATATGTCACTCTTTCCAAATAATTCACTGGACCCAAAGTTTTTAGAGCATCAGAGTGCCCCTTGCCTTGCCTTCTTGCCCATAGTGTACCCTAGCGCCAAATCTTAAATGCACAAAACTGTATTTATAGAAGCTTTCACCCAGGTGTCTACCCTTCACAATTTGGTCCTGGTCGCTTAGATACTTTCACATTTTTTTCTGTTTCTAAAACATTAACTTTAAAAACTGTACACTTGATATTCAAATGAATAAATATTCAATGTATCACTGTAATTCACTGCACCGGTCAGTGGTTGTAATTCTACAGCTGACTGATTTAGTACGACAAAATTTCATATTCATAAATTGAATTTATATATTTCAATATTGAGAACCATGGTTTAACAACTTTTACACATCTTCACATCATGTTGGTCAAATCAATACACTTAAAAAATTGATTAAGAAAAATAACAGTACTATAGATTATTGTAGAGTGCTTTGGTTGTTCTTACAGGTGTGATCTGAATGGGCTGAGAAAGTGGGATCTGTGTGATCGGAGTAGCAGCGGAGGCAGAGATACTCGCTCCTGTGGTGCTGCTCTGCTGGCTGGCCGAGTGCTGCTGCACAGCTGCGGCTAAAAGCTGCGCCTGAGCCTGCTGCAGCAACAACTGCTGTTGAGCTGGAGTCAGAGTCAACTGTAGAATGAGAGAAAGGGCGAGATGAATATAGTCAAGGAATTTTAGCAGAAGTTAGCAAAAAAAAGCTAGAGCACTCGAATGTGCATAAGATCTGACCTAAAAATAAATCAGTTTATTCCACCTTTAAAGTTATTCATCTACTATTTTAGCAGAGGGAAGAATTAATACTATGTTCTTAAGTAAAACATTCTGAATGCCTAACCTGACTTAATCGCCCAATCTTACCCATCAACCTGCCTGAGCCTGACTGTATAGAAAAACTTGGTGGATCAACTAAGAATTAGGACACGATCATAACATCAGTATGTTGATGACTGTTCACTGAATTACTATGCATCGTATCATTCAGATATGATTTAGATTTTTTAATTATTATTAAATTTTAATTTAAATAGATTTTATTAAATACTGACTAATTGAACTTTAGCCCAAAAAGCCGCATCTGTCACATGTACGCACTATACAAATGACGAAACACAGACTTTTCTATAGGGAATAGAGGGAAACAACTATGTGTAAACAATAGCTCCTTGGGCAGCATGCCACTAATGCCAGCTAGCTAACACCGTCCCACCCCAACAACCTGGCAATTGGAGCTAGGTCTGGGGTAGTGTACCCTGCTGGCTAAAGGCTAGATGCTTGAAGTACCCTCTGAATTACAATAAAGTCAAAACTCTCAATGTGGTCAGAGCTTACATTATTTACCTGTACTTCGGTAACTACAAAATGTACAAAAATGTTTCACAATCCTTTAATAACGTAGACAAGACTTCAGAATATTGTCCACATAGTCAAGATACTAAATGAGTATATGATGTAAGGAATCTGTATAAAATCCAGAAAGAGAAAAAGGGTTGTTTTTTTTGCATTAGAAAAAGAGACACAAAACAGACCCTAGACAGGGGGGTAGGGGCAAAGTATTAGCTTAAAACTTTTCATATTAGTTTGCATTAATGATGATTAAAAATACACTGCAGCCCTCTGAGACTTGAAGGGAAAAAGGAGGTGGGGTATGTTAATTAAAGAAACAGTTATGCAGTGCATGCAAATTCTGCACTAATTTGCATATTCACCACCATCTGTTTCCGAGCAACTGCAGAGCAGCTAATTAGCATATAGGCACAATTAATTTCCCTTATAAAAAAAAAAAAAAAAAGAGATAAAATCTTTTTTCTACTTGCATGTCTGTGAAGTGCTAATTTTGCATTTTCAACAAATCAAACATAATGTACTGCAAGACTGCTTGCCCACAACCACACACGCTCACACTTATTGACATGTGACAATCATATTAGATGTGTGAGCAGAGAGTCTAAAGCAGTCATTGACACATAGGATAATAATAGAGTCGGGCAGAAAGCTGTTTAGTCACTCAGAAAGGATATATCATGTCAGCAGAGAACAATGACCCTGGGGACATCTTGACATTCCTATGAGTTTGTATGCCTGTGGTCTGTGTGACTTAAATGCTTCTTTAGTTAGCTTTCATCAGACACAATTTTAATGTTTTATGCATGCATGTGATTTTTAAGAGAGAGAGAGAGAGAGAGAGAGAGAGAGAGAGAGCAAGGGCGGGAGAAAGACAAGTCAAAGTGTGATAAATAAATAGAGCTTGATAAAGAGAGAGAGAGCAAGAGTGAGAAAATGAGAGAAAGACTTTACCTGTTGAAGCAAGGCTTGTGCTTGTGCATTGGTGATTGCATTTGTTGTTTGCACCGTCTGCCTCTGAAAGTCCAGTCCGTTTGTTTGGGCACCTGGAGAGAGAGAAATGGGCGTCTGCTGAATAGATCAAAGCCACAAAATCCCCTTTCAACTGACATGACTTGTGCTCTCTCTTTCTGGAACGAAAGGTTTTCTGTGATAAATATGCAAAGGCATTCACTACTCTTCCTATGTTAGTTGTAATAAGAGGAGCAACACGACCATAAAACCAAAATATTTCACTCTGACTTTACTGCATAGGAAGCAAAAATATGTTAAAGATAGATTTGCATATAAAGAGTACAGAAGCATGAAAGCTTCTCCAAATGACAAATATCAATAAGTCCAAGCAGTGCATTTTCAAACATAGTCAAATGAATAATAATTCATTAAAACATAAATACAAAAATAAATTTAGAGGCAAACCAATTGAGCCTTTAACTAGTTTGGGCAGGTAACTTACCTGTGTTTCCGTCCCCACTCTCCATTGCACATTTATTTGTTTCTGACGGATTACTCATTCTAGAATCTGAAAGAAACAGAGACAGGCTTGACTAAACCTTCCCCCTGTGTCATCAGCTCTGACCTCGAACTAAACATGCCATGATGTCATCATAAGTAGGTTCATCGTTGCAAACCCTTTCCGCATTTTATTATATAAAATTCAACACAGGGCTGTATTTAGTCGCCAGTTAAATGACATAAAGAACACTTAGTGTTGTGCATGACCTCCTCATATTGATTATTGCAGCACACACGTGCACACACACACACATCGCACTCACCAGAAACAGCTGCACCTGTTCTCTCAAGCATGGTCTCTGTAAGCATCCACAACTGTCTCACACGTCCCACGAAAGCAGAATACAACCCAGAACAGCACAGACTTCTCTTCCTGAGATACTTATACACCAGTAAAACCACCAAAAAGAATACCAACAGACAATTACAGACTACAGCTGTATAATGCACAGTCGAGTTCAGCTAAGCCTAAAGAGAAGACTGCACTTCCTCTCCTGATCTCTTTCTCTCACTTATCCCTCCTCACTCCCTCTCTCACTTACTGCCATGATCGTCACAACCAGACTGTGAAAAAAGTTTTTTTTTCCCCCAGAATATAGAGCAGAAACAAAGAGTGCAGCTGGCAGTGCCCATAATGAAGCGTAATCAGTATTCAGCTGATTAAAGTCGTATGCAAATTCGCCCCTGCCTCGTTAGCACAGCAACACTTTGAAGTCCTGCAAGCAATTCATTCCACACAGCACTCTGAAAGCTTTCTGCATAATTTACATTTTTCATAAATATTTATCATCTCATTAGCATATTAATTGGATGGCTTTTGGAGGGGAAAAGAAGGGGAAAGAAATAACCTCTACACATCAGCACAATAGCTCACTGGAACCCACACAGGTCCAATTACCAGCAGTGAGCTGCGTTTAGAATCGATACATGGCACATGGACTCACAAAATTAAAAGTGAGGCATTTTAATTATTTTTATATATAAAAAAAAATATACTACATATAGCTTAATTATAATTTACATTGATTTCCTTTTTCCCCCAACTGTCGTGCTCCAAGACAGAGAGCCTGCCTTAAGATCCTTCTTCATCATCATCACATTCCCCTTATAACTTTAACACACTTGACTGATCAAATCCCACCAATTCTGCAGCCTTAATTCTATCATGGGGCACTATGATTAGCATACCCAGATTAGCTTCAGCTCTCATTAGCAGTTCTTTTAAGAACTTAATTCACTTTTGTAAATTACTTTGCCAGAAGACTTAGTGAATGTTAATTCATATACTTTATTAAGCAAATGTAAGTGCTGAAAGTATGAAATGGTGTACCTGCAACTACTCCGATAACGCATCATTCCAATGCTGTGTTTGATTTGTACGGTCTAAATTAGATAACACGCCGAAGGTTAACAAATCCCACACTGCTTTACTTTGTCTGTAGTACTCACTTCAAAGTAATGGTGCCAAACTTCAGTCTGAAAAACATTGTTAAAAACAAGCGGAAAATAGCTCTCTCTCATCTTTACAAGCTGTCAGAGCACTGATATTATGCAAATATCTTAATTTGCAGAATTCAGAATTATGGAATTTTTAATATGGAACTCATTAGTCGTGTTTTATTGAAAGGCAGACTGAATGCCACAAAGAAGATAAACAGTGTTGAGAATTTCAGTATGAGTAACCATGGACACAGAATATTAATTGCATGCAAATGATCCATTTGAATTCAATTACAGAGACTTTCTAGTCGAAAAAATAGGGTGGGCACATCATAGCCATCAAGGACGTTCAAGCGTAATATGCATAAAATAATTAATATTGCAGAGTTTTTGTTGCACTTCACATGGCTCAAAAACACTATGGGTTGTACAAGGCGGTGTGACATTTGGTAACTGTAAATCCTACATTACATATAAAAACTTAAGATTGGAGCTTAAAAATAGGGGTAAATCTATAATTGGTGACTGTAATCACTACATTAACAGCAAGTTAGATTATCAACTTTAGATGTCAAGATTTGCAACGAGCTGTAGAATTACAAGACTATATGAAAATACAGAAACAATAAAAACGTGACTCATATCTTCATCTTTTCACTGCTTTTTAAACCCTATAAAAGAGAGCTAATATGCATTACATAGAATTACTGTGTAATTACAACAACTGGAAAATTAATAATTAAAATGATTGCCGTTTTAATTATAGAGCATTCCATTTGGCACCAAAAAACCCCCCAAAACTTTAATCTGTTTATCTGTGGAACACTTACAAACTTACAACTAAGTATTTTTCCACTTTGGAACAATAACATAGTCCAAACATACAATTATTACACTATCTAGCACAGTCTAATTATTAGCTTAAGATTTATGGTTTCTCTATTTGATAAACATATAACAATCTTTAATTAGTCTTGACAGCAAACTGTTTACCAGAAAATGAACAGAAATGAAATGAACGCACTCATAAGACATCCGTAATTTGATAATTTATTTTTGTTTGAGGGGGGGGACGACTCAAAAATATGCTTCGGAAATATTTGGATTGACTTTTTTCTTCTTCTTAAGGGATAAGTCTTTATTTGTTTTTTTTTTACCATATGGCCACACCTGATGCAGCTAATGAATGGCCTGATAAGCTCATACATTGAGGAAAGAGGATACAGCAAAAAAGAGATCCCAAGTATATGTATTTAATTCTTCCATATATCAACCTTATATATAAATCAAACCTTATATACATAATCATATCAATCAACACCTCATGCAAAAAGATTGCATTTTTATTTCTCAGTCCTGCCAGTGTTACAAAATGATCCTTCACACCAGAGCCCCATTATATCCCACTCTATAGTAAATTCATAATGGCAGCACAATTACCTGCTTTCACTCGACACTCATTCTACATGTCACAGCCTGCTTTTCACATTTTGGGGGAAAAAAAATATTTTTTATGGAATACACATTTTCCAACCCACCCCCAAAACACTGAGTGCCACTTGTTTCAAAGATCCTACAATGTGTCTCCTAAAACCAATCCTTCACAAAAGCCGTGTGTGAACACCAACGTGTTGTAGCACGTTCAAGCCAGAACTCGGCTCTGTAAAAAGAACAACTGTAAACCAGCGTCTCTCTCTCTCTCTCCTTCCTTTTCTACATTTTCGTGACACCTCCAGCAAATTAGACTTTCTAATGAGAACCCAGTTGCTAATCAAGTCGAGGTTTATGCATTTATTCGGGCCAATGGTAAACAAACGCCTCCCCTCCGGCAACCACACAACAGCCGACCGCTTTCCACAGCAGCGACTCTGGAGGGGGGAATAAACCTGTACCGGGGGAAGGGAGGGAGGAAGGGGGCATTTATGGTGACTATTGTTATTATTTAGATGCATTTTAGGGTTAATGGAACCAAACAAGCACTCAGTGTCGTGTCTGAAGAAAAATAAAAGAAATGCACAAACAGAGTGTCGGAGGCCTGATTGAAATCCTGGGCACTGGAAGGCGCTAGCTGGCCTGCTACATATGCAGCAGGAACAACAGCTGCGCATTATGCAGGCCAGCCGATGAGGGTTCAATGTCCACGGAGAGAACCCAGTGTCTGGAAAACGCCAAGGAAAAAAAATGGCTGAAATGTGCAACCAAACACTGAAACATTGTCATGCCTTCTGGATCGCGTTATAAGCTCGCAGTTATAGAGCGATCATAATAATAATATTATAACGCAGGATCAGAGGAACGTGAATAGGAGTGCTGGTTATCAGGCTTGCATTGTTCTTGTATTGTTGTGTGCGTGTATATGTAACATGCGATAATGCGTTTTGTACCACGGTGTGTGTGCGCGCGTGCGTGTGCGCGCTCTTATAGAATATGCTGAAGAGCGCATTCTCCTCCGGCAGGCCCGCATGAATAACGCACAAGACGGGTTTGCACAAAGGCACCCAAAAAAAAATCACAACCACACACACACACACACACACACACACACTGACTGCACTGACACGGCGCACGTTTTGACTAAACACATTACGCACAGTCGCCGGCTCATTGCGGCTGAATGAATATGCAAAGCTACAGTACAAAAACACACACACACACTCGCGCACACGCACACAAAGCGGCTGTATTAGCATTTAGCCTGCTAGCTACTCATAACATTGGATATGATCCTGACACAAGATGCATCCGATCGACCCATGCCGCCGATTGACTATTAATAAAATATGCTAAACTGTGGCGCTTTTGCACGCAGGCGCTATGAATATGTATAGTGCACCAGCAAACACGGCTCTAAATCATACACAATTTTTTTTTTTTTTTTTGGCAACGCAAAAAAACCCCGTCTCAGAGCTCTCGCACTCTCACACACATATGCAGGCGCGCACACACACACACACACACACGCTCACACACACACACACTGAATTAATCCGCCGGACGGGATAAAAAGCCGCCGCGGGTTTGGTCGTGAAGGCGCGGCGGCGGCGGATCCCCGACACGCTCGTTTTTGCGCGCCGGCTTTCGTGCTCGTGTGGCCCGCGAGAAAGAGCGTTTGAATACGAATATGAATATGTAAAATGCAGTAATGATTACCTGGTGCTGAACTCTCATCTTGACTCGCTGCTCCTCCGTCCGCCATTTTGAATATTTAAGGTGAAATCCCAACCCTACACAAACACAGTCCCGGTAGAGCGCCCCATTGAAGCGCAGAGACTCGACTCGCGTTTTCTCTCATTACATTCAAACAGCGCCGGGAATTTCCTTCCGCCTGATCCGAGCGCAGTATTTCAGCGACTTTCATCAACTTTCAGCTCGGCTTTTTTATTCCCCTCCTATTAGGATACATGAACAACAAATGCGTCCATTAAAAGTTGCCAGTTTATGCTGGATACAAATCTCCATTAAACTAGTCCATAGTCTATTAGAAATATTCATCTTTCAGAAATAATCAATATATTTTACATGATTTATTTTTAAACTAATAATAAAGCAGAATGAGTGCCTGTATTTAACCTCATTTACTTTAAGACAGGAAGCTGAATGTGCTTAACATCTATATTCAGTTATATAGATAGATAGATAGATAGATAGATAGATAGATAGATAGATAGATAGATAGATAGATAGATAGATAGATAGATAGATAGATAGATAGATAGATAATTCAGTTGAATATATATATTCAACTGAAATATATTCATATATATATATATATATATATATATATATATATATATATATATATATATATATATATATATATATATAGTGAGAGAGAGATAGATAGATAGATAGATAGATAGATAGATAGATAGATAGATAGATAGATAGATAGATAGATAGATAGATAATAATTCAGTTGAATATATATATATATATATATATATATATATATATATATATATAGAGAGAGAGAGAGAGAGAGAGAGAGAGAGAGAGAGAGGTAGAGAGATAGATAGATAGATAGATAGATAGATAGATAGATAGATAGATAGATAGAAATAGAAAGATAGATAGATAGAGTACCTTATTAATCCCAATTGTAATTTTTTACAGCAGCCAGTTCACAGACATGCAAAAAAGTAGAAGCAACCATGTATTGAAAATGTATTGATAGAAAATGTATTATTTAAAAAACGGAATTAACAAGGTAAAGCACTGCACATTAATAATATACTGTATCTAGGTAAAAGTTTCTATTTTAAATGTAAACACAAGATTTCCAGTCGCATGTGTGGATTCTGTGAAAGCTCTCCCCATCCCCTCCCCATGGGTTTTCTCTGGGTTCTTTGGTTTCCTCCAACCTCCCAAAACATGCCAGTAATCAAACTGGATAAGATAAACTGCGAAGGATTGTACACGTGTGGGAGTGCATGGTGCCCTGTGAAGGCCTGGCATCTCATCAGGTTATCTTATAACTGTTAAAATTAGGGACTATGTTGTTTGTTTGTTTAGTGGTATATGCAATTTCATCTTGTAAAATCCATCATGACCCCAGACACTCATTAGTGTACAGTATACACTCTAAATCTAATAAGCTGTATATAACTTCATTAAATATATTTTACCTGGAAATATATGTACATAGTTAAACCTTGAGAAAAGAACTCGACATGCACCTTTAAGTAATAAAGAGTTGCAGCCTGGTGGTACAACTCATAGTCAACTTTATACTATATCCTAATCTGGGTCATACTCTTTTGGGTAGCATAGGTTTATGACCATTAGCATTCCAATATACACTGTAAAGCAATCAAAAATATATATATTTTAAATCTCTCGTTGATTTCAGTGTTTGAGTCTGCTTTGATTGCCTTATTATTGTGATCAAGGACTGGATATTATCAATTTACAGTCTTAGAAATGCCAGTTTAAATCATGCCTGATTTTATTAATTAAGTAAGGACCAGTGTGCAGCAGAAGAGTAAAAAATCCCTCCTTAAACTTAATTTAAACTTCTCATTGTTAAAGATTTGTCCTTAGTCACACTAAGTAAGTCACACTTGCTTTATTAATTACAAAGAACACAAGTAATTATGGAAGTTTTTATTATTAAACAGTGCACACAGGATTAATTCCTTTTTTTTTTCTTTTAATAAACTTTTTAATTAAGTTTTTTCAACAGTATATGCCTGAGTCACAGCCACAGTGCTTCTTCATTATATTATAATTATATATACAATTATAATACAGTCCTACTCCGTTTCTACTGCATAGAATTTGTGCATTTAATGGTATTTTAAATGCAACTATATATTCATTGAAGACCAGTTCTATAAACAGAGATTAAGTCTGGTTTTATCATTTGGTTTATTATAATTATAATATTGATGAGAACCAGTAAAGCAAATCTCGTTGATGCTAAAGCTATATTGCCATCTGCTGGTTAGAAATGGAAATGCCACAATTTATTCAAACAATAGCTCCGACAGTGGCCTAACATTTAATACTGGACTGATTTCACCACTTTCTGGGATACCAAAACTACAAAGAAAAAAATCATTAATGAAACTGACAAAGTCAACTAATAATATGATATCCTCAGGAGCAAGCCTGTTAATTTATTTGATTAAAGACAATACTACTTTGGTGACTAATGATGACTAATTATAGTCTAATGTTTTGGTACCTTGACACAGAGCAGATGCAGCTCTAAAGCAACTGTGTATTTGTACATACCTACAACTCTGTAATGCCTACTTCCATATTTAAGTAAGATATGTTATCTTTATTTTTTCGATATCTTTGGTAAGATAAAACAGAAGAGCATAGATATGTTTGTTGACTAAAAGTCCAAAGGGTGAAAAAGGTGTGGTTAGAGTGCGGATGGAGCCGTTTAAATTAATGTAAATGTCACCTGCCGGTCATAAGGAAGTGAGCAGACAACAAAAAGGCATCTGTTCTGATAATAACTGTGAAAAAATCTACTTGATTGGAATATACAATTAAAATGGACACATGGAAATCAATATTTTGTGGCAATGGAGTACTACTGCTGTCAGGTACTTTGTAATATCATCATGTTATTCTTAAAATCTGTAAAGCTGCTTTGAGACAATGTCAATTGTGAAAAGCACTATAGAAATAAACTAGACTTGACATGTATCAGAAAAAGAATTAGCACTTTATTACTGGATATAAATATTATTATCATATATTTACCTTAATCCAATTTTTTATGGAGCCCTTAACCCTTTTATGAAGAATTAACAAGTATAACAACTATTGAAATGGTAGTAAATATTACATTATTCTTTATGGTAATATATTATTATTATTATTATTATTATTATTATTATTATTATTATTATTATTATATTAAATACATAATATTATATTATTTAATTAATTGTACTTTGGGTATGACTGGTTATTGTGATAGTTGAGAGACAACAGAAAATTCACTCATTCAAATGCATACAAAAAAATACTTTACTTAGGAGGTATACTATATTGCTTTGTAACACTCAGGACATGAACGACACAGGTAAATACACTCAGTGCATTATGAATATATTGTTATAAATATATTTTATATATCTCATATTAATGGATTAATTTTGTACATGATAATATATTCATTACAAATAATATATTTGTTATGAATTATATTGAATTTATATTGAACTTCTCTCTGTGCTGCACACCTTAATTAGCTTCAAAGACTTTTATAAGGATAATATTATTTATATATGCTATTTATTAAAATGCAGGAGTGACTGTGTAATGTGTGGGTGTTGCACTTGTATAGGTGTATTAGGTTTGTATTAACACTTTGTGCCTACTTAATAACTTTATTAGTTATGCATACTATGTTACCTTGGTATAATGGTATACCCTGATATATAATTCTGCATAGATATAAATATGCAAAAACAATATTTAAGGCAGTGTGTGTGTGTTGATCATCATCTAACCATTCAGCAGTAGGCCCTTTCTAACTACAGGACCAGTGCTGAAATTATAATATTAGTTGATGGATTGTTTCTCAACCAAGCAGTGACATATTGAATCCCCAACAACAATGTTGTTTTCTCATACAAGTGCCACATACTCTACTATAATAGAAGCCAAAGAAATTGTGGAGTGTTATAGATGGGATACAGTCAGTTATTAGATAACTGACTGCAACCTATGTTTGGTAGACATTTTAAATTATGTAAAATAAGAATGATAGAATGATATTATTGTACAATATATTTTAAAAGAAGTACATAAAAATATTTTTATATATTGCTGGTTTTATCTTGTTACGAATGCTACAGATGTGCGTTTGTTTAAATAACAGCTGATCGAATAGGATCACAAAATAAAATGTTGGTTGTTATACTGAAATTTTATACAAAAGCACTAGTAGACATATGCAAAAAAAAAGAAAGACAGTAAGAAACACCATGTGTCCTGTTATTTCCCATTTTCTGAAAAAAGGTCACCTTTTCTATTAAGAACATAAAATATAGTGGAGACTGATTCAGTAGATAATTTACATTTTTATAAACATATTTTCTGATAATCTGGCTACTGAAAATAAATGAGTCAATTTTTTTGCTGTGTGTTTGTGTTTTGTATAGTGATTTGTGCTACTCTTGGATTGCAAGTGACTATTCCACAGTCCATGTATGAAGCCGCTCGAGGCGATGAAGTGATCATAACGTGCAGTTTTCAGCCTAAAAATCCTGTGAACCGACTCATTATAATCTCATGGACTGGTGAAGCTGATGGGTCATTTGATGATGAAGGGGTATGAAACATCCTCTATATCTGTACAAGAATATAGAGGCAATTGCATTAATTAGAAAACAATTAGGCCTTTTCTTTTAGGCATACAGGGTGACATAAATGTACTTTTAAAATAAGACACATTTTTCTTTCTTTCTACTACAGATTTCTTTTGGGACTTTCTATTCTGATGATGGTCATGTAGATATCAATGCAATGTATGAAGGCAAAGTCCAGATTGAAAGTGATGTCAGCAAAAAAGTGTCAAATTTAATATTGAAGCAAGTCACTTTGCGAGAAAGCAGACGCATCAAATGTATTGTCCAGATTCCTGGTGACACAGAGGGACGAACGTCAGATTCCACCTCACTTGTGGTTCTGGGTGAGAAAGCTTTAATCATATTTGCCTAGTTTCTTTTTACAGCATTCATAAAGAGGGTATAAGAGCATACATGTTAAAATAAAAACACCGTAGCTATGAGCATGATGTGTTTTCCCTCATGTGCACTGTTGTTTTTTCTGTTCGACAGTTGCACCATCAAATCCTGTCTGTAAGATTAAAGGCACTGCAGAATATGGACAGAATATCAGCTTGAGCTGTGTCTCTGAAGAGGGATCCCCAACTCCCACCTACCAGTGGCAGAGCTATGATGTCAAAAACATCCCTAGATTATTTCCACCCAAAACCACTGAAAGTACGTGTTTGTTTTTACAAATTATCATGCCCTAGTTACTGCAACTCTCATACAGTGAATGTTTTAATCTACTTTTTATGTGATATAAAATGCCAGTTTTTGTGATGCAAAAAAAAAAAAATTAAACAAGATAAACCATATAATATATTTTTACCTTAAATGTAATATAACAAGCAACAAAATTCAAATAAAAACAAAAAACAAATAGAAACATTTTAAGGTAGAATAAAGAAAGAAAAATAATTTATAATCAATAATCTGTTTGCATAATCCATTCTTCTTCTTCTTCTTTCGCCTTCTCCCATTAGGGGTCGCCACAGTGGATCATTCGTCTACATACCCCCCTGTCCTCTACATCTGCCTCTTTCACCCCAACTACCTGCATGTCTTCCCTCACCACATCCATAAACCTCCTCCTTGGCCTTCCTCTTTTCCTCCTTCTTAGTGGCTCCATCCTCAGCATTCTCCTACCGATATACCTCATGTCCCTCCTCTGCACATGTCCAAACCATCTCAATCGCTCCTCTCTCACTTTGTTTTCAAAACATCCTACATGCGCTGTCCCTCTAATAAACTAATAAACAAAAACCTCAACATCTTCAGCTTTGCTACCTCCAGCTCCACCTCCTGTCTTTTACTCAATACCACTGTCTCTAAACCATACAACATCGCAGGTCTCACCACAGTCCTATAAACTTTCTTGCAGACACTCTTCTATCACAAATCACTCCTGCCACTCTTCTCCACCCACTCCACCCTGCCTGCACTCTTTTCTTCACTTCTCTAAAACACTCTCCATTACTTTGCATGTTTGCATAATCCACAATTCTAAAAATATATTTGGCACAAAACAGCTTTTCACCCAAAGAACACCATGTACATGAAGATAAATGGTGTTGGTTGCATCATACTGTGGAGCTGCTTCTCTTCAGCTGGGCCTAGGGCTATAATCAAAAGGGAATAATGGATAGTTCCAACCAGCTATTTTGGCATAAAACCTGCAGGCGTCTGTTAGACAGGGAAAGATGAAGAAAAATGCTTACCTTCCAGAACATAACAACCCAAACCACAAATCCGATTCAACACTGGAAAGGTCTTAACAGGAAATTATTGTTTTGGAACCGTCCAGTCAGAGCTCAAGTTCTCAAACCTGTGACTTGGGGGAAATAAATGGGAGATTTCCTCACAATGTAGCAAATCTGGAATGTGAAAAACGTCAAATCAAGATGTGCTACATTGATAGACTCTAACCCCAATAGACTGAGTGCTGTATCACAAACAAAATAGGTGTTAACAAAGTACTTTTTAAAAATAATCTCCACCTTCTGGGAAATATTTTTTTACTAGATTTTAGAGATATTAAAGGAGCATTAATGAGGTCAGGCAGTGATATTGGGTAAAGCATGTGGTTAGTGTTCCAGTTTATCCCAAAGGCATTCATTAGGGTAGAGGTCAGGGATCAGCACACACACCGCTTGAGTTCTTCTACTCCATCCATGGCAAACTATGTGTTCATAAATTTTACTTTATGCATAGTTCAATTGTCATATTTAAACAAGTTTGGGCTTGACCACTTAATTTAAGTAAAGGAAATTGAAATGCTACAACATACAAAGACATCCTATACAATTGTGCAGTCCCAACTGCAGGATCATTTTGGGGATGATCTATATATAAGTGTGATAGTGAAGTGTGTACAAACATTTGCCCCTTTAGTGCATTGGGTTATGATCACTAATCCAACCTGGTTACTGTACACATTTTCTTTTTCATCTGACTTTTGTTGCTGTATCCCATTTAAAAAAACAAATAGATAATTTGGATTCATTTTCATGCATCACAAAAACATATACTTTTTGCAGGAGTGTGTACATTGATATCATCCTCTGTACAATGTATACAGTTGTGAAATACTTTTATTTCCTCCAGAGGATGGAGTGCTTTCCCTGTTCAATGTATCCATGGACACATCAGGTTACTACATTTGCACGTCAACCAATAAGATTAATTCCGCAAAGTGCAACCTCACCTTGTCAGTCATGCCATGTGAGTGCTTTATGACTTCATAGATCTTTTCAGAGCTGCGTTTCCCAAAAGCATAAAACATACACATTTGTATGAAATTTGTTCACACTTACTATTAATGTTTATCTAATTCTGCAGCTACAATGAAAATTGGAGCTACAGCAGGAATTATTGGAGGCTGTATTGCTGGAGTCGCAGTGCTTGTACTCATAATTTACTGTGCCTGTAAAGACAAGCAGAAGCCAGAGGAGTTTGCTATGGAGTAAGTAAAATATTTAACTGCTTAACCAGTTATGTTTTTATCCACTCAAAAAAAAAAAAAAAAGAAACGACTGATTTCACAAAGTGTAGTTGAGTAAAAAATAAGATATTTGACTTTGAAATGTAATTAAGATAAAGTAAAAGTCTCCCCAAATGGAAATACTTTAGTAAAGAACAGATATGCGAAAAAGCTACTTAAGAACAGCAACAAATTACACTTAATTTGTTACTGTTCACCACTGCTGTTTTTTTTTTTTTTTTTTACAGGAACAAAGTTATGTGCTATTTTCACTTAAATATATCTCTTTTATTTAGACCACCAATGGTAGAATACCATGGCATTCCAGCAGAAGAGAAGAAAGGACATGAAAGGAAAACTAGTATTGAAGGTCACATTGACCAAAGAGAGAGGTATGAGATGAAGGCAGAAAAGGACAGCGATCGTGATTCTAATCATCGGTTTGATGATGATGATCAACCTCCTGAGATGCATGATGATCACAGGGAAAACTACAGTAGAGATTATAATGGAGACCGCAGAGATTATTATGATGACCGCAAACATCAATACAATGACCAGCATAATAACTATGATGATCGCAGAGGTCAATATGATGATTGTCAATATCGCTCCGATGGCCGAGGTCACTACCGCCAGAACCGATATGATGACCGAAATAGTTTTGATGACCGAAGAGAAGTTTATGATGATCGCCAGGGTCGCTATGACAATCATAGATACCGTTATGCCGATCGTGAGGATCACTATAATGACCACAGAGAGCGTTATGAGCGCCAAGGCCAATATACTGATTGCGATGAACGTTAGAAAGATCATCAGACTTGTGATCGTGACAACGACCAGAGAAATGTACGTCGAGACCTACAATAGATAGCACATAGGAAAATCGTTTACTATTTTCATAAATGGCAGTTTTTATTAGTTATTAATCACTGTAAAATATGAAATTACATTCATATAAAATTACAGGTCAAACTTCATTTGCATGTACTTATTATTGCGATATTAAAAAAGAGGTTTGAAATGTAGCTTTATATGAATAAACTTTTTGGGCTAATTGTTATTTTTGTTTAATTATTACATTAATCATTACTAAGCATTCATAGCTCTCCTCTCATTTTAATGCCTTTGTTGTACCCCAGAATAAAGCACAATATAGTTATAATATGATTATGATCATATCTTTATCTTTGAATTCATTTAGAAATCGTTCCAGTTAAATAGAGTAGATAGCAAGTTAAAAAATAAATAAATTATGCAATCATGCATAGCGTTGTAGATAACAATATAGCAGTACCTTTTCACATTGTTAGAATAATTATAAAGTATTTCATATACTTTATCTAAATGTATCAGCCTAATGATTCTTTGTAGTTGGGTGCGCCTATTTTAGAAGATGGGTGTTCATACCGTGATGTTTAAATATATCTTTTTTTTTTTTACAACGTTTCCCATATAATGTATGTCAATCAAATAAAGTGTGAAACTCTTTAAAGTGTGTAAACAGTCATATTTTATTTATAATCGTTTTCATTTAAGATTATTAGTAATCCCTATTTCTTTCCATGTTTACCCCGTTTGTAAAAATGGTACACTCCACTCTCTACTCAAACGTTAATCCATCTGCCTGGAGGACACGAGTATGAGGGGAACCACGGTGTGAGGAAAAAAGTCAGATCAGATCTATTAGCGGGATATTTATTTGTTTTTATTTGAACAATGAGATTTGTTTTAAATCACTGGATTCCAGTCGTGTTTATTTCGGGTAAGTCTTTCAAACTATTTACTGAAGAAGAGGTACAAGTTGAGAAGTGAGCAACAGGTTGATCCCAGATTTTACTGAGTGTTTTTATACTCATGGGTTATGTGTGTTTCTGAGATCAAGTCACAGATTTTGTGCTTAAGTTGGCTTATAATGTAATTGTAAAAACAACAATAACAACAAACTTTTTTTTGGTACACATTTCCATACCAGACACTCCTGTGCTGACCCTAAAGTCAATATGCTTTAGTGAGAATAGAGGAAGCAATAATGCCCCAGGCTGAGAGACTGCAGGAATGTGTCTCCAATGTATCACATCTGTCTTAGAGGTGATAAATGCAACACATGATACAATGTTTGATTTTGATTTCCTGTGTCTCTTGATAAATACATGACTTGCTTTCAAAAGAATGGAAAAATCTCACCTATGGGATATGGCTAGTACCCTGACCTACTTTGTTGATTTCAGTAGCCTGGTCAGATTATTAAAAAAAAGGGTGGATTTGAGTGTCATGCTGTTAGAGATTTAAAATGGTTATTTAATTTTTTTGAAGGTTATTATTATTTTTTGCTTGTATTAACAAGTGAAGCAAATCTGCTCGTTCTTTACTTAACTATTCTTTAAGTAACGGTTTTGTTCAAATCTCTTTTTTTCTTTCCCGGGTGCTCCCTGGGCGAGTTGGTTTATCTTATTGGTGGGTTTTAAATACCCCCCTTCCTTTTGCTTTCGGGGCTTATTGGGTGGGGGTTCTTCGTACTGATGAACAATGAATCAGGCTGACAACAAAAGGACAGGGAGATGGTCTTTACAGCCCTGGCTAGGAGTCTCTGAGAATGGTGGTTACTTCAGAGGTCAGCTGTAGTCTGATGAATGTTGAGTGGGGTTTTGACCGGTTCTTTTAAATGCAACAGAGCATTAAAAAAGACTGTAATCTTTATTCCAGGGTGCACCTTTTTTAATTGTGAAATATGGCTTCAGAGTTATGTAGAGACTGAGTGTAAGTGCCTTGCCCCTGTTATTTCCTCTTGTTTAGGAATGTTTAGATCTCAACAGCACCACTACACCCAGATGAACAGCAGACCGTGAACTCTTTTTAGATTGACAAACCCCCTACCTTACTCTCCCCCTACACACACACACACTCACACTCACACTCACACACACACACACACACACACACACACACACACAGGGTCAGGAATTTTACCGAATTTTACAGACAGGAAAAAACTGACATTCTCTCTCTCTCTCTCTCTCTCTCTCTCTCTCTCTCACACACACACACACACACACACACACACACACACACACACAGACCACCAAACAGATCCTCTTTTTTATTTTGTCCAGCTTGCTATAAGGTAGTCTCCCACACAGCTGGGCAAATACATGTACAGTTTCTCATGGTCTACACACACACACACAGTGGATGACTAGACCGAAATGTTATTAGGTATTTGTGCTTTCATGTTATCTTTTTTCATTTCTTTTGAAAAGAGGATTTAGTTTGAAATAAAGATAGAAGCCAAGCTTCTGTCTTATTTCAGCATAATGTATGGACAAGAGCAGAATCAGAGCACAGGATTCCCAGTTTAGTAGGTAATAGTTTATTATAGTAGTTTAAAAGATGATACAGGTCAAAAGTGTAAACTGAAAAGCTGATATTAAATATACTGGATATTTAAAATACATTCTCTTGAATTGTCGCTGTTTTTTTTATTTAAAGCAGTAAGCTTTTTTTTTTTTTACCATTCTTATGAATCCCAAACTACTTTATTTTGTTGTATTAAACTGCTACTAAATTTGACACTTCCACTCTTTTTTTTTTCCAGTGTTGACTTGCGACTGTGTTCATGTGACCATAAAGGATGATAAGAAGTTTGCCATGCTGTTTTCCTCTGTGGTCCTGCAGTGCCATTACAATACCCACTCCATCAATCCACCTGTGGTGCAGTGGTTATATAAGTCCTACTGTACAGACCGAACTAGAGAGTCATTTACCTTCTCTGAGACTCTGGGAGTCCATGGCTCTAAGCTGGGGCCCAAAAGCCACTTAGATTGCTCTGATGAAAGTCGCACTGTCCAAATCATGGCTTCCAAACAAGGAAACTCCTTGAACCTGGCCAAGCAATATCAAGGCAGAGATATCACCATTATCAACAGTAATGTATCCTAATCTTGCTATTTGCATCATATTATATTCGCAGCAAATATTTATAAATCAATAGCATTTTGGTGTTTCTATCATTTTAAAAAGGTTAATTTATACACAATGGCAGGTAAAGATGCGTGTTTAGTACCCAGGTATGGGTTTAAATTGAATAAGAATAAAACAGCAATTCTTACTATGTTCCAGACAGGATGTAATTTGTAGGGCAGTACTAAATTTAATGACTTTAAAGGAGAGGGCTGGCCTAGTCAGTGACTAATCATTGACATCCTGAAAGGGGAACTAATCAGCTAGAGGAGTTTTGGTTTAAATTCATTTTAGCTAGAATTGTGTACTATTAGCGAAATCTTTTGGTGAATCACATTTAATTTTCTATAAGTTTCAATATAAATATAATTCAAAACACATGTAGTGTCTTTGTCTTGATTGGGGTTGTGTGCGTAATCTGTCTTTGCAGGAAACACAGGCAATTGTGTTGTACTTTTCCTGTTCCCTAAATAGGGCACAGTTTTTTTCTGGGCTACACAATGGTCAGATGCTGGCCTCAATGAGGAATACTTCAGCTCTCCTGTTCCTCACAAAACAACCCCCACATAACTCCTTATCAAAAAACAAACACAATCCCCCATGCTCTTACTAAACAAGCATTTGTGCCACCTTCACCTAGCAGCAAAGCACAGGTCAAGTTATGCATAGGTCATGAGTTGAATTTGTACATTATAGCGTATAATAATATTTATATTTCAATTGAAAAATAAATATCAAAAATGGTGTATAAAGGATTTCCTCAGGGCTACAGACTAAAGTTTACCAAAATGCTCTTGTTGTTCAGAAGCAGACCTGCGTATTGGAGAGCTGCATTGGGGTGACAGCGGCGTGTATGTATGTCAGGTGTTCAGTGGTGATGACCTGGAAGGCAGGAATGAAGGCCAGGTGGAGCTTCTGGTGCTGGGTGAGTCATATCCTCCACAAAACTCACCAAAGCTGCAAATCCACATATTAAAAGTGCTACAGATTTAAATAGTTAGGTATTTACTGTAGGTATTTAAAATAGCTATGTAGCTTTGTTGCTACACCACAGAGCTGATGAATTCTCTAATTTTGTTGGTATAATAGTAAGAACTTGTTTTGCAGATGTTTCTGAAAGTCATCTATTAATGGTTAAATATAAGATATGGTGTTCTTGGTACATAAAATATTTTTCTATTATTATTTTTTTCATTTTCATAAACATATCACTGTGGTATAAAACAGCCTCTGTCATGTTTTATAATTTATATACCTTGGATTCAGCACAATAACAATTAGGTTATTATAAACTTAATATAGCTTACAAATATGTAATAAATGCATATGATGCTGCTGTTTTACTGTTGACTGTAATACACATGAAGATAAAAGTTACTAGGATCTCAACAGAAAAGCATTAGTCCTTTTATCTGAGTGAGCAAAATTCCTGCAAGAGTGGGAGGGTTATTCTCTACACTCTTTCAAAATCACAGTGATACTAACCAATAGTGGCTCCTGTATGCAGAACAAGGTAGATAGCACTGTACTGACTCTAGCACAATAAGCACATTTTGAAAGATGTGGTTAGTGGATTTTACACGCCAGAGGAAGCACCATAATAACCTCCACCCTCCTTTGTCAGCAAGTGTGGTTGAGTTGACTGGTGAGCAAAATGTACATAATGTTTGTGCAGTGTTACATAATAATCAATATTAAATATGGCATAGGTTTTTTTATTGGCCTTTTTAAACTTGAAATTGACAGAACATAGTATGTCTAACAGTATGACTCGGTAATTATGAGTCATGGTAAGCAATGATGGTTGAGAACAGCTATAATGAAGACCTTTGGGAACAACATTTTGCTAAATTAAATCTTGGGTTTCAGGCATAGCTTGTAAGCTTGTGTATTTTGGTAGTGTGTGTTTGTTGTGTCTAGATGTGTGTATAATGAAAACTGCTTGTTTATGCCAGGGTTTGAATTCCTAAGTGCTTTTTCAAGGGCTTCCATGGTAACGGCTGAATGGCGCATGCCTCTCAACAGGGATCTGTTTCTTAATAAGAGACTCCTTTGTTCATCTCTTTCCTCTAAGGTCACTCGTATCTTAAGTGCAAGACCATGTGCCAAAAAAATGAAAAACTGCAGGGATGCTTTGGTTGTTTGGTGCTATGTGACTGCAGAGGTTAAAATTCTGCCTGCTAAACAAAGGAAGGGTTCCAGCCCCCTTGCCAGACAACATACATATAATTTATAGGCATGAGTATTATAAGCCACTCTTAACTGTTGCTTTTTTTTTTTTTTTTTATGTGCAATGGGCATGTCATAACCTCTTGTTTATTGGCAAATGAAGAAGGAGATGATGGAGAAAAAGACTTACAGATAAACAGATAGAAAAAATAGAGCACAATGTAGTCTGCGGAGAATGCAATGAGTCTATTGTGGACGCTAAGTAAGATGATTGTAATGGGGTTTGGTAGAGGAGGGGAAATTGAAATATGTATCCAAGGAACGTTTCATTTGTAGTGTACAGATTAAGTCCAAACCTCAATAACTCAGAAACAACTAGGCTTATATACAATGTGTGGAAAAGGTTTATTTCTTACAGAAATAAAAAGCTATGTTGCCTCAATAAATATTCAAATTTAAATAGCTGGACCATGTTCAGAAATAAATCTTCATAAAATATTTTCCAGTAAAGGGAGTCTCATTAGTGAACTGCTGGACTAAAAGATTGGTCTGAATTACAGTCATTTGCAATGTGGTATCCCTGAGGATTCAACTTTGGACCTGACACTCCCTCATTCTTATCTGCCTACTTGTTTCATGCTTCCCCCTTTCTGTTCTGCTGCTTTTCTCTGACTCTTAAATCACTCTTCTGTGTGTTGGTTTTATAAAAGTGCCTGTACAAGAGAAATCCTAGTGCCTGAGTACTCCTTCAACGCTTCCTAACTTTGCTAAGTCAGCACAGCCAGTTTAACGGATTAAAATCTGTCCACCTACAGAGTCTTTGCATGCTCAATGAAGTTGTAATTACTTCTGCAACTGCATCATTTAAAGCAATATACTTGAAACATAATGGTTTATGTATATTTTACTGATGACATTTTCTTCTGTAATGTACAGTATATTAACCCAATTTTATTTTAAGTTGAGATTGAAACTTTGGCTACTTCAGTACGCCCCACATTTTTTAATCTATGCTTGTTGTAAACATGTTCTCATGCAGTAAGTTTGCATAATTTCCATGGTGCTAATTAGACAGTGATTCAAAAACCTTCTACCACCAAACCTAGCTTGCACTGTTACTGTGGCATTGGTGTACCCAAACCTCTTTTTTGTCTGATAGCTGCTAAGTCAGAATGGTTTATTAAATTAAACTTTGTTAAACTTTGCTAAGTTTTAATAAACTTAGCAAAGTTTATTAAATTAAACTTTGGCTTTAATTTTATAAATTTCTATTTCTAGTATGTTGTGATTTCTCTTACTAGTAATTGTACTTATGCCAGCTAAGAAAGTTTTACACATCTTATCATTTTTTGTATGCATATAATGTACTGTTCTGTATAAAAAAAAAAAAGAAAAATAATTATAGCCAAAGAAATTATATTCGTGTAAACTATTTTGAGTTTATGTTGTTAATGTCTAACAAACTTGTCATATAAGACACTCACGTGCATGTTTTGCTTAGCTGCATTCACTCCTGCATGTAATTATGTTTAAACTGTAAGGTAGCTGTAATATTGCGTCGTGCTATAATTAGCCACCTTAACAGAGAGTAGTGTCTGCCTCCTAACCTCCATTACATGACTACATTACACAATGAGCTTCCAAAATGGCATTAAAAGCATACTTTATTCACCTGACTGCCTTGCACTGCTTAAATACATGGATAATTGCAAACATTAATCGATCTCTCTTTATACCTACTTACTTTCTTTTGATTTCTGTTCACACATTTTTGATCCTATTCGTTTTTCCAAGCTTACATTCTTATTTTAGATGAAAAAAAATCAGATCTTGCATCCATATGATTGTAAATAGTTACAATAAAAAAAAAAACAGCTTTGCCTTAATTTTCCGCATTAGTAATCTCTGATCCTTACTCTTTCTTTAATCGCATTCCTTGCATGTATCTTAGCCTTTTGCCTAGACGTCTGAGCTTTCAGCTGCTGCTCACCTGTGCGCCTCTCATCTCTGCAGGTAAGACAGGTGTGCAGAATGACGTCCTACCTGAGTTTGAGCTGGAGATTATGCCAGGTAGGGTGGCTTTGTTGCTCTCTGTTCGTCTGCCATCTAAAACTCTATTTCCTTTTCTCTCTGGCACTGGTTCTGTTAGAACAATGTTTTCATTATTTCCTCTACTTTCAAATTGTTCAAATAATTGTACATTAGGCTGCATGCTCAATCAACCTGTAATGAACTGTCCTTAATCTAACTGATTGATCTGATTCGTCAATTGATTGCTTTCAGCTAAAGTCCAAAAACACTCCACATTACTTGTACCTAAGATACCAAAGCAGAAATGCTCCATTATTCACCAGTATGTGATCTGTGCAGAGCTTTTGCTCATGCCCAAAGGAAGTACATCATTAGTCCAGAGGCAGAGACAGACATTCGAGATAAGGGTCTGAAAGAGACAGTACACAGTCTAAATCATCTGCACTCGTTACAGATTAAAGTGGTAGCATTTGATAGCAATGTCTGAATGATTATACACATGCTTCTTTCTCTTTTTGCAGAGTGGGTGTTTGTGGCATCTGTAGGCTTAGGTAGCATTCTGTTTCTAGTTCTACTGGGAGTATGCTGGTGCCAGTGCTGTCCTCACTCCTGCTGCTGTTATTTACGTTGCTGCTGCTGCCCTGATACATGCTGTTGTCCGAAGCACTGTGAGTACCCAAACCCAGATCCCCCAAAACCCACACACACTTATGTACATGTACCATATACTTACTGTACATTTGCACAGCTGTGATTTTTAATACTCAAGACTATCTAATATATCTTTTCAGTATATGAAGCTGGCAAAAAGGCCAAAAGTGGACAGCCTCCTCAGATTGCCATATATCCACCATACTATGGTATTCCCATGCTTCCTCAAGCAGCACCATCTCTGATCGAGCCCAAGATGCTTTCAGTTCTCTCTTCTGTGGAGAACAATACAGCTAGAGGTCAGTGAATTTCAGCACCAATTCGGCTCCCTGAACATACCTAATAATAAGATGCATCAAAATGTTTGACTCTGACTCAGATCATTAAATTCAATTATGCATTCAGTGCTTGAAAGTTGTCAATGAACTCTCAATGATCCCATTACATTTTGGCCTATAATTGTTTCATAACTACTGTACATAAAGGAATGACAAGCATTTTGTAAATTTTATAATTTTTCTTCAAAGCGAAATGCAAAATAAAAGATAAAGATGACAATACATGAAGTAGATATACAAATATTTAGAATATACACCAGCAAGCAGAAATAAAGAAGATTAATAGGATAAAACTTGAGAGAGGAATAGGAATGGGATAAGGTGTAGGAATACTTTAGAGGGCTTGTTTCGTATGAATTGACCCTGGTAGTAATCAAGGTGTAAGCTCATCACACAGGGTGTTCATAGTGGGTGGTGACTTTTTGTCTCAAATTTAGCCCAAATCAGGATGCAAGGAATGTTGTATCATACATAGAAAGGGACTTAGGAAAGTTCCATAAGGCAAAGTAGGCAGGTCACACATGCAAGTCAGTGTGTTTTTAGCCATCTGTACAACCCCAATTTCTAACCAGTTGGGAAGCTGTGTAAAAAAGCACATAAAACATAATGCAATGATTTGCAAATCTCATAAACCCATATTTTATTCCCACTTGATCATAGAAAACATCAAATGCTTAAACTGTAAAAAATGTACCATTTACAATGTATTCGTTTTAAAACTAATGGCATCAGCACATCCCGAAAAACATTGGGACAGACCCATGTTTACCACATTGTAGCATTCCTTCTTCTTTTAACAACAGTCTGTAAATGTCTGGGAACTGAGGAAACCAGTTGCTGGGCGAGGAATGTTGTCCCATGTTGTTTTTGCAATTTTACGTTGAGGAACAGTATTCTGAAATTGTTTGACGATTTGTAGACGCAGCTTTTAACAGATTGGTAAACCTCTGCTCATCTTCTTTACTTCTGAGAGTCTCTGACTCTTTAGATGCCCTTTTTAGACCCAGTCATCTTCCTGACCTGTTGCAAATTAACCTAATTAGTTGTGAAACGTTCTTTCTTGTTAGTACCATTTACTTTTCCAGGCTTTGTTGTTTTGAGACGTGATTCCGCCATCAATTTAAAAATGATCTTTTTTTTTTTTCCCTAAAATGGTTAATTTTCTCACTTCGAACATTTGATATGTTTTCTATGTTCTATTGTGATTTGCAAAACAATGCATTCTATATTATTTACAATTTACACAGTGTCCCAACTGTTTTGGAATCAGGCTATCTGTTTCTGGGAGAAACAACAAGTGTCTATAAGTGTAACGTGTTATCATTAGAAATCTGGGCTATCCTATATTTCCTATATTGCCATCATCATGGCAATATGAATTGCAGTGACAGTGGCCTTGTAGCTTGCACATTTGCCCATATATTTACCATACATTTTCTGACCTTAGTATTATAAGTCCGGTTTTCAATTCA
The DNA here is from genome assembly GCF_014805685.1 of Silurus meridionalis. Lineage (NCBI taxonomy): Eukaryota > Metazoa > Chordata > Actinopteri > Siluriformes > Siluridae > Silurus > Silurus meridionalis. Next base: position 11,493,560 of record NC_060886.1, read on the forward strand.
TTCTTAACCCAGATTTTGATATTCTGCCTACCTGTGCCTTTTTTGCAACTGCCTTTTGCAGAATCACTCTACAGTACATTAGAAAACATTACAAGGAAATAGACATTTTTATTTGTTAATTGACTAAATAGTTTGTGATATTATTAGTGTGTTCTTACTAATCTTATATTGTTTACAGCTGCCAGTGTATCAGAGCTAAGTTCCTTGCATGATGGCGATGTGGACTTCAGGCAGACCTATAGGCAGGTGCAAAAGAAAGCTCTGCCACCAATCAGTGACCCCAGCAATGAGCCAAAGATCCACACAGCTTCCACAGCTCACAGACACCGGCCCACGCACTATCAAAGAAATAACACTGAAGATCAACATGATAGCCGGTATAAGTTTAATATAAGTGCAAGTGCTTGTGGTTATATTAATACTCTGTCATGTATTGAACTATGTATGCTAATTCTAATGACCACATTTATGCAGATGGAGCTGCCGCTCAGAGCACCTGCCCAGGAAGGCTTTTGACACCCGGGGTCGCACAGGATCTTTGGATGAACTGGAGGAGTTTGCAAGTAATTACGGTCACCGAGCTGGACGGAGGAGTGACTTTCATGATCTTCGTGATCCTGAGCGAGATTTTGACATGGAAATGAGGCGCCACAATCAGTACAGGCCGCGCGGTTTTCGAGGTGATGATTATGATGACGATGATGGCAACTGGCAGCGTCATAGCCCCACTTTGTCTCCACAAAGGAGAAATGAGACCAGCAGTGAACGGTATGCTACTCGTAGAAAGTCGTACAATGATGCCTACTTGACCGCTGTGCTGGAGCGCAAGACAAGGGGGCTGGGAGAATGCAGTGGGAGGGCTGATGAGGACAGTGACACACCATCAAAAAGCTCCAAGAAGAGCAGTGACTGTTACTACAGCAGAGCACCAACCAACCGGCCAGAGGAGGACGACTCCTTACCTCCCTACTGTGAGGTAGCTCATAGCCGGACCGAGAATTCTATGGAACAAGATCGCTGTCGGACCATGGACCCAGCCACAAGGCCATTTTCTTATACTCGTCCTAATCAAAACATGGCCCACACTCTACAGGAGCTCAGGGAGGATAAGAACAGACCCAGAAAACTGGTGAGTTATCTGTAAGGGTCTCTGCTTATGATGCCACTTAAGCTTTCACCGCTGAGAGCTTAAAAATAAATAGCACAATATGAAAGATGGTGTGTCAAAGTGATTTCAGTGAAATGTTTTCTATTAATTTTTGTAGGAACAAGATCCATAAAATCTCTAGTGTAATTATTAAGTCCAGATATTCACAAAGAGGTATCTCAGAAACAGGACATGATTACAATATAAAATGTTGTTTATTTGACATGTGCTTTCTCTGAGAAAAGATATACTGTAGTAAGTTTTGCGTAATAAAACGTACACATTTGAAGCCACTGTTTATAAGAAATGCTTTCTGAATTGTACTGCCATACTGTGCACTGTGCATATCACTAACAATGCATGCAATCACCCGCAGAGCCTCATACTAACTATCTTCTTTATGTGGTCTTTAATATGTGGCTATTGGTGTTTTCAACAGACCACTCATCTAAGCAGAGACTCCCTCATTGTCTGAAGCCCTTGAGTATCTACTGTGTTGAATCACACTGGACTCACATCGTACTATTGACATGAATCCACAGGGACATGCACAAGGCAGCAGGAATACATACCAAATAAAGAGAAATAATGAAGCTGGATCTTGAAATTAATCATGAAGAGACATATTTGCATTGGTGACCTGTACGTGTAAATGAAAATGCATGCAGGTTTTATTTGTGCCTGTATACGTGCTTCTGTCATGTCACTCATCTTTTTTTGACCTACCAGTGTTAATCTATTATTGCCCTTATAAGGGGCAATGAATCCTCTTAACTTTACAAAACATTGTAGACTGAAAAAACACCTCATAAAACCATTTAATTTCTTTCAAAATCCTTGTTATAAAGTACTGTATTTGTTTACCTTTTTGTTGATGGTCATTGTTTTAATATATGTTTTTGCACTATACATTGAGTTTGAATTTCAGTGTTAATCAATTCTTCCATGTGTGCAGTGTGGTTAAATTTTTTATGAGACCTTTTTTTGCATTTTACTTGTTTGAATTAAAACTTCTTTTGATGTAAACACTGCACCATGTCATGTGATGTTTGTTTAAATAATATGAATGATAACGTGTGTTATTGATAAAATATAAATGCTCTTTATCTCATATCATTGTAAAGCACTAAACACACACTTCTTATGTACACATACCGGAATGACAAGATTAATTAATTAATTAACACAACATGAATTATCTGTAATAGTACTCATTGTGTACTGAATCACTGCTCGGATTTGTACTGTGCAGTTGAAGGTCATATATTCAGCAATGCTTACTCAAAGCCAAGCAGGAAGCAGGACAGGACCTGCAAAGGAAAGGATGCTTCTTTTCCAGGAAATGAAATGACAATGGCAGGAAGCTATATCAAACCAGTGCTCACAGGTGTTCTGGAATGACACATTTATATACTCCTTAGTGGGACTTTGTAATGGTAAACACCACAACTCAAAAAATTAGGTTTAAACTTATTGGCTATTTTCTTTCGTCTGCATTTTTTAAACATTCATTTAATCTAACACATTACCAAAGTTATACTTTGCAGGCTTTATAAGACTTCTTGCATCAATACATATCACAGAGGCACTGCAATATGCATGCAAGAAAAATGATCAAGTAATTCCACAAAGCAATTCTTATTTAATCTGTCAACTTGAATGCATAAAACAGAGATAGGCCCATAGACCATTGAACTTATTGGACTATAAATTTTTATTGCTTCTGTAACTTTTTTGTACTATAAATTTACACTGAACAGAAAGGTTTTATAACTATAACTGCATTAGTTTACCAGATTACATATTTAAACTATATAGTTAAATATAGTTAAACAGTAGCAGATCTATTTATTTATTTTTGAAATCATAAAATAAGGGGAATCTGGCAACTTTAATTTGAATATAATACATTTGGGTATAATGCAGCATTTACTTTAAACATAATTTAACCCTGACAAGGGCCTAAAAAAAAGGTCTTTCATATGAAAAAGTTTAGCCACCTCAGGTATAGAGTATATTCAAATAGTATGAAAATTCATGTTCTTTTATGTTATCTTTTACAGAGATTAAAATAAACAGATCCATTGTCTCAGGAAAACTAAACCTGGGTCAGACTGGACTGTCCTGTGTGTAACCAGACTCAAACTTTATTATCTTCCAACAGCTGAGCGCCACCTTGTGGTGAGCATTCAAAGCAATTGCTTCATTGAACTTATATCAAAACAAACAGCGGTTACGGTGCCCAAAACTAAATAAATGGTGCCGTGATTTTTGACATTACACACGACAAATAGTATAGAGTTGGTTATATAGTATCCTAGATATAGCTTTAATGTAAGGAGTAAGTAGTTAATGTGTAACAGGGTTGCGGCCATGTTGTATGTGTGTACAGATGCACCTGTGCAGTGAAGGTGAGTGATGTCACTGTCTGGGGGAGGGGAAAGGAGGTATTCCGAAAGTCCAGCTTGACTTCCAGGGATCACTACTATACACATGGAAACCGAGGAAAACTAAATACAACATATTTAAAGAAAGAGTAATAAACTGTAAAATATGCGTAGTTCAGATGATTCACTGAAGCGGACTAATCGACTTGTATGATATTGTTTTGTGTGGAAAAACCCGGAGAAAACTTGTTGCGTGGAAAAACCATGGAGAGGCCGAAAATGACAGCGGCGCTATTTTGCTGTCTCTTATCTACAGGTAAACATGGCTGCTATGTTTATTGTTCAGTAGCAAAACAAACAAACAAGCAAACTCACTGGTCTGGTTTTGTCGAGTTTTGGGCAATTTGTTACGTTTGCGTATATTCATACGTTAAGTGCGTCAAAATGGACAAAGCTGATCACGTGACGCGTTGCACTAGAGTTGAGTTTTGTTACTTGTATGTGCATTTGGACCAATTAGGGTTTTATTCATTACAAATAAACACAGGCTATTTTATTTTGCCTTTACTTACAGAAACTCAGTTAGGCCTATTAGGTTTTTGTCGTGTTCACGAGCAGCAGTAACATAACATACAATAATGTATCATTGCATGCCATATTATAACATGGAATAGCATACCATCTTATACCATACCACGCCATGTTATAAAATACAACATTATACCATGCAATGCCATGTTATAAAATACAATATTATACCATGCAATGCCATGTTATAGAATACAATATTATACCATGCAATGCCATGCCATACCATGTATTTTTCTTTTTCTTTTTTTTTTCTTTATATTTAATAGTTTCTTTAACAATGATTATAGAGGTAACATTTCTGTACACGAAAAAGTCCACAAATTAAACCAAGCAATATTATACCATACCATGTATTTAGTTTTCTTGTTGTTGTCTTGTTCTTCCTCAAAAGTTTCATTTAAACTAATTATAGTGGAACTCTTTTGCCAAAAAAAAAAGAACAGACATGCCAATATTGCCAAATGATAACCTCCGATAGTTAATATCCTAATAGAATTGATGGTCCATTGGATGTACCTTTCCACTGATGGTATTCAATGAAGTGAGCATGTTTGTTATATAGGCTTAAGTGTTTTTAAAGGTTATTTCCTTTCCGTTTTAAAGGGCTTGCCATCCAAGTGACCGTTCCTCAGACAGAACGGAGCACCACTCTGTTTGCGTCAGTCATCTTACGCTGTGACTACTCTACTTCAGTCAACCAGCAAGAAGTGCTGGTTACGTGGCGCTACAAGTCCTTCTGCTTGGACCCTGTGCTGCAGTACTACTCAGCAGGTACGCTTACTTGTTGCAGTGAAAAAACTTTTGTGTTTTTGTTTATTTTTTCTTTATATATATATATATATATATATATATATATATATATATATATATATATATTTTTTAATAAGCAGAATAAGAGGTAGTTATATTTTTTTTATTCTGTGTTTCCAGCATACCAGGCAGCTCTGAGTCTGGGGCAAGACCCAGCAAATGACTGTCCTGACCGACAGCGCACTGTTCGTGTAGTTATCCAGAAGAGAGGGACCAATGAGCCCACACTGGGTTCAGAATACCGTGAACGCAAGATCACTATCCAAAACAGTGAGCAGTGCACTAGACAACACTCTAAGACAGACTCAGGACATGTATACATGCATTTACTGTACACACATATATTACACATATGGTCTTTGATTTAATCAGTAATCCAATGTAGCCCTCTACAGATTTATCTTTAGGTGAACTGTTATTAATTTGATTTTATTGTGCTTCTTTTGCAGAAGCTGATCTAGTCATCAATGAGGTCATGTGGTGGGATAATGGTATGTATTTCTGCTCCATTGATGCAGCTGGAGATACCATCGGAGACTCTGATAAGGAAATCAGGCTCATTGTGTACAGTAAGTAATATTGGCTCAAGTTCTTTGATAACATTTTATATAAAGTGGTGAAAGATAAACCAGTACAAATATAGAATTACAGTAATCCCCCGTTTATCTCGTACATAGTACGTTCAAAACCCGCTTGCTATAAACGGACGCCACCACAAAAATGCTTTTTTTTATTGTTTAAGCTGTAAAACATCCTTCCACACACTTTAAACACGCACAGAAAACATTTGCAAGAATATACCAAGATGAATTTTGTGCACATTTGTAGAAATACATATATATATATATATATATATATATATATATATATATATATATATATATATATATATATATACTGAGTGTGTCTAACACAAAGCTTTAAAAGATTTTTATTAATGAAATCCAATGTGTTGTCTATTACTTTCTCAGACTGGCTGACTGTGCTGTTGATCATTCTTGGGGCTTTTCTTCTGATCACACTTTTCTGTATCTGCTGCTGTCAGTGCTGCCCTCAGAACTGCTGTTGCTATGTTCGCTGCCCATGTTGTCCAGAAACATGCTGCTGCCCAGAGAAAGGTACAAACTACACACTCAACATCAGTGCTAAAGCTATTCAGACACTTCTTGGCAGACTACAACAAAGTACTGTATCACAGAAGTAAATGTAAATTAAAATACAGTGAAACCCGGTTATGTCGATGTCCTAGGGGCTCGCCAAAAAGCATCGAGGTAACCGATGATCGAGATAAACGAAAATCAAAATGGCGGCAATATATTAACGTGCTTGAAATTTCTTTATGTACATGATGTGCGTTAATAAATGAGAATGTGCATGCACGTGTTTTGAAGGGTTTTTACACAACAGCGTTGCCGCGATTTGTTTGATGAAGGCATGCTATAAAAATACATACAGTACATGTTTATCTGTCAAGAATCCACCTGCCACGCCCCCTTCGGCCCCCTTCAGCGTGTCAGGTGCTTTTCTCGGCCGCTTTCTCCGAAGCTCCCGGCTTCAATCGCGCACATATTGTGCTCATTTATCATCATCACCAGCTCCTATTTAATCTTCCACACTCTCACTGTCCATTATTGTTGGTTCACGGCGGTCGTTGTTATCGTGCATGCGTATCCCGGTACGTGCCTTCCAACCGGCACTCTCTCAACGGCTGCTCTTTTCTTCCCAAAGCGCACCGCGGATTCCCCCCAATCCTGCCGGTGTTCATTCTATGCTTTTGCTCATCCCACGTTCCGCGCCGCCAAGCGCGGCTTTCGCCTCCCGTTCATCGCATAACATTTAACAACAAAAGGCATATGTGCACTAACTAACAGCAGAGATTCACCAGTATACAATACAACACTTGTAGCAGCTGTAAGGCTTGATTTTTCCGCCACTTCCGCGAGTTCTTCTGCGGCTGCACCGAGATAACCGACGTTAAATGGCAAATTTTTCCCCCTTGTGCTCGAGATATTAGGGTTCGGCGACATAAAAAAAGTCGACATAACCGATAAAAAATGCTTAGAAAAAGCGAGAATTTGGCGGTTCCACTTCAAAAACGTCGACTTAATAGGGTTGTCGAGGTAACCAAGGGCGAGAAAACCGGGTTCCACTGTATACTGTATTTAAAATTGTTTGTTTGTTGCACACACTATATAGACCGAAGTTCATTGCTTTTTGAACATCCTATTACACATTTAGTTACACTATTCTTGGAAGATTTTCCAATAGATTTTGGAGTGTGGTTGTGTTAAGAGTGTTGAATCGTGGTAAAAAATAATGACAAATCTTATTGGCCCTCTCTGTAGTGGTGATGCAACACAAGATGATGCGCGAGGCCCAGAAAGCTATGGCTCCCTGGCTCCATGGCCAACCTGTTTATACCCACATTGGGTCTAATGGATCATCTCAGGCAAACCCTCTGCTCTATTCAGGTGTGCAAAGCAACTTGTTAAAAATTTGTCATGCACTTAAAAATTAGGCTTCCAATTATTCTAATTATGATACACATGATTTATTTAAATCTGTCACTCACAGGTTCCTTCTCAGACCATTCTTCAAAACACACTATACCAATGGCACAGATGGCTGGTCCTCCTCTGCAACCTGTCCCCCCTATGATGCTTTCAAATCATGTGCAAGCCAATGGGAGTGTGCATGGTAGTGTCTATAACAACAATCAGATTCTAGACTTTCTGGAGAATCAGGTGAGGGGAATAAATGGGGAAGCCCCAGTTCTCCAGCCTGCAACTCATTATGTGGCGACACATCTGCCTCCTCAACAAGTGGCCCATCAACCCCAGCATATGCATAATGTTCCACCCATGCAGCCAATAACACAATCTGTGCCTTTCTCCACCAGACCCCCTAGTATGCTTTCAGCTTTAGATGAAATGGGTGTGCATGGTGTAGAGCGTAGGGTTATCCAGTTGCCTCCCATTGTGGGCCGTGCACCGAGCTTAACCTCTCGCAGGGGCCCAAGGGAAACCCGTGCGGTACCCCGACACTCTAGTCAATCAAGTGGTAGCTCAAACCGCACAGGTCGTAACCGTGACAATTCCCGGTATCCCGGGACATCACAGCATGGGATCTTGCGCAGTTACAGTGATGAGTCTGACTGGAATGACAGACGGTTGGGCCGAAGCTCAGGAGAACACAGGGGGGATAGAGACTCGCAGAGGTCTCGCTCATATGTTCGCAGCAAAGCGGAGTTAATTAAGGAACTTGAAAGGCAAAACCCTCAACGAGAAAGGAGCTACTCGCCCACACCCGAGGGTGACTTCTGGAGCTCAGAGGAGGAGGATGATGGTAACAGAAGGGTGTCAAGATCACGAGACCGTGCATGGCCTGACAAACCACCTAGTTACTCTTCCATTGAAATCCAACCAAGACATAGCAAGAGGACTAGTGAGCGTAACTCGGTAAGAATTTTTGTCTAATGGTTGGATCTCTTTCTTCTTGTCTTTCATGTCCCTGTGCCACACCCGGAATGTATTTTTTTGTCTTTGTCCAACCATTATGCTCTTCTTACTTTCTCTTTGTCTTAGGACAAGAGCTCTCGAAGTGGTGCCAGCGTTATCATCTGAAACCTCTATGTAATGTATTTTTACAATGAGTGCCTAAGTTAGTGTATTTCTGTAATAGCGAGTGTTACAATATCATTATGAAGATTATTCTAAGATCATACAATAATAACTTTCACTAGGACAGTGGGGCTAGAAAAAAATATAAGTGAATCTTTGTAATTTTAAGATTCATATCTTACATTTTTTATATGGTTTTATATATTGTCTGTATTTTCAAATGTCTGTTTTTTTACACTTCAATAGGCTGCACTTTTTTTTTGACTAAATATTTGTAATTTTATAAGCTGATATAATTTTTTATTTTATTTTAGATTGCATTATTTAAATCCTATTTGTTATACATTAGGCTTTGTCTCATTTTTGGTGCTGTTTGTATATGTACAAAATGAAGGAAATCTTGTTACACACAGTTTATTTTAATTATACCCTTGTTGAGAATCTTTACAGTTCTACTTGCTGTACATACTTTTCCTCATAGAACACTCGGCTAGTTTATTTTAACGTTTTCTGGAACGTAATATTTAGTTTATTTGTTACTTGTACATACACTTTTAAAGAAATGCTCTTTTTCTATTGCTTATTCGGTAATAAAAAAAAAGGAATCACATGAGGCATGTTAAAGAAAGTTCAGAAGGTGTGCCACTAAGTAACCACATATTATATAGTTATCAAATTTGTTTACTTCTGTTAACAAAACTAATCAAACCTGTTCAGATTAGCATCTGCATCAGCATAATTATTTTTTTTTTTCATAAACAAATCCAGCAAAATGAACTATGTTATGCATAATTTACAATTGAACTAATTTTGTTCTTATTACATTGTAGGACACAGCCACATGAAATATGGTTGTGAGAGTTCTGGTATTTCATTTCTGTCTTTTGAAGATGGATTTTAATTGTCATAATGACAATGTCTGTAATTGCACATGGGTATATAATAAATCAATTTCAAATTACATATTGAGTGCACAGGTCATGTTGGTCTGGTTAAACACATTTCTCATCATGCGCATGTGGGTTTATCTTTCGTTTCTGCAAAAATGCCTAAATGTCGATTGCCCCCATGTCTAAATATGTGATTTTCTGTTACTCAAGTGTCCCATTCAGAGTGTATTTATTGATTCCACCAAGCTTTGTGTTTCTGAGATAGGCTCCAGATAAACAGGGTGAATATGCTGTATGTACAAATTTTTCTTATACAGTTTGTCCTACAAGGTAAAATAATTATATGATAAACAGTCTGGAGAAGTGGTCTTCAAGAAAGCAGTGGAGCCAAAAAGCCATACTGAACTATACAGTATGAAAAAGTAGGAAATGTGGTGCAGAACAAATGGCAGTAGGTGCACTGGACTGGCCAAAGCATGAGTTGTTTGCTGAAGGGCTGGAGAGGGGTACAACATTCTCCAGTGTCTGCAGGCAGCAGTGAAGCATGGTGGATGTGCCTTTTCAAGCAAATGGAGTTGGAGATTTGGTCAGGATTGATTAGGTCCTCAATGATGAGAAATAAATTCAGATACTTATCCATCATGCAATACCATCATGGAGACATCTGATTGGCCACAAATGTATTCTGCAAAAGGGCAATGACCCCAACATACAGCCAATGTCATTCAGTACTAGCTTTAGTTTCTTCAAAAATGGTGTGCAAGTGTACCTAAAAGAATTGGTGCTGTTTTGTGGTCACACCCAATATTGATTTGATTTGGATTTAATTTCCATTTCGTTGAGTGATAAAATAAATAAACTATTAAATAATAAAAATCGTCCTTTCTTTGCAGCATTTTCCACACCTGCCTGAAACAGTATTCTATTTTTGCATTATAGTTGTGCGAAAAAAAAACCTATGAAGTGGCTTAAGCATAATATTGTGTGTGTTTTCTTTGACTCGACCCCCATTTCTAAGAGGGTAAGGCTACAAATAATAGACTGTGTCCCAAACATGTGTTACCGTAGGAAATAAAAGGGCCTAATATTCTTGCATACTATGTAGTCCACTAGTATGCGCTTGAAGACGCACCATTCTATTTGGATATGCAGCCTTGTCAGCTTGCGTCCCTTGTCCTGATTGGCTGGCTTAAAGGGAAAGGGGGCGGGGCCAGATATTGGAGCTGTAGGAAGTAAAAGCGTCAATGTCAAGTCTGCAGTTTGAGCCGCTGCATCTTTGAGCAGTAAACAACAACAACAGCATCAGACCGGAGGTAATATCTATCTTAAATCTTATGTACAGTAATTGTAAGCTGTTTTGTACGATAGAAGACAGGATGATGGAGATTTCTCAGTTATTTTCTATTGTTCATTGTGTTTTTTTTGTATGGGCGTGTTTATAGTATCTAGACAAGAAAAGCCCAACGGCCATCTCGATGCAGGTCTGATATTTGATACACCGTTTTGTGTTCATTCTTTGTATTTTGATACATTATACCACATGTACTACTAAAAATGATCGTGTGTATAGCAATTTTCTTAAACCCAAGGTTGTTTTAAAAGACACCTCTAAACTGCATATTGTAGTGTCTTTATTGTTTAGGCAACGCCGGTGTTGTTTTCCAAAAACATACACACAAAGACACACTCATCATCTCTGCATTTGCGGTGGTTTTTTATTACAGGACAAGATTGCTGACATCACCTAAATGTTTTTATACTTCCTACATAGGTGGACTACATTGCATAAGAATAATGGTTTCAATCCCCCCAATGAGGTGCTTTATTGTGTCCAAAGGAAAGCACACTGGCATGCAGCTCTAATCAAAGTGCCGTGTAATGATCTATGGCCCTATGTCAACCCCAAATGTTTTCCACTATCTTCCTTTAGGAAACATGAGCGCTCTCTCTGGAAAGAGTGTGCTGTCTTTGTGCAGACGGACCTCCAGCTCCATCCGTGTGCTGACCAACAACACTCCTTCAGTTTTTCCTTCAGCTCATGGACTCGCCGGGTCATTGTTAGTTACACAGAGAGTGTGCCACTCAGCCACAAGCTCCAACCCTGGCAGCATCAAGACCAAAAAACGGGGTTATGACATTACAAGAAACCCCCACCTTAATAAGGTAATGGCTTAAATGCCAAGGAAAGTGCCCTAGACCCGTGTGTTAAGGCCAAGCAGGGTGCTGATGCTCTGATCCAAGTCATTTTTTCAGTTGTGCTTTGAAGAACGAGAAAACATTTCTAAGGAAATAGAATATGCGAGACAAAGTGCAATATAATGCGCTTTATCAAAGCACTGATAAGCTTTTGAGTGTTTACAAAAGAGAAAGCAGACTTTGCATAACACAGATCTGCAAAATCCGGATAATAATACATGAAGACTTAAGATCAAAAAAGCATTTTTGATTTTTATTTAGATACATCATCTGGATAAACATAGTCTGGTACACGATGTGGTGCGATGTACATTAATATGTACACATTAATACGCGTTAATATTATCAATAATGGTCAGTCAATTTGAAGAAACCTCTTTTCAAGGACAACTTGAAAAAAGTGCAAACAACTAAAGTTGCAACAATATGAAAGTACATAACATAATATAATAGTTCTTAGAGAGACTGCAAGGAATCATAATCTAAAAGAACAGATGCAATATTCAAAGCTTACTCAAACTCCAAGCCATAGTGCTAAAAGATAAAAAAAAGGATGCTTTATCCTAGATTTGGTATAAAAGCAGGTTTTTAGATCTTATATAAAACCATGATTAGAGCTTTGAAATGCACATGCTCAAGCACTCTGAAGCACTGAACTACAGAAATTCAGAGTTTTGGAGAATTTCCTTAATCCAGTATGGAGAAGTGAGAGTTATGCTGCAGGACATGACTCAGTGTTTTTGTGTGTGTGTGTGTGTGTGTGTGTGTGTGTGTGTGTGTGTGTGTGTGTGTGTGTCGTGAACAAATTTTTTAGAACCCTTTGTTTGTGCTGACTTTTTTAGTTTATGAAGCAGGATGATTTTTTATTTATTTTATTTTTTTTTGAGAGAACACATGAGTATAATACAAGCACAGTTAGATTCATTTGCGGCATTCACACAGGCGAGAGAAGGAGAGTGAGTGAGTGAGAGTGTAGGCAGTGTAACAGGGGTGGGGTGCTGAGACATAATTTCCATTGGTTAGGAATAAATAGACTCAATATGTGGTGTGTGTTTCCCTGCTGGTGGAAGCTTGCCCAGACTTAGAAACAGACTGTAAAGCAATGAGAGGGTTTAATTTGAAGCAGATAATTGGATGAATTATTTTATGTTGTGTAGAAGCAACATTTTTAGTTGTTTAGTTAAGTTTTTTAAATTAATTATGGTGTGGTTCTGGATGTGCAGGGCATGGCGTTTACTCTGGAGGAGAGGCAGCAGATGGGCATCCATGGCCTTCTGCCTCCATGCTTTCTCTCCCAAGATGTTCAGGTGCTTCGTGTCATGAAGAGCTACGAGACACGTACCAACCCACTTGACAAGTAATATTTAAATAACCCTATAGTTCTGAATTAAACATTGTTCCCATTGTAATAAAAATTTGGTGTGTTTCTACTTGAGTTCCTAAAACCTTTGAACTAAAAGTTCCTGGACATATTCCTGGTTTGTGTTTTGTTCACACTGCAGAAACTATAATTGTTAAATAACCTAAATGTATATCAACAAGGTGAGCTTAGAGGACATTGTGGTTGTGTCATGTCATTTTTATTTTTATTTTTAACCAAGTATTAAAAATGCATATAATAACATAAGATTTCCTTATTGTATTTGTTTCACTTGTATAAAGTAGGAAATTCTAAAAGTAATTACATTGCATCTGGAAAGTATTCACAGCGCTTCCCTTTTTCCACATTTTGTTATATTACTGCCTTATTCCAAAATGGTTTATATGAATTATTTTCCTTAAAAAATATACCCCATAATAACAATGTGAAAAAAGTTTGTTTGAAATCTTTGCAAATTTATTAAAAAGAAAAATCAATCATGCCTGAATGGTAGAGTGGCCAGACGGAAGCCACTCCTCCGTAAAAGGCACATGACCGGCCGCCTGGAGTTAACTAAAGCCACCTGAAGGACTCCCAGACCATGAGAAACAAAGTTTGCCTGATTTGGCCTGAAGCCTAAGTGTCGTGTCTGGAGGAAACCAGGCACTGCACATCTCCTGGCCAATACCATCCCGACAGCGAAACATGGTTTTGACAGCATCATGCTGTGGGGATGTTTTTCAGCGGCAGGGACTGGGAGTAATTGGTGCCAAAAGTGTTCTACAAAGTATTGAGCAAAGGCTTTGAATACTTATGTACGTGATTTTTTTTATTTGTTTTGTTTTTTGTCATAAATTTGCGAAGATTTGAAACACACTTCTTTTACGTTGTCATTATGACGTATCGTTTGTAGAATTTTTTGGAAAACAATGAATTAAATACATTTTTCGATTAAGGCTTTATAAAAAAAAAAAATCTGGAAAATAGTGAAGTGAAGTGAAAAGTTCTGGATGCACTGTATGTATTAGATTTTAAAAAATTGTGCATTAATTGCGTTATTGCTTATGTATAGCCAGTGTGTTCAATAGTAATGGTATGCAGAGTATGGTATTCACACAGAAATGTAAATAAAACTCCCACCTGGGCATACCTATATACAAATGGAAAAATTTAATAGATTATGTAGTTTTATCAATTGTGCACAAATGTAATTGTTTATAATTTCCTCCTTTCCTTGTTTTTTCCTTTAATATTCAGATACATTTTGCTGATGACCCTGCAGGACAGGAATGAAAAGCTCTTTTATCGTTTGTTGACCTCTGACATTGAAGAATTTATGCCTATAGTTTACACTCCCACTGTGGGACTGGCCTGCCAGCAGTATGGCCTGGCATTCAGAAGACCACGGTTAGACACATAACAATCATAACTCTATGTACATTAACAAACATTTTGCATTTGAAAAGAATAGTGTTTATAAAGATAATTCACAAAAATGTTTGTGTTTTCCAGAGGACTTTTTATTACCATACATGACAAAGGCCACATAGCCACCATGCTAAACTCATGGCCAGAAGACGACATCAAGGTATTTTATAAATAAAAATGATGTGTAAAGATCTAATAGGACATTTTCAATTATTTTATGTGTATATATGTGTGTTCACATGTGCATGTGTGTGCTTTATTAGGCCATTGTGGTAACTGATGGTGAACGGATCCTGGGGCTTGGAGACCTGGGTAGCTATGGAATGGGTATTCCAGTGGGGAAACTGGCTCTGTATACAGCTTGTGGAGGAGTGCCCCCTCAGCAGTGCCTACCTGTACTGCTGGATGTGGGTACTGACAACCAGGTATACAGTGCTTTTGCTTTTGTAATTGTATTTATCTAGCTTTACTGTCACTGTGCTGGTTCAGTTTAATAATTTCCGGCAAATGAAAATAAACATCACATTGGATAATATCTGATGCATCTCAGAACAAACTAGAACGTGTCTGGTTAAATGTATCTATTCTTGTCAGACTCTTTTGAATGATCCCCTGTACATTGGACTGAAGCACAAACGAGTGAGAGGAAAAGAATATGATGACCTTATTGAAGAGTTCATGCAGGCTGTCACAGACAAGTGAGTACTATGTCTATCAGAGTGCCAGTTCTAAAAGCTGATAGCTTAGAAAATGATTAACACTGGTCCTGGGTTACAGGTATGGGATGAACTGCCTGATTCAGTTTGAAGATTTTGCCAATAGCAATGCCTTCCGCATTCTTAACAAGTACCGTCACCGTTACTGCACCTTCAATGATGACATCCAAGGTAGATTAAAAACCCAAATTTAAACATCATTACATTTCAAAAAAACACTAAATGTCACTAAATAAAACATTACTCCTTCAGGAACAGCATCAGTGGCTGTTGCTGGCATTCTTGCTGCTTTGAAGATCACTAAAAACAAACTGTCTGATCACACTTTCGTGTTTCAAGGAGCAGGAGAGGTACAGTTTTAGACTAAATTCAATGTTGCATTTTTATAGATACAGTATAGAACACATCTTAACTTAATAGTCTATGTTAGAATGAGAATGTAATTAGTTGGATTCAGCGACTTTTGATTGGTTATTGTTAATCAATATGGCCAGGCTGCTATGGGGATTGCTCATCTGCTCACCATGGCCATGGCTAAAGAAGGAGTGTCCCATGCTGATGCTGTTAAGAAGATCTGGATGGTAGACTCTAAAGGACTGATTGTTAAGGTAACTCTTATTTAGGCAACCCTCTAAATAGTCTCTACACGCGTTCCTATTATCATTACGCTAAGATGTGGCTGTCCTCCTACACCAGACTTGGAAAATTATATTTATGGTGACTTAATTAAGGTGTAGAATTTAATTACATGACTCAAATTATATGGCACATCTAGTGACGACATTCATTCCTGCAATGTACAGAACATGCTTAACAATTATTTTATGGGTTGTGTCTTTTAGGGTAGAAGTCATCTGAATCATGAAAAGGAGGAGTTTGCCAATGAGCATCCTCACATAAAGACCTTGGAGGAGGTGGTGAAGACCATTAAGCCTACAGCCATTATTGGTAATTTTGCATTGTACAGTACTGCATTTAGACAACTGAACAGGATTTATACATTTTTGGTGAAGAGAAGGCCAGTCACAAGTTACATCCTATTACACAAATGGAACTATGACAGTGCGTTATTTGCAGTATGTTCGATTTTCTTTGTGCAGGTGTTGCTGCCATTGGTGGAGCTTTCACAGAGACTATTATAAAGGACATGGCATCCTTTAACGAGAGGCCCATCATATTTGCACTCAGCAATCCCACCAGTAAAGCAGAGTGCACTGCAGAGCAGTGTTACACACTCACAGAGGTAGCACTGGCCTGCCAGGTCTCGCACTATGTTAAAGAGTCAAAGAGTACATCCCTGATTAAATGCAGAGATAAAGGTCATATTGATCATATCATGCTTTATGACAGGAGTATGATAGCCTACGCTTTATAATGTTGCACTTCCTGATATAAAACTTGACTGTTGTCAGGGCCGTGGAATCTTTGCCAGCGGTAGCCCTTTCCAGAAGGTGACGCTTGCAGATGGGCGCACATTTTACCCAGGCCAGGGGAACAATGCGTACGTGTTCCCTGGTGTTGCACTTGGTGTCATGGCCTGCGGTGTGCGTCATATATCCGATGACATTTTCCTCACCACAGCCGAGGTAAATTAGAATTTTAAATAAAATGGTCAGACACATACCACTGTAAAGAAATTAGACTGAATATATCTTTTGATATGTGTGTGGCAGGCAATAGCTGGCATGGTTTCAGAGGAAAATCTGGCTGAAGGCAGATTATATCCCCCTCTCAGCACCATCAGAGAAGTGTCCTTCAAGATTGCTGTTAAGGTTAGTGACACTATCTAATCTTGCAAATTTCATGGCTGCTATCAACACCATTCCTCCTTTTGCTATCTCTTACATTACAGTGCTACATTACAGAATTACATTGGATATGAATAGTCTACATAGCCCTGTTAAAAATGCAGGCTTTTGTGATCTCCTATACATATACATATACAGTGCAACCTCTATACCCGTGGGGGTTACGTTCTCTGACGTTCTTAGGTTTTGACTCTCTCCTTTTTATGGTTCCTTTTTCAAGGGGAATTGTACATGTACTGTACTGTAAACTCAACAGAAATTATGAATTACTTGTCATAAATGTTTTATTTACTACTTTAAATGAATAATACAATAATAAAACAGTTTTTCAACTATTTTTATGTAATTTATTAGTACAAGCTCTGTTTTGACCTTTCAAGCCACTCGCGGCTTCTTGCGAACTATCAGATTTTTCGCGAGTTACACTTAGTCTGGTTCCAAATGAAAACTCGCAAACAAACGAGGTCGCAAGTGTCAAGGTCACAAGTATCGAGGTTCCACTGTACCTCTTCATGTCTTGTTTTAATAGGATTTAGATCTGGGCTCAGACTAGGCCATTGCAAATATTGATCTTTTTCTGAAGCCTGAATATTTGTTTACATGGCCCATTATTGTGCCTGAAGGTCATCTGTATCTGTTTGAGAGTGACCTACTGGGGTTTATGATCAAATAGATTGGTTTTTAGAATCCTGTTTCATTCTATTTATTAGGGATGCACCGAAATAAAAATTCTTGGCAGAAACCGAAAAAGAAGAAAGCAAGGCCGAAAACCGAAACACCGAAAGAAATTATGCCAATTATTATTACCATTGCATTTATGGCTATGACTGTGTACTAACCTTACTAAAATCAAGGCATTTCAATTGCATAAATTGATATTAAAGTTTCAAAGAATAAATAAATTACAAATTATGAAAATATTTATTTATAGCACATTGCAACAATGCACAGGATAAAATAAATTAAAATTCTAACTTAAATGTTTAACTTAAATGCACTCGTGTACATTAAATAATAATGTACAGGCCCTCTGGCCTGCTGAAAGGTTGTAAAATTAAATATGTTCTTTCATAAAAACAAAGTGCATTCAGAACCAGTGCAACTGCTTAAAGATACAACAATACAACAACATCACTGGGAAACTTCCTGCCTTTTCAAAAACGTCCGCCACAGACGGAGTGCGCATGCTCGGAGGGGTTTTGCTTTTCTGTGCCGCGTTTCTCTCATATTCAGCATAGCGATCAGGATGTTTGGATTCCAGGTGATAAATTAAACCCGACATGGAAAAAGTCCTTGCAGACGAAATTTCGGCATTACATGTTTTGCAAATCACTATCCGTGGGTCTTTCTCAGATATACTGAAACACGTCCACACCGCATACATGTTGCTTTAGACATGCACGTGCAGGCCGCGGTTTCTGTTTGCGTCATCACAACAAACTGTTTCGGCCGTGTTTTTTCGGTAATCAAAGTCTTTCAGTGAAAATTTTCGGTGGCCGAATATTCGGTGCATCCCTAATATTTATATTTTCATTTTGTTTAGAACCTTAGTGCCAGCTAATGCCAAGCAGCACCACAGCACGATTCTGCCACCGCCACGCTTCGTGCACCAAGCATTTTAGTATTATGTCTAAAAACTTCTACCTTGAGGTTATTAAACCATAACAAATTCTGCCACATTGCATCTGTTTAGTCACCTACCCCATATCCCAGAAATGTGAAGAATATGACACATTGTTTTTACATGGAGGGAATGGTCTGTATTTTATTGTTGCCATGTGTCTGTTGGAAGTATCATTTTGATGCTTTTATTCTTCTATTTGTTGTTCATGGCATCAGCAACCAGATGAAACCAAGAAGGTGTTAAGAAAATCCTAAAGAAACACCTAATATTCAATTGGGGTTAATCAGAATCATGTAATTGATGACATGCAGTCGCATGGCTCATTAAAAAAAAGCGTATAACACTGGTGCAAGCAGGATAGTGCTCTTATTTATTTTCCCCTAATCTCTTTCTATATGTTTTAATTTGGATTTTGTTAGTTGTTATATCACATCAAAAGTTATTTATTTTTGGTCATTTTTATGGGTATGTTATTTTTTTTAATATCAACTATATATTATATAATAGTGGTTATATGTGTAATATTAGATGTGGTTCTAAAGGGTTTTTTTTTTTGCTGATCCATGAGCACCCTGAGCTAGCACAGTGGTCTAAAGTGGTCTAATTTTATCCTGACTTACATCTGAGCAGTGGGGGGTTAAAGGCCTTGCTCATCAAGTCCCAACAGTTAGACTTTGACAAAGCTGGGATTTGAACTCATAACATTCTAATCAGTGACCCAAAGTCCTTACCAGTTCCTGACTATTTCTAAATGTTCAGTTAGGATGAATAAAGTATCTCTTTATCTACAGTATGGGCATTAATGAATAAAAAGAAAAGATGCATTTTGCCATTTCCTTTAATTTCCCCTTTAGATCAGTACAGTTGTTATCTCGAGAGTGTTCAGTTGCTTATGCAGCAATGCTTAAGCGATATGTTAGTATGTTAGCTGGTACTTCTTTGTAGGAACTGGACTGAAATTTTTAAAATAGAAATTAAGGAAGAAAAACCACTATGTGAGCAGTAAACTATGCATCTTGTAATATCTCAGCATTTATTACACCTAATGTCCTGCTCTTGTGCTTCTCTCTTTCAGATTGTGGATTATGCTTATAAACATGATATTGCTTCATGGTATCCTGAGCCCAAGGATAAAGAAGCCTTTGTGTTGTCACATGTCTACAACTCTGACTATGACTCCTTTACACTGGACTCCTACACATGGCCAAAGGAAGCCATGACAGTTCAGGATGTGTAGTTTCTCTGGCTCTTAGCTATTCCCTCATACCTCTCAAAGGGAGTGAAGTTCCAGCACCAGGCCTCAGCTTTTATATTCTTAAGATATATATTTTCTTTCTCTATATTTACACATTTGGCTAGTTAAAATGAAAACACCTGACTCATAGAACATTGCCCCTGGTTGCAGGTGCCAAAGGGACGGCCTGTGTTATGCTAAAGCTTGGAATTTGGCATCACAGCCCCCTAAAACAAGGGCACAATTATAATAAAATAGTTTTAAATAGCTAAGTATACATTTTATGTCACTCCATGATTAGCTCCTGACTGTTTTGTTTGAGCACTCCAGTTTATTGTGTACAAGACCCCTCTTTTTAAAAGCGCTCCCTTCTTAATATGATTTTCCTCAAGTATTATCTCCTGTTAATTTGCTGGTATCTCTTTAGGGCTGTCTTGTTTGTATATGGTTACTGCCAATAGAACAAACTAAATGCTGATATAATGAATTGAAGATTTCAATCAATAGAAATGTATTTTTGTTTGGATCAAAGATCAAAACTTTGATTCTGTTCGACTTTGTTGCTTTAATTGTAAAATCCATGTTCTATATTGTCTTATCAATATTACCAAATATCGGCTATATTTAAGAATGACTTATGTGCTGACATCAAACAGATTTCTGTTTATGCTATGATGTACCACATAAGTCCTTAATGGATAGTTCAGAAGTTTTAGTACTGTTCTGAGTTCAATTTAAAGGATTGTTGCAGTTTATTATAATTTTCTAAACATTAGTTATTAGCGGCACACTACAAAATAATTCTATTTTCAGATATTAAAGGAAAGGGCAAACAACTGTTTTGAATAAATAATAAAATCACACTTATTTTGTGTTGTAGTGATGGATGATCTTGAGAAAGGTGAGCAGGGCTAAAGCTAATGTTTTGGTTATTTAAAAAAAATTTAATTATTAATTGAATATTTTAAATCTTTAATTTATCACATATCTAAGGAATTGTTTATTTTACTGATACTATTACATAACTAAACTAGGCATAAATTAATAACAGGTCACTAACTACATTACCTATATTGTATTACAAAATGAGAATGTACTTATTCTAGCAATTGAGAAACACAAAGTAACACAACTATGTGTCCTGCCTGAATTTCAAGCTTCTGTGCTGTTTTGTTGTTGTAACCCTAAACATAAGCAGTAAGCAAGCAGTACTGAACGTGCAATGAGCATAAAAATTGAGCATTAACATCACTAATGGCTACTAAAGTCTACATGGTTTGCTTCAGCCCCCTCAGGTGGAAGAATATATAACTGCATCTATAAATTCTGCTCAAATGGGTTTCTCTATACATTACTTAGAGAAACGCTTGTGAAGACTTGTGAAGTGCTTTATAAACAAATCATTTTACATCTATTTCCTATTTGCTTCTATAATAACCTCCACTCGTCTGGAAAGATGTTCCACTAGATTTTGGAGTGTGCTTGTGGAGATTTTTGCTATGGTACTGATGAAGATTGAGGAGACCTGGGGTGCAGTCAGCGTTCCCATTCATCCCAAAGATGATCAGTTGAGTTGAATTCTGAGCTCTTTAGCAGGTCACTCGCACAGATCTTCCACTCTAACCTGTGTAAACCCTATCTTAATGGAGCTAATTTTGTGCACAGTAGCAATGTCATGCTAGAACAGGTGTGGTCTTATAGTTCAGTTGAAGGGAAAATTTGGTGCTACTGCATCCAAAGACATCCTATACAATTGTGTACTTCTAACTTTGTGCTTTGTGGTAACAGTTTGGGGAAGAAGAAATGTCAGATGTCCAAATACTTTTGTCCACATAATGCAACTATCTTCTTTTATTTATATATATTAGCAGTAACCAAAAACAACTTAATAAAATTTAATTTTACATAAATATGAACAGTGTAGGAATGACAGTACTTTATAAATGTGGTTGCTTCTTTTTATAAGGGACCAAAACTAAAAAGTTACTTGGCTGCTCAGGTATTCCATTGCCAGGTGTGTGTTACTCCCTTTTATTTCACATCACATTAGTAAAAAGCAGTTGGACTTACCTAAGGTTCAAGTGACTGACCACAGGAAATTGAAAACTAATTTCAGAATGTAAAGGCATACTAAACAGGTATGCAATTTGTGTATATACTCCTCTGGTGTATAAACAGTGTGACAACCTACACAACATTAACATAACCTTATTCTATGTTTAAGTAACTACAATGTATCAATTAGAATTGTGAAATTTATAGTTTATAGTTTTTGTTCTTGACACCAATTGTTCTATGAAGCTGCTTAATCTGCTTAAAACCATCATTTGTAAAACAGATTAGAAAAAGAAAAAAGAAAAAAAATGGTTGTTTCCGCCAGGGGGCGCAGCTGACTAGTGACATGACTCACTGATGAGAGTTGTTGAAGCATAATTTCTTAGGTGCTATAGAGAAATAATTTAATCAGCACCCATTCTTTTTTATTTTATACACTTTGCTTGTTAGGTGAGACAGACAGACAGACAGACAGACAGACAGACAGACATCTGGTGGATGAGTTAATGAGATTGATAGCAACACATATAAAACACATTTAGATCCATGGATTCATCAGTCTGAAGTTAAAGGTGCTCTACATTTCAATTCTAGGCAGTCTTTCAGTGTATCTTTCTATAGATTTAAAGACCTGGAGTCTCATTTATAAAACTGTGTGTAGGATCCTTACAAAAAGTGTGTGTACCCGAAAGCCAAAATGACATAGGCCAAAAATATTCAGACTTTTAACACACCTATAAGTAATGTTCCCCTTATAAATCACAGATCACCTGCAAGTGTCTGTACACTGTTGTCTTCAGCAAATCGTTTGTAAGCTTTCTTGAGCCATGCAAACCAACTGGTTGCAGTGTGTGCATTTAAATTTACATTTACATTTGCCGCATTTAGCAGACGTCCTTATCCAGAGCGACATACAAAAGTGCTTTGAGTCTCTAGTAATGAATAAATCTACAGTGGTATGCCAGATTACAAACTTAATATAAATATAACTCTCGAATTCTACAAAGCAAAATTGGAAAGTGCTAATTTAAGTGTTTCAGGAAGAGGTAGGTCTTCAATCGTCGCTTGAAGATAGTCAGGGACTCCGCTGTTCAGACATCTAGGGAAAGTTCATTCCACCTCGGTGCCAGAACAGAGAAGAGCCTTGAAGTATACTTACCTCTCATTCTGAGAGAAGGTGGTACCAGTCGAGCAAGCAGTGCTGGAGGATCTCAGACAGCGTGATGCAGTGCGAGATGTGATGAGGTCTCTGAGGTAAGATGGCGCTGGTCCATTTTTGGCCTTGTAGCAAGCATCAGTGTTTTGAATCTGATACGTGCATCTACTGGAAGCCAAAGGGAGCGCAGCAGTGGGGTGGTGTGGGACAACTTGGGGAGATTGAACATAAGTCGTGCAGCATTCAGGGGGAAGACCTGCCAGCAGAGAGTTGCAGTAGTCGAGTCTTGAAATGACAAGAGACTGAACAAGCACCTGGGCAGCCTGTGTGGACAGAAATTGTCAAATCCTTTGGATGTTGTAGAGAAGAAATCGACAGGAGCATGCCACATTAGCGACGTGGGAAGAAGGACAGTTCATTGTCCATAGTTACCCCAAGGTAACGAGCAGTGGCTGAAGGGGAGAGCAGAGAGTCATGAAGTGTTATTTGGAGATCTTGACCTGGAGATGAATCACCTGGGATGACCAGCAGTTCTGTTTTGCTGGGGTTGAGTTTTAGTTGGTGAGCACTCATCCATGAAGATGAAGATATGCAGTTGTAGCACTTGTCCTACAGTCTTAAGCATAAACGACTTTTTAATATCCTGGACCAGATCAGAAAACTATGTCTGCCCGTGAACCAGTTTAGCAGCAAGGCATATTATTATTGAAAGATACGTGTTTTCTCTATCTTTATTTATCTATATCTCTATGTTAAGTTGTATTTCCTGTTCATTAATTTTAGCTACCCATTATTAATTAATTATCTTGCCATTTAATGTACGTCACTCCCAGTTCACATTCAAAGGACAGGATTTCAATTGTTTAACTCAATAACCTCTGTATTGTTACTTTACAGAACAATTTCAACAAGGTGCAAAAAATCTAAATGAAACAGTATGGTGACAATAAACATCAGGTAAGCTACTCAATGACACACCAAATAAAAATGTCTTTCAATGAATTGTCCTTGGATAGAAATAACTTAGGTAAATATGTGGTAAAATCCAGGAAGAGAGAGGAAAAAAAGTAGACAAATGGTACACGTATGGTCCTAACACACAGATGAAGCACGAAAACTTATCCAGGTTTACGGTGGCTCGCCGATTTCCACCAATGTTGAGCACTCCTAGCTGATTGTAGAAAGTATTCTAATTCCAGAGCTCCAAGAATTCCTCATCCAGCATCAAAGAGAGATGTCAACCAAATTGGGAAGGGGGAATACGGAAAAAAATGTAATAAAAACCTTGCGAAGACAAGGCAGGAAAATAATTTATTGCAGTAAATTCTCATTTACCCACATTAGTATTCCAAATAATAATTTTCAATGTTAAAAATATTCAAAATGCATCAACACATTTACTGACACTCAATTCCTTTTTTTCACATTTTCCTAATTGAACATAACTATAACAATAATTACTTCTCTAATTTATCTGTGGAAATTCAATTTGCTGATAACTCATAACAGAGCATGAGACTGCATGGTTAGCAGAACTCCACGTGAGCTATGTTACACACACCACACCAATACAATTGGCAATGTACATGAACACTTAAGCAGTAAATCAACTGTTAATTTATCACTATCACTTCACATATTTCAGAGTAATTATCCACTACAGTATTATTTTAAAATGCCTGACTTCACAAAAGACTGAACAACTTACCAAGAAAGAGAAATGTTATGAAATAATCCGTTTCACAAAGATATCAAATCAGCTTGGGTTTTTATTTAGTTCTTTTGTCTTTTTCGTACTGCTAAAAGCATGTATCTGTGCTCTGACAGGCATCTTTTTTCCCCCTTTTTTTTGTTTAAGATTGCCATCTGATCAGCACCAGTGATGATGCAGAGCAGTGATTAAGGGCTAAGCTACTCTTAATTATTCAATTTCATAAAATGTTCTGGTTTGTAACATTTACTAATGACTTTTTCCAATATTTAATTCCCAAGACCTTAAAATAATACATAAAAAATATTATTTTAAATTATTGTGCATTTGAATAATTATTTTCTTTTTTTTAGGTTTTGATACAGCTCTTATGACCTTGGTGAAAGTCATAGGTGAAAAGAGAGTATAGAAGAGAAGACAATACACATCCATGAGGAACCCCAGTGCTAAGGGTGAGACTGGAGGAGGTGGCTGAGTTCAGTCAGACAGACTGTGGTCTGTTCATAAGGAAGTCCAGGGTCCAGTTGCAGAGATGTGTGCAAACTGTTGCACAGTCTGGGTGTGAAGGCCCAAATGCTTCGAAACCTCTTACCTGATGGTAGAAGAGTGAAGAGTGTGTGTGAGGGTCGTCCACAATGCTGTATGGCTTTATGGATGCAGCGTGTGTTGTAAATGCCCGTTATAGAGGGGAGAAACTCCAATGATCTTCTCGGCTGTCCTTAGAATCCTCTGTAGGGTCTTGCGATCCAAGACGGTGCAGTTCCCAAACCAGGCAGTGATGCAGCTGCTCAGGGTGTATCAATGGTCCCTATGTAGAACATGGTTAGAAATTAAGGGATGGAGAGGGAGGGAGATGGGCTTTCCTCAAAAAGTGCTGCTGGGTTTTCTTGGTGATGGTGCTGGTGTTGAGTGACCAGGTTAAGTTCTCTGCCAGATGAACACCAAGGAATTTGGTGCTTTTGACGATCTCCACAGAGGATCCATTGACGATCAGTGGAGAATGGCTGCTCTGTGCTCTTCTAAAGTCAACAACCATCTCTTTAGTTTTGTAAGTGTTCAGAGACAGACTGTTGACTCCACACCAGGCTGTTAATTGTTGTACCTACTCTCTGTATGCTGATTCGACGATCTTGCTGATGAGACCCACCATGGTCGTGTCATCAGAGAACTTAATGTGATTGGAGCTGTGAATTGCTACACAGTCGTGAGTCAGCACAGTGAACAGCAGTGGGCAGGGCACACAGCCCCGAGGGGCCCTAGTGCTCAGTGTGGTGGTGCTGGAGATACTGTTCGAGATTGGGACTGACTGAGGTCTCCCAGTCAAGAAGTTCATGATCCAGTTGCAGAGGGAGGTGTTCAGGCCCAGTAGGCTCAGTTTCTCAACCAGGTGCTAAAGGATGATTGTGTTGAATACTGAACTGAAGTTTACACTGAACTGAACAGCATTCGTACCTATGTGTCCTTATTGTCCATGTGTGTGAGGGCCAGATGGAAGGTTGTGGCGATGGCATCGTCCCTGAAACGGTTTAAACAATAGTCAAACTGCATGGGGTTCAGTGAGGGTGGTAGCTGGGTCCTGATGTGCCTCATGACCAGCCTCTCAAAGCATTTTATTATGATGGGTGTGATTTCAACAGGGACGATAGTCATTAAGGCAGGAGACTGTAGACTTCTTTGGCACTGTGATGATGATCGCTGTCTTGAGGCATGTAGGAACAATGGTGCTGCTCAGAGAGAGGTTGAAGATGTCAGCTAAGGTGTCTGGTGCAGCAGACTTCCGTTGATTGCACAAGGTTTTCCTCACTTCAGACAGAGCACCTGGTCGTTGAGAGGAAGGGTGGTCTTCTTTGCCACCATGTTGTTCTGCACCTCAAACCTGGTGTAGAAGTTGGTTAGTGCATCTGGGAAAGCTTCATGGTCACAAGCTGGTAAAATTGTCTTGTAGTTCATAATCATCTGGATGCCCTGCCACATGCACTGTGTGTCTCCGCTGTCCTGAAAGTGGCTGGGGACCGGGCTCAGCACGTTGCAAAGTCCACATACTGATGAAGTTTAGGGAGCACAGTCCTGAGATTTGCATAATTGAAATTTCTTCCGATAATAAACAGTCTTTCAGGTTGAGCAGGTCGCTAATAGCCCCATAAAGCTCACACAGTGCCTCCTTAGTATTAGTGATGGGGAAATGTACACTCCTTACAATCCACATTAGGCCATGTCCACAATAATACATTTTTGATTGAAAAGGCACATTTCTCTCTCGGTTTTGGCCCTCTGTACACACTGAGAAAGTGTTTTCAGTCAATGAAAATCTAGCCTTTTGAAAATCCCCTTAAAAGTTGCTAAATTTAAAAATGCCATTTCACAGTTCACAATGCGAGAGGAAAACAGCGCTTTCAGATGTATTATTAGTGTGGACATGGCATAATGTGGCCAAAACCAATGTCATAATGGTATACTAAGGACTTTGAAAGAGGCTTTCAAAAATGATGACACATTTTTAGTCATTGTTGCGACGTTTCAAATAATAATAATTATTATAATAAAAAAATTTTATTTAAAAAAGGATAAAATAAACAGGGCTATGGTTTATTCTGTAAATCATATTTTTCTATAAAGGACAAAAGATTCATTGCATTTTTCTTTTTAATTACTTTTGTGTGCTTTTGTGAATGTAATAAACTCATTATACTTCATGCAAAAAACGTTGGTTTCACTTTCAAGTATTTTCGATTTGTGTATTTAAAATCAGAAGTCTATATATTATTAACAAAAATAAAAATCATCTTTGTTATTCTTCATTACAAGTCCAAAGATAATGTCCTTCAATGTCAAATTTCTTAGATAGGGAACCTTTGGGCAAAACCATAAAGCATCAGTCTGTGGCAGGAAAGAGTTGGAACGTATATGTAAAAGTGTACAAACTAATCGTTATGTCATGATATACTGCAGCATCTCCAACATCAGTGCATATGAATGTCCTTTCTCAAAGTAGCTTTGAATTAATTACATTTTCTTCTTGATGGTCAATGTTTACTTCTGTTATTTTCTTATATTTAAAGGTGCACTAATCGAAATAAAAATGTTTAAAGTAAATGGAGAACTTTAGACATGTACAAGAAATAAAGTTTTAAGATTTCATACTTCCTGTATATCTTGACTGACAGGTGTCTCGTCCAATGATCGGTAAGTGTTCCATTCACAAACTATACCTACCTTTTCCAGTTTGTCTGAACTGTCGTTGTGTTTTCGGATTTGTTATTTTGTTTTCGGATTTGTTACTTTGCTTTCGCATTTCTTATTTTGTTTTCGGATTTGTTAACGCGTTTTGCACTTCTCGACCACCGTAGCTTTTAATTTATTTAGCACATTAAATTTCACATATGTGATTACCATTCTCTATGACCATTAATCTGAACTTGAGAACAATTACTCAACCCTCCCCCACCCATCATTTGAGAAGACAGATTATACCTCTGCTGTTCTCCTCCCTGCATACAAATATAAGATATAAACAGGATAATCTGGTTTGTCAAGGCAAGTCAATTCAAGTCAAGTTTATTTCCATAATACTTTTTACAACAGACATTGTCTCAAAGCAGCTTTACAGAATTTAAGAGTTACGGTGAATGATGTACATTTATCCCTGATGAGCAGCCATGGTGACTATGGCAAGGAAAAACTCCCTTAGATGTGATGAGGAAGAAACCTTAAGAGGAAACAGACTTGAAATTAATTAGGAATCCATCCACATTTGGGTGACATCAAGAGTGTGATTATAATCATACTCTTAATCACACATTTCATATTTTCTTTTTCATATTTTTTTCTTTTTCTTTTTCATATTTTTTTATATTCTTATTTTTATACCACACCATTCCGCACAAGGACACTTTACACCACACCTTACTGCACACGGACACTCATGGACAATCAAAAACCATGCCTAACTTGTTTACTGTTGTTTACTGGTTAACTGCACACTGCCATAAACATTTTCTGTGTACATTTTCTGTGTATGTGTGTATATATATATATATATATATATATATATATATATATATATATATATATATATATATATATATGTATATGTATGTATATATACATATATATTTATATATCTTTATATCTTTATTTATCTGCCTTCTTTTTCTTATTACATTTTTCTTTAAATTTTGTTATTATATTTATATTCTCCTTTTTACCCTATTTTATTCCCTCATGCTGGACCGTCGTTAAAAGCATTTCACTACATGTCGTACCCTGTATGTATGTGTATGTGACAAATAAAATTTGATTTGATTTGATTTGATAATCTTTAAACAATACAGAACACTGTTGAGTGAGAACTAACATGAGCACTGGAATGTAAGATTGTGAGTAACGTCCTTTCTACAGTCTTATACAGTCATTTGAGATTATGGTACCAGGAGCTAATGAGCAACTCATTAAATAGCTCAACATTTGAGATCATCATAGATCCAACACCAGCTTCTCCATGCCAGAGCCTTTAAACACACAAAGAGGTCTGATGTCCAACCTCCACATGTCCAAATGGTGCTGGTACATCTCCAGATTTTTCGGGAAGTTTGCGGGGTCGGCATCTATTTCTTTTAAGGTCCACAATCTTCATGAGGTGGGACGTGACTGGAGCCAAACAACCTCAGGATGCCTCAGGATTTGTAAAGAAAGAGAAGCAGTGGAGAGGAATTAGCGTAGCTGCTGTTCATAATATTAACAAGCACAAGTTAATAACGTGCATGTGATCAGATGTTCTGGAGCACAAGGTTATGATATGTGATGTGTTTTATGTGTAGGCTTTGCTAAAAAGATACATTTTTAAATCTGCACTTAAACTGGGAGAGTGTGTCTAAACCACGAACACTGTCAGGAAGACTATTCCAAAGTTTTGGATGTAATGTGAGAATGCTCTACCACCTTTAGTGGACTTTGCTATTCTAGGAACTACTAGAAGTTCAGAGTTTTGAGATCTCAAGGAGCGTGATGGATTGTAGCATGTTAGAAGACTGGACAGATAAATAAGAACTAAACCATTTATACCTATTCTATACATACTTTGTAGGTAAGTAGCAGTAGTTTGTAGTCGATTCGGGTTATATGGTCATATTTTCTCGACCTTGTGAGAACTCTGGCTGCTGCATTCTGGACTAACTGTAGCTTTTTTATTAATGATACAGGACAACCACCTAGTAATGCATTACAATAGTCGAGTCTGGAGGTCATGAATGTATGGTTGAGCTTCTCTGAATCAGATATAGACAACATGTTTCTTAGCTTACAAATATTTCTAAGGTGGAAGAAGACTGTTTTTTGTAATATGGTTGATATGATTTTTCAAAGACAAGTTGCTGTCTTAAATAACTCCCAGGTCTTTTACTGTTAAACTAGTAGTTATAGAACATCCTTCCAAATACAGGTTGAAATGCTCGAGCTTCTGTGTACTGGTTTTTGGGCTGAGGAGGAAAATCTCTGTCTTATCAGAATTTAATAATAGAAAGTTATGCATCATCCAATTACGATCAGACAGGTAGGATTTAAGCCAGTTTAATGCCTGTCCCCGAATGCCGATGTAATTTTGTAAGCGATCTAGGGGATCATGATCTATAGTGTTGAATGCAGCACTAAGATCGAGCAAAACTAACAGAGAGATGTAGTTTTGGTCTGAAGCTAAAAAACAGTTTACCAATGGAGCAAATATATCAGTAAACTGATCTAAACTGTACTGAAACTACAAAACAGAGATGTTCCAGATAGGAACATAAATGACTACCAGATTTTGTTAAAGCAAACATTAGTAAGCTTACCAATGGTATTGTTCCAAAAATCATAGATCACAGATGCCCTGGATGAATAATGGTGTCCCAGCCAAACTAAATTCTCAAAACTTTAGGAACCTTGTGGCCTACAAGAAGGCAGAATATGACTCTATACATTTAAAGCAGTTAAAATAGATAACAGTACTTTGCTGCTTATAAAGAGATCTAGACAGAGTCTAAACTAGACAGCAGAGGCAAAAATCATGAAAGTCACTTGTAAAGACTGCTCATTATTTTCATTCACTTTAGATTTCATCGAGTGATTTTTATACTCTGCATTAGTGATTAGACAAAGAGGCCATGGTGTTTACATACTGTTTGAGCAGCTGCTGTTTATAAAAGAGAGAACACCTACTCTATTGTAAATATTGTAGCTAGTTGATAGCTGTATTTATGATGTTATTGCCAATGGAAGAACAATGTTTAGACACAGCTGCCAGAGTTTTGAATTAGAAAATCTAGTTTGAACTTGTGGTTGTGCTTTTTGTGTAAAATGCCCTAAAAATATGTTATCAGTTTTTCAAACTTTCAGTCCTGGAGCAAGTGGAAATTTCTGTGTCTGAGCTAAAAAAAAAAAAAAAAAAAAACACCTCCCTCTTTGCATATGGACTCCTAGGCCAGGATATGAGGCAGCTATCCTGCGCCACTGAATCACATTGTAAAGTCCAGCACATGGATGGTCAAATGTATTGCAACAGTTCAGTGTTTTAACACTCATAAGGAAACAGAGAACAAGCCTTTCATAGTCAGGACCTCATGTAGGACTCAGTTGCTCATCTTGATCAGATCCAAACAAATAATGTTCTGTCTGACCAAATAATTTTGTTCTCTTATACAGAGGTTTGAATGACACCCTGCAGTTCAAAACAAGTAATTTACAGAACCTATGTTCTTGCTCAGAACAGAAGGTTTTCATCCAATTTTAGATAAGTTTGTCTGATTGTATTTTCATCCATGCAACATGACTAATGCACAGTGGTGAACCTTTGCAATATTTATTATTCCCATTAATCAGATGGGCCATGTAATTAACTGACATCTTTTGACTATGTTAAAATGGATGCCAACAGGTGAGTGAATCATAAGCCAACAGCTGGACCAGAAATATTACAAATATAAACATGCCCATGCCTCAAGAGGGACTAAGGCAGATTTACTTGCTAGAGATTTTTGATTTAAACTCCTGTAGAGGCTAGGAAGAATTATATAATGACAGGGGAAAAGGGGACCCGTTTATAATAGTACATATTCAGTCGAATATGCTGGTGTATTCAGACTTAATAACCATCAGTTACATTAGCTTTGAGTGCCTTCAAATGCATTTCTCTACAGTGATTATTTTTTGCTTTGTTGAAACAATTCTAAATGGATTTTTTCATGGATAGGTAGTAACAAAGAATTTAAATTAATATACTTCCAAAACTACAAATGATCCCACTTTAAATCACAAAGAAAGTTATTGACATGGTTAGGTATTTTTGTAGATTTCTTTTGAACAATGGAAAGTCAAAAATCAAAATATTAAAGCTTTGTGAGTTGTCAGTTCAAATCGCATTACCAAGATGCCATTATCCTTAACTGCTCAGTGGTATAAATTATATAACTGTAACTCACTCTGGATAAGGGTGTCTGCATTGCTGTAAATGTAAAATGTTATGTAAATTATTTGGTGCTGTATGTATAAATCATTGTTGAGCAGTTATTGCAATAACTGGATCTAGGTTTAGAATATTGGTTTGTTTAAAGTTTAAAAACCTGAAAAGATATCAATGCCACATATTATGAATAAGACAAAATAGCTTTTTCATTAGTAGTGGAATTCATGTGTATGGTTGCTAAACTATATCAGAACAGTATTTTAATGTCATTACAACAGCTCCAATAAATATTTAATTTGCCTTTCAAACAATTCTACAGATACCTCCCAATTAGACATTATACACAAAACTATTTAAATCTCTATATTATATATTAAAGACTTCATCTCTCGATTTCTTGTTAGGATTGCTGTTTATTTATTAAACAAATAAAAGTGAATGCTGCATAAAAAAGTTAAAGCCTAATCAAGTAAAAACATGTGCCCCATATTTTCGAACATGGCAATAAACTATATAAGGTTAACATTTCTTGATCCCCTTGAATATATAAAATGTGTATATGTTGCTGTGAAACTGATATACAATGAAACATATGTTAAACAACTTTTTAAACAGTTCTATGTTTTTTCAAAGTGGCAGATTTGGGAGAGGATCAGATCAATCATATTTCTGACAATGGGGCGGGGTGGATGTAAGTCATGAGGTAGATTGTGAGCCAGCGTCATCTCCCAGGCATCTAGTATGTGTATGTTAAGTCCATGGAACATAGCACGAAGTACAGTATCCTGCTGCTGAGAGAACCAGTCACTGTTTGACAGGCTTATCTGTAAGTTCAGTTTCCTCATGTTGGCAGAACGGATCACCACTAAAGTAGTAGGCTCACGTTTCAGCAACTGCAACAAGGCCCTGCGGATGTGCCGGAGGCGCCGTATATATATATCAATAGGGTACATGTTAAAGTGGGCCCCAATACTTACAAGAATTACAGTGTTTGGTCCACCCTCAATCCGATCAAGCTCATTTGCTACATAGCGCAGCTCAGAAGTGAACAATGTAGTAAAAAAGATGGGTGGTCCATGGCAACGGAAACTGATCATAATGTTGTTCTTGCTGTCCACAGCCACATATGGTCCTGCACTTTTAGGAATGTAAAGATTCCCCTGTTTCAGGTCTGTGAAAGTTGGACCGTGGAGAGAAAAAAAACTTAATGCTTTGAATGGAAAAAGATTATAAAAAACAAATCATTGACATTTCAATAATTTTCTCTTACTTGGAACAACTGCAGTGAGGTATTCAAACCACTGCCGTATAGTTGAGTCTCCAAACATGTATACAACCTTCCCTCTAAGACACTTTGTTATGGCTGTTGCGTTATTAAACTGGTGCATATCCTGGCCTTTTAAAGGTCTCCAAGTATTTTTATAGTAATATCCAGAAGCAGTTTGATTATTTTTTACCTGGATTTGTCCTTTGAGGGAAGAAAAATGATATAATGTAATAATATTACAATCATAATAATATAATAATATAATAGAATTTGTTCATATCCAATATTTTTTTGAAAATGTGCATTTACTTAATAGACTCATTCTTTTGGAAAATGCATTCTCAACCGACTGCATTTTAATTTTCACCACTGTTTACCTTTGAGTCACATGTCAATTGTGACTTTCAGTAGAGCCAATTCTTTCACTTGAGGCAAGAAATTGCCCCAAACCCCCAAAACAACAGTCACTGACATTATCAACAACCTCCTCTGGGCAGGATAAAGGTGTCACAATTTGAGGTCAACCTATAGTGGATTTTACTAATACTTGTATCTTGGTTTGATTGTAGTTGCCGATAACCAATTAATCAACCAATAGTTTTAAAAATGGAAAATGGATAAAAAAAACAAACATAACTCTCCATTTAAAATTTAACTGTATTACGGAAATAAAAAATAAAACAGTGCTGAATCATGAGCGTGATAAATGAAATAAATATAAATATATCTTAATGAATAAATATAGTGATATAATTAATTAATGATGAATTTTAAATAATAAATATAATATAGTGCTCTCTGTGCATTGAGTGCTCTCTGTGTAGCATGCAGTCTCTTGTGTAAAAACAAACAGCATGGGGTGTCCTTAATTGCTCTCATAATGACACCTTCTCAGCCGCTCCAGCAATGGATGCAAGCTGGAAAAACTATCAATGTTCTTTTTTCCCCGATAGCCAATAGTCCAGCAATCAACAGATGAATCGGTCTAGTCACAATTCCCTATTCAAAGAAAACATTAGGAACAGAAATATAGAGGCCATAACACAAGATGCATAACCAATCAGTAGCAGTAAGAATTGCCAGATTGGAATACAAACAGAAATACAAAAATGAGCCCCAAAAATTCTAAAACCAAAATTAACCTCTGATATTGATTAACATCAGTAGGGAAACATCTTTCTGACAACTTATTGAAAAGTCCAAAAAACAGCCGGCACTACAACAAAAACACCACCCCAACCAAATACCCACACAAACAAAAAAGAATGCAACAGTTTGATTGTCAGTGGATTACTGCCTTGCTGCCAAAAATAAAAGTGTTTATAATTAAAAAATGGAAAGTAAATGAAGATGAATTACATTTTATTAGTATTTAGTGTGGCCAACATTTGGCTTACAGTGTGAGGTTGTGGAAGACAATTCCTGCCATAGGCCAAAAGGTAATTATACTGCATCAGCAAAGTCTCTCCCAGGAAAAAATTTCTAAAACAGACTGTGGTTTAAAATTGTGCTGTTCAAGCTATTTTCAAAAAGTACAAATAAACTAGCAATGTTCTGGATTGTAGATGCAGCGATCGCCAAACTTTTTTGCGCCACAGACCAGATTAATGTCGGACAATATTTTCACATACCGGTTTAATGTCACACAATATTTTCACGGACTGGCCTTTAAGGTGTGGCGGATAAATACAACAAATAAACTTATACAACCGGCATAAAAACTGGTATTTTTTTAAATATAATGAGAGAATCCGGTAATATTCCAAAATAAAACATTGTTTAGAATCAGAGAATAAATAAAATGGAAATAATGTAAGTTATGTATTCTTTCTGTGTGTCCCGGTACCGATTGACCCACGGACCGGTGCCGGTCCACGGCCCGGGGGCTGGGGACCACTGATGTAGTGGATAAAGAATATATTAAGCTTACTTCCCTTTGACACTAAGATATCATGCAGTGCTATAAACATTGAACTGGTAGAAACCAGAGGGATCCAGGTAAACTAATTTACTGTCAGGAAAAATGTCTGGGCAGAAGTGGTTTTCATAGAAGAATTGCATTCATAAAGCCATACCTCCAACATGGAAACAGGGCTAAGTGACTCAACTATAAACAAAAACATAGGAACAGAAAAATGGCAGCAGTTACACTGGACAGAGTCAAAATCTGAAATATTTGGCCGTAACAAAAAACAAGTTTCCTAAAGGGCTAAAGAGAAGTACAATAATGAGTGTCTACAGGCAATATTGAAGCATAGTGGAGGTTCCTTGCAAGTCTGAGGCTGCTTTTCTGCAGATGGAGTTGGAGATTTGGCCAGAGGCAGATATTTATCCATCATGCAACACCATCATTAAGGCATCTGACCTTTCCAAAATGTATTCTGCACCAGGACAATGATCACAAACATACAGCTAATGGCATTAAGATCTATCTAACTTCAGCATATAGAACAACAGGTAATCCTGGAAGTAATAGCTTTGACACCCACAGAGTTCTTATCTCAACATTATTGAGTCTGTCTGAGATTAAATGAAGAGACAGAAGAATTTCAGGTAGCCTACATTCATAGAAGATCTGTGGTTAGTTCTCCAAAATGTTTGGAACAACCTCCCTGCCAAGTTCCTTCAAAAACTGTACATAGACATTCAAGCATACCTACACACATCGACAAAATTGTTGGTACCCTTTGGTCAATGAAAGAAAAACTCACAATGGTCACAGAAAAAACGTACTAATCTGACAAAAGTAATAATAAATGAAAAATTATATGAATGTTAACCAATGAAAGTCAAACACTGCTTTTCAACCATGCTTTAACGGAATTATTAAAAAAAATAAACTCATGGAACAGGCCTGGACAAAAATAATGGTACCTCTAACTTAATATTTTGTTGCACAAACTTTTGAGGCAACCACTGCAATCAGATGATTCCTGTAACTGTCAATGAGACTTCTACACCTCTCAGCAGGTATTTTGGCCCACTCCTCTTGAGCAAACTGCTCCAGTTGTTTCCGGTTTGAAGGGTGTCTTTTCCAGACGGCATGTTTCAGCTCCTTCCAAAGATGCTCAATAGGATTAAGGTCAGGGCTCATAGTAGGCCACTTTAAAATAGTCCAGTGTTTTCCTCTTAGCCATTCTTGGGTGTTTTTGCTGTGTGTTTTGGGTCATTGTCCTGTTGCAAGACCCATGACCTGCGACTGAGACCAAGCTTTCTGACACTGGCCAGCACATTTCTCTCTAGAATCCCTTGATAGTCTTCAGATTTCATTGTACCCTGCACAGATTCAAGACACCCTGTGAGAGATGCAGCAAAGCAGCCCCAGAACATAACAGAGCCCCTTCCATGTTTCACAGTAGGGACAGTGTTCTTTTCTTGATATGCTTCATTTTTTTGTCTGTGAAAATAGAGCTGATGTGCCTTGGCAAAAGGTTCAATTTTTGTCTCATCTGTCCATAGGACATTCTCCCAGAAGCTTTGGCATATTCCAGTCTAGCTTTTTAATTATTTGTTTTCAACAATGGTGTCCTCCTTGGTCGTCTCTCATGTAGTCCAAGTCAAGTCAAGTCAAGTCAAGTTTATTTGTATAGCGCTTTTCACAACAGACATTGTCTCAAAGCAGCTTTACAGAAATCAACAGTCAAGGTGAATGGTGTGCATTTATCCCTGATGAGCAAGCCATGGCGACTGTGGCAAGGAAAAACTCCTTTAGATGTTATGAGGAAGAAACCTTGAGAGGAACCAGACTCAAAAGGGGAACCCATCCTCATTTGGGTGACATCAAGAGTTTGATCAATACAGAACACTGGAGAGTGAGAACTAACATGAGCACTGAAGTATAAGATAAATAAGTAAATGTTCTTTCAACAGTCTTTGGTATAAAAGAAGGAGCTACTGAGCTCAACATTTGTGATCATCACAGATCCAGCATCAGCTTCTCCATGCCAGAGCCTTTAAACACTCCAGGAGGTCCAATGTCAAACTCCACACATGCAGTGGGATCCAATTGGCACTGGTACGTCCCTAGATGGTTCAAGATGTTTGCGAGTTTGGCATTTACTTCTTTAAAGTCCATAATCTTCATGAGGTGGGACGTGACTGGAGCTGGCCAAACCTCAGGAAGCCTCGGGATGGGGAGAGAAGGAGAAGCAGTAGAGAGGAATTAGCGTAGCTGCTGTTCATGATATTACAGCACAAGTTGATAATGTGCATGTGATCAGATGTTCTGGAGCACAAGGTTATGATGTGAGACGTATGTTATGTGTAGGCTTTGCTAAAAAGATATGTTTTTAATCTACACTTAAACTGGGTGAGTGTGTCTGAGCCCCGAACACTGTCAGGAAGACTATTCCAGAGGTTAGGAGCTAAATGTGAAAATGCTCTACCACCTTTAGTGGACTTTGCTATTCTCGGAACTACTAGAAGCCCAGAGTTTTGAGATCTCAGGGAGCGTGACGGATTGTAGCGTGATAAAAGACTGGAGAGATACATGGGGGCCAATCCATTTAGTGCTTTATAAGTGAGTAGCAGTAGTTTGTAGTCTATTCGAAACTTAACTGGAAGCCAATGTAGGGACGATAAGATTGGGGTTATGTGGTCATATTTTCTTGACCTAGTAATAACACTTGCTGCCGCATTCTGAACTAACTGTCCACTGAACTAACTAGTAAAAAACTGATCTAGTGTGGACATGCTGTGCTAGTTATGCTGTTGGTGATTTAGTCTAAATTGACACTTAACCAGCTTTACTGCCACAGCATTTCCAGGCGACATGCTTTCTTTTCTGTTTTGCCCTAAGACCATAATTTGTTTTCTAACAGGATCATGACCCCAAACATACAGGGTCATCTTAATAAATTTTAAAATCATGATAAAGTTGATTTATTTTAGTAATTCAATACAAAAAGTCAAACTTGTATATTATATAGATTCATCAAACACAGACTGATATATTTCAAGTGTTTATTTTTATTTTTTTTTATTATTATGGCTTACAGCTAATGAAAACTCAAAATTCAGTATCTCATACTCTCCTCGGAGGGCCATAGCAGAAGAACGGCTGCTCCAACTTCCTCCACAGTTCTGTGGGCATATATGTCCATTGCAAGCACTGGACACAGTCAGTTAAGCTTCTCCTTCTTCTCCTTCTTGGGGAGAGGAGATGACCAAGAGAAAGACAGTCTTAACTGTGAGGAACCTCACAGTACCTCCGTCAGAGGCTCAAAGAGAGGCAACCGAGCAACTTTAAATTCCGAGCAACTTTAAGTTTCGCATGCCTTATTGTGCTCTTGTCCACAATCAAAGCAGATGTTATGTTGCTAGATTGCTCAGAAAATATAATTCCAGCTTGTAAAGATGCGTGAAGCTGCGTGAAGTTATATGTGCCGCAGCCCTCTCGCTTACATTGTTATCTCTGAGCAATCATAACAGTTTCAGTCAAGTCTAGTTTGGGCTTAGATGTTCTTTCTCTGGGTTTGGTAAATACCTCATCCTTAGCAGAAATGTCAAGTCAAGTCAAGTTTATTCACAACAGACATTGTCTCAAAGCAGCTTTACAGAAATCAACAGTCAAGGTAAACAGTGTGCATTTATCCCTGATGAGCAAGCCGTGGCGACTATGGCAAGGAAAAACTCTCTTAGATGTAATGAAACTGGCAAACAAAAGAAGCAAAATTAGATGTGTGTGATCTGTAGCAATGCAAAAAGCTAAAGCTAAAGCGAAAATATCAGGGGTGCAAGTCAAAGTTTGTCCTTCTCGTCTCTGCCTGCCAGGCTGAGTGAGAGGGTGCTGGTGTAGTGTAGAGGTGGACGGGTGGGGGGGGTTATGGTGCAACGCAACAATGCTCCACCACTGCTACAACCCACCAAGTGAAGGAAAAGACAAGGACAGAAAGGGCTACAAAACCACTTAGTTGTACTGAATTTGCCCCCTTTTCCAGCCCCAAATGAGGCATCCCTGGCCCCCCAGGGGCATATAACTGGTATTTTTGAGGCTAGAATGTCAGTTTTCATCACAAGTGACATTAGCCAAAAATATGGTAGCTTTAACCAAACTAAAATTAATGACAAATTTGTCATTTTCAGTCGAAATTTCGAAAATTTTATTAAAAAATTCTTATAATGGTATTATCTGATTTGAAAAAAAAATCTAAAATCTTTAATGGCCATGTGGGTGGGCCACTTTTGCTGGGTATTACATTTCGTTCCAAAAATAAAAGTGGCAAAACGATGCACCCTGTTCTTAAGGGACAGTACTATAGGATTTAAACTTGAAAATATTTTAGAATAGTCAAAGTGCAGATACTGTATATTTTAGATAGATAGATAGATAGATAGATAGATAGATAGATAGATAGATAGATAGATAGATAGATAGATAGATAGATAGCATTACATTGGGACTGAAAAAAATAATTCACAACTTACCTTCTTCTGCAGGTATTACTGTTACATTGCCCATCCCTGATGAATGTATAGGAACTTTAAGATTTATACCACTAAAACAAATATTTAAGTGTTATTCTTATATAAGGATGGCAAATCTGTCTCATTAGTCATCAAAATAAAATTGTTGTATTTTCTTTTATAATTGCACTCTTTTTTGAACAAAACTAATTTCTCAAGTATTCACTATTTGACTATTTTTTTTCTTTTATTTAACTTATTTTCTTTTTCATTTACCTTTACTCTTAACAAAATGTGTATAAAACTAATTTATCTGTAAAAATACAGAAATGCTCTCTCACCTCTGAAAGAACTGTGCATCATAATTTGTTATAAGGTTTCCCTTCATGTCAGCTTTAAAATGTGTAACTCGTGCATCACAGCCTAGTGTTTTTGGCTTATAGCAGTACCAGGGTTCTCCAGTTAAAATGTCAGTGTAGTTGCAAAGTGGATCCTGGTTGAGCGGTAAGCACAAGTTGCACACAGTGGTCTCTGAGGCAGCACCAGCGCGGAACATACTCTTAAAAACCCCCCTATCAGGTTTCTCTTCTTGCAGCCGCTTAAGCACAACCACTGCTTCACTTGAGTGCACCATGGTGATTTGTACCCACACTACACCAACCCACAGCAGTGGGAAAATAACTATATAGTTACCATCTTGGTGGTCATGCACCTTCCCTGCAACTCCAGCACCCAGCTCTGGTGAATGGAGTCGAGCTATCAGAAAATCTCCACCATGCTTCTTAGGCAGGCCCAGAAAGTTCTGCATATGGACACTGACCACAAGCTGGCCACCTATGTGTTGCCTTGGTGGGCCATGAATCATAAAGTAGCTCTTGGCAGGGTCGCTGCTAACCTCCAAAGGCAGGCCTTGTACCGCTGGACCTGGCCATGCAATGGAATTGAGCAGATCTCTTTCTTCTTTGGCCTCTTCCGCTGTGGGTTCCTGGCCGAACTGTGCACAGTAGGGGTGGTTTACTTTCGCTGGCAATAGGATTTTGGGATGCTTAAAGGCTGAGTGAATGCTGCTCTGTATTTTGTAGAAGTTGGATGTTAGTTGATCATTCAAATCCTGCAAACATCAAAAAGAGTTTTTTCAATACACAAGAATAATCCAATACACAATTAAAGCAATGGACATTGTCCTCAGTATATTTTAGTATGGTTGCAGGCATACAAGTTGAGGGTGGAGCCAGAGGAAACGAGCTGATGTGAGTAATCAGTGTGCTCGGTTTCAGTGTCTGGTGACGTGGATAAAAAGGAGAAAGACACCAAGCAGAGCTGTCTGTGTATGCATGGGTGTAGAGATGTGTATGTGAAACTGGGTAGTCTACTAAAAAGTATGGTTGAACCATGGGAGTGTGTGTGCCTGGTGTGATTACTGAAAAGGAAAGTGCAGAGGCAAAAATTTATGTACACTTTTTTGGACATTGTGATTACAATCCTTCTGATTGAAAGATTTGGTGGACTGCTTTCATGAGACGTTCTCTAATCCGATATGGTGTTTACATGTGCTGGCGCTTTTAATTGGAAGGACTTTGTGATATGCGCACATTAGCCTATGTCCTGTCGACATGAAGTTCTGTTTTTCTTATGCACCTTATTTGTGTCTGAAGTGTTGCTCTTAATCAAGCAACAGGGTGAATTTGTAGACATACTACTGCTGGAAGGTACAAGCAAAAGACGGACACAGGGAGCTGAGCTTTTTCGTGGCTGTGCATCTCTAAGGATCATCTTAATTTTACCCCTCCCTCCTCCAAAAAGCATGTGGATGAAGGTCCGTAGCAAGGCTTGGTGGGAGTGGGTTGTATTGCTGGAATTTAGTGAACTGGATGAAAACTAAAGTTTTGCATGAGTCACCCGTCATTCACACGTTTGTGTGGACTAATAGAGGGATTTAAGGCCCCAAAAGAAGAGACCATCAGAAATCCAATTCCCCTAATTATGTGTGTCCCGGGTTTTTATACAAACTTGAAAGCTGTGCAAAATTCCGTGTTGTGGAAAATCAAGTGTTCATCAGAGCACAGTAAAAAAGTTTGTGTATATCTTCTATTTTCTGACATGGATGCCAGGTGAAGTGATTTAAGGAAGAGTATTTTGTCCCTCAAGTAATGGGTCTTATCAACTGCAGTAAACAGTTTAAAGAATTTAAATGGCAGAATCTTTATTCTGTTCAGTTTATAGAAAGGTTTATACCACCCCTCTTAAACCGATTGCAATTTAATTCGGTTTGGGCATATTTTTTTCGACTGAGGTCAAGTCAAGTCAAGTCAAGTCAAGAAGCTTTTATTGTCATTTTAACCATATATAGATGACGTATATAATGTTCCACCTGAACCCTGGTGTTACATACAACAACATTCACTGTAAGATATCCTTTATCACTAGTCCTAGATTAGGTTGACCCAGAACACTCAGTTCTTGTCTTTATCCTCTCTTCATACGCTAATGCTGTGAGAAAACCCAAACTGTCGCCTTTTGGTATGGCTAATCCTCGTTTTGTTGCTTCTGCTAAACAAATAACATGACCAGATGTGGAGTTATTATCATCAACCGTTTTATGTTCTTACAATATGTTAATATGTATCTTGTTGTCATTAGTAGTTATAGTAATTTTGTTGTATGCTTCTAGAATAACCTTTTTGTATGCTTCTGTTGACCATACCCTGAACTATCCTTTTGTGGCATGTGTTACTTTGCTCGTACACACAGTGGTTCCTGTATTTCTGTTTTAGGCTTATCTTTTGCAGGCTCAGCATAACCTTGTGGAGTTGTCTCTTCTAACTTTCTCTTCTGTTCACACACACACACACACACACACACACACACACACACACACACACACACACACACACCTGGCAGCCCACCCCCTTTCTTTCCATCTCTTTGGAAGTATATCTTCATGTGTGAGACAATAAACTTTGGAACTTGTGTGTTTCATTGAGATTTCCCCGAGCGCTTGTAAGAGAGTAAAGATCGAGAGGAAAGGCTAAATTCGAGGGTATCCTGTCCACGCGACAGATGGGAATCCTGTCCATGGGACAGAGGGTAAAACACTTCCTTACAATCACCCAGTAGGCATGAACAGTAGGCGTGATCGTGTTGAATGCTGAGCTGAAGTCTATGTGAACTGCATGGAGTCTATTGTGGGTGAAAGTTGGGTCTTGACGTGCCTCATGACAAGTGTCTCGAAGCACTTCATTACGTGTGAGCACGATGGGACAATATACATTGAGGCAGGAGACAGTAGACTTCTTCGGCACGGGAAGGATGGTCGTTGTCTTGAGGCACGTAGGAACATTGGCGCTGCTCAGTGAGATGTTGAAGATGTCGGTGAAGACATCCGCTATCTGTTGTGCACATTTCCTGAGCCAGGAATGTTGTCTGGTCCAGCAGACCTCCGTGGGTTAACTCTGCATAGAGTTTTCCTTACTTCAGCTGTGGTTAGACAGAGCACCTGGTCACTGGGAGGAGTGGTCTTCCTTGCCGCAATGTTGTTCTGCACCTCGAACCGGGCGTAGAAGTCATTCAGCGCATCTGGGAGGGAGGCGTCACAGTCACAAGCATGTGATGTCGTCTTGTAGTTCGTGATCGCCTGGATGCCCTGCCACATGCGCTGGGTGTCTCCGCTGTCCTGGAAGTGGCCGTGAATTCTCTTTGCGTGTGCGCACTTGGCCTCTATGATGGCACAGGACAGTTGTCGCGATCGCTGCGAGTCTTAGATCGCCGCGAGTCTTAGATCGCCACGAGTCTTACCGCCGCAAGTCTTACCGCACAGAGCTGCATTTCCTTCAGTATGAAACCTGGCTAGCCCGTCCAGCTGAATGGCAGAGTCCAGAACTCTGTCGCTCAGCCACGTCTCAGTGAACATGAAGACGCAACAGTGTCTTTACTCACGCCTAATAGCTTGTTGGAGTCTGATGTAGTCCAATTTATTCTCCAGGGAGCAGACATTTGCCAGCAGTAGAGATGGTAGAGCAGGACGGCTAGGGTTAGCTTTTAGACTAGCACTAGCCCCTGCTCACTTTCCCTGCTTCCTCGTGCAGCGCTTTTGATTCCCCCTCCTCCGTCCTTTCGCTGCAGGCGACGATGAGATCTGGATGCCTGGTTCTCGAAGCACACCGAGTTTGCGTAGCTTCTGCCACAGATCATCATTTATTGTGTTGTTGGGGTTGTTTTTGAGTTCCTTGAGTGTTCGGCGGTGGTACACAGGGACAGGGTTGCGTAAGGCAGGCAAAGTGAAAGTAGCACCATTTTGGGTCCGGAGCGACCGCTGCGAGCTACTGCCGTGCCGCCTTTTAGGATCCGTGTGTGACTCCATGTACAGTATGTGATACTTTGTGTTTGTCCATCACATAAAATCCCAATTAAATACATTTAAGTTTGTGGTTATAACGTGACAAAATGCATAAATATTATGGTATGAATACTTTTCGCAATGCACTGTAAATTGAGCAGTGAATGAGTGAAAGAAAGTTCAGTGGAAAGAACTTTTCAAATTCTACATTTTTGGCTCTAACCGAATAGATAAAGAAG
The DNA here is from genome assembly GCF_014805685.1 of Silurus meridionalis. Classification (NCBI taxonomy): domain Eukaryota; kingdom Metazoa; phylum Chordata; class Actinopteri; order Siluriformes; family Siluridae; genus Silurus; species Silurus meridionalis. Next base: position 11,537,975 of record NC_060886.1, read on the forward strand.
ACTGCCTCACACACACAGGTGATCTTTCTAGGTGGGATATTAATTTTTTACCCTGCAATCAAGTTAAACCCAGAGCAATTCAATACGATTTAATTCTGGGTAGTCCTCAAAAACAATAAATGTCTAGGTACTGTAAGTTACATGAAGTTATTAGCTTCTAAAGCAAAATTCTGAAGTTAAAAAATGTATGCAATTTCTAATTGTGTATAGAACATGCAGACTGCTTTTAATTGCATCCCATGTATGTTGTTCATACATTTATTTATTAAAATAAGCAATAGATAAGTAATGTCACAATAAAGATGTATCCTCTCTTGTACTCTTGAAAAAAATAGACTTAAAGGGGATGAGTAATTAATAAGGTCATCATTTTATGTATTTATAAAATCCAAAAATCATAGCATGACAAATTGTGGTTAGATCAAATAGTTGTATAACAACAGCAAGGTCTTTGCTTGTGTTGCGCTTTGCTTATGCTGATATCACTTAAAAATTGGCTCAATAACCATATGTCTGTTTTAAATAGTCCATGTTTATTCTAAGAAGATCTTACAGCTGTATGCAGTTGCATGCATTGTAAATATTATTCTAAATACTCACTCTCTTCACTTATCTCAACTCTGAATATTAACCCCATAGTTTTCTGAGAATACATTTGTTCAGTTTAGGTTCATTCACAAATCACTCACTTGAGACATCCTATTAAAGTAAGTAACTTATAAGAAACAAATCAGCTGCCTCTATAGACATATTGGGCTCTGAATGAAGTTGTACTCACCTCCAAAGATGTGATTTTTCCAATGAGCACTATAAATCCTGATAGTGCCAATAGAGTAAACACAAGTAGGTATCTGGGTATCTGGCCTTCCATGAATGGGTGCCCTGATCACACTGTACAATACCAGTAAGTTATCAGCAAATCTCACTGTGAACAACTTTACCAACCTGACAAAGAGAAACTTATATGAAACACACTGAAATATGCTGAATTGTAAACCTAGTCTTATTAGATATATGGTGAATAACGCATTACTCATTTTATTTATTAACTATATTTTATACAATAATAATGCTTCTGAATGATGTTAATGAGGGGGAGTATGAGTAAGTTATAACTTTATCATACTCATTAACTCACGACCAGAGGTGGCAAAAGTACACACATCCATTACTTAAGTAGAAGTACAGATACTCATGTTTTAAAATACTCGGGTAAAAGTTGAAGTACTGATTATACCTTTTTACTTAAGTGAAAGTAAAGAAGTCTTGGCTCTGACATGTACTTAAGTAAAAAGTAGTTATTAATTCTACCCATTTTAGCTGTTAAGTGGACCTTACGTCATATTAATATTGTTAAGTGGACCTCACATCATATTAATATTTGATAGACAGACAGACAGACAGACAGACAGACAGACAGACAGACAGATAGATAGATAGACAAAAAGTAGCAATCGTTCAAATAGTGCAGATAAATATGTAGCATATTTACAGCATGTGATATATATGTAAGCATATGTACAGTGATTAAATATAAAGGCTATAACAGTGCAGAGATGTGTGGACATCATTAAGAGCCTTTGCTATGTTTCCACACGGACAGCTAATGAGGTGATACCAGTCAAGAAGTCAAGAAGCTTTTATATATATACAGTACAGACCAAAAGTTTATATATATTATATATACAGTACAGACCAAAAGTTTATATATATTATATATACAGTACAGACCAAAAGTTTGGACACACCTGCTTATTCAAAGAGTTTTCTTTATTTTCATGACTATTAAAATTGTAGAGTCACACTGAAGGCATCAAAACTATGAATTAACACATGTGGAATTATATACATAACAAAAAAGTGAACTGAAAATATGTCATATTGTAGGTTCTTCAAAGTAGGCATCAAGAGAATGCCAAGAGTGTGCAAAGCAGTAATCTAAGCAAAAGGTGGCTACTTTGAAGAACCTACAATATATATATATATATATATATATATATATATATAGTTATTTATTTATTTATTTATCAGACATTTTACAGATTTGAATGATTTATTGTTTTTATCCGTACGATCAATAAAGACAGTCATTTATGTTCGTGTCGCCATTATGAGGGAAAAAACCCAAAACGCCACCAGAGGGTTAATTGTGTAAAACATGGTGGATTTGGTGTTTGACTTGAGACTTTGTGCAAAAATAATCCAAAAGTTTACTGATTAAAAATATTTTTATTGTATATCTAAGTAAAGAAGGGACGTTGTGAATAAGTGTATGTTTTGCTGCAGGTTTTATACTATAAAAATGGTAAAAACAGAAATGCGCGCTGAACTGATAACGTGTTAATAGCATCGAGTGCCGTTTACAATCATTTTAATTTTGACAGCCATATATATATATATATATTTGGCTGTAAAAATATTGTAATATATATATTAATACAAAACGAATTAAAAATGTTGTTACCTAATGAAGGTATCCAGGCTGAACATCCACATATAAAACACAAGCAGAGAAAAGATGATGTTCAGGAACTCTAGCTGCGTCAAAACGCTATGGGAACGCCCCTGCGTGACCACGCTCTGAACCACGTGTGAACTCTTAGTCAATAGGCAAGCCGTGACGTCATAGACAGGCGACGTCGCGTAAACCAGGAAGCTACAAGATGGCTGTGCGGTGGTAGCGACATTAGCTTCTGCTCGTTCAGGTAAGCGCTTTGAGTGTGTTATCTGTGCAGTCATGAGCTTATATGCAGGCAAAATTCCGTCTGTTGATGTGTTGTTTGCTTAGCTTAGGAGCGTGCTTAGTCGGCTCTCGAGGGTATCGGTTGTTAGCATTTAGCCGTGTGGCTATGCGCTCCCGGCTGCTAGCCGAGCTCCCGTTCCCCGGGGAAAGCGCTCGTTTGGTATCGGTTCTTTTCCCGGTGTGTGTGTGACGCGGTGCTCCGTATTTCTTCCTCCGCGGTGGATAAAATTTCGGGAAATTAGGGGAAGCATGCCTGGCGGCTGCTTCTTCTCCCGGTGCGGGCGGCGCAGCATTACATGCCTCTCTCTCCAAGGAGGATGAGCTGGTGGATGCTAGCGGGCCTGCGGACTCCTCACAGTCTGTGCTGTATATGGAGCTCCTTGAGGTCGTGGCACGGGCCGGGTCAGAGCTGGATTTAGCTTGGCCGGTCGTGTGGCAGAAGCAGCGCGCACCCAGTGAGCTGGTTGTGCGTTTCCTGCGCTGTGTCACAGCCTCAGCGCCTCCCCTGATCTGCACACCGAGGTGTCTGGGTCCTGGGAGGCCCGTGAGTGCGCATGCTTTTCCGATGTTCTTTCGCTGTGCGTGAATGTTATTGGAGCTAAGTGGCGAGGCTACGGGACGATGCCGCTTGTGGTAGAGACGCTAGCTAGTTATCTCTCCCCGAGTGTTGCGGCTGTGACGGCTATCGGTTTGCCTACAAAGAGCCGCTTGGCTCTGGTGGGTAGCGCTGCGCGGCAGGTCGTTGCACCCATGCAGCCGTCCTTCACCGCGCACGGGCGGTTCCTGAGGTTGCTTTTGGAGCAAAGCTTACCAAAATCGGTCCTTAGCCGAGCCCTAGCGCTCTCACCCCATGCCTTCACGGGGTGGGGAGCGGTCATGAGTGGCCACTCCGCCCAGGGTCTGTGGAGCGGCCCACGTCTCTTGTGGCACATAGGTTGCCGGGAGATGCTGGCAGTGTTGTTGGGGTTACGACACTTCCTCCCAGTCCTTAGAGATCGCTATGTGTTGATCCGCACGGACAATACTGCGGTGGTCTCGTACATCAACCACCTGGGGGGCCTCCGGTCTCGCCCTTGCGAGCAACTGGCACGGGAGGTCCTCTTGTGGTCCCAGGACGAACTCCTCTCATTTAGAGCCGGTTACATCCCGGGACGGTTGGATGTCTGAGCAGACGCCCTGTCGAGACAGTGGCTGCCGTGGGACGGTCTTGGCCGAGGCTACGCCTGTACGCATTTCCTCTGATTGCGCTGCTCTCGGGAGTTCTGGGATGGGTTTGCCGGTAGGGAGTCTGTCTCCTCCGGGTAGCACCTTGTTGGCGGGCGGGACACTGGTTCACCCCCGCCCGGTGTTGTGGAGACTGTGGCCCTTGAGGGGGCACGGTTTGTAGCGGCTGTTCTCTCTACCGAGGTAGTAGAGGCCCTTCTCCACTCCAGAGCTCCCTCCATGAGGAGGTCGTACGCCGCACGATGGCGACTGTTCACGTCACGGTGTGAGCACCATGACTTGGATTCAGTTAAACTGCCCGGTCGGTTCAGTTCTGGTGTTTTTGCAGGTACAGTTTGCCGCAGGGTTAACCCCTTCGACCCTGAGGGTTTCCGTGTTCATTTAGTAGGTCCCATTGGTGACACGTTTCCTCCGCGGTGCCTGGAGGCTTGATTTGGACACTCGTTCCCATAGCGTTTCGACGCAGCTCGAGTTCCTGAAGGGGAACATCTCAAGGTTACGAACGTAACTCTAGTTCCCCGAAGGAACGAGACGCTGCGTCTCCGTCTCACTCCTGCATCCCTGCGGCGCTTACCTTCTCTCTTTGCAGAAGCTAATGTCGCTACCACCGCACAGCCATCTTGTAGCTTCCTGGTTTACGCGATGTCGCCTGTCTATGACGTCACGGCTTGCCCATTGGCTAAGATTTCACCCGTGGTTCAGAGCGTGGTCACGCAGGGGCGTTCCCATAGGGTTTCGACGCAGCATCTTGTTCCTTCGGGGAACTAGGGTTACGTTCGTAACCTTGAGACGATCATCATGAATGTGTCTGTCTCATCCACATTAACCCCAAACTTCTTACTGCCTTCTGCCTGCTGATTCTTAGCTTCGTAAAGAGTGAGAGTCAGGACTTTTTACACCAGCGGATTGAAAAAGACGCGCAGTAACAGGAAATCGGTTGTTCGGCTGAAATCGGCGCGCAGTGAAAATAAAAAATATATATTTCACCAAAATCAATGGATTAAAACTAAAGTAACGAGCCGATTTTGAAAATGTAAGAAGTAAAAAGTACAGATATTTGTGTAAAAGTAAAAAGTTGTCTGAAAAATAAATAGTGGAGTAAAGTACTGATACCAGAAAAATCTACTTAAGTACAGTAACAAAGTATTTGTACTCCGTTACTTCCCACATCTGCTCACGACCTTAATAAGGAGAAATTAGGTTACAATATATAGTCAAAATGTAAAAATAAATAGTGGCATGTGTATTTTAAGAAAATATTACTGCTTGTCGATTATTTCTGTTTTTAAATTTATTAAACAATTAATCCTTAAATAATAGGCTCAAATGAAATACCTAATGGTTAAAAGCAACATATATATATAGGGTATGTTATTATCTCAAAAGGATCTACAGAAACCCTCCAATAACAATTTCCCTCATTTTAAATGTGTTCATCCACTCTTAAAATAATTAAAATTAACCTAATGCAAAATTAACAGCTGTTTATTAGAAATCTGTTTATCTATTTCTTTTATTTGTTTAAAGGAACATGTTCAGGGAAGCTGCAAACAATGGCGATTTCATCAACTTGAAGGAGTACACGTCAACAGTGACCAGTTACATCGGCAAGTGCATTGATGACGTGACTACCTCCAAGACCATCACTATACGCTCCAACCAGAAGCCATGGATGACCGCCAAGGTTCGTGCGCTGCTAAAAACAAGAGCCTCTGCCTTCAGAGCAGGGGACAAGACGGCCTTAAAAACAGCAAGGGCCAAACTGTCCCGTGCTATCAGAGAGGCAAAGCGCGCACACACCAAGAGAATCCATGGCCACTTCCAGGACAGCGGAGACACCCGGCGCATGTGGCAGGGCATCCAGGCGATCACGAATTACAAGACCACATCACCTGCTTGTGACCGTGACGCCTCCCTTCCAGATGCGCTGAACGATTTCTACGCCCGGTTCGAGGTGCAGAACAACGTGGTGGCGAGGAAGACAATCCCTCCTCCCAGTGACCAGGTGCTCTGTCTAACCACAGCTGAAGCGAGGAAAATTCTATGCAGTGTCAACCCACGGAAGTCTGCTGGACCTGACAACATTTCTGGCAGAGTGCTCAGGGAATGTGCAGAACAACTAGCAGATGTCTTCACTGACATCTTCAACATCTCCCTGAGCAGCGCCACTGTTCCTTCGTGCCTCAAGACGACGACCATCATTCCTGTGCCGAAGAAGTCTTCTGTGTCCTGCCTCAATGACTATCGTCCCGTTGCACTCACACCCATCATGATGAAGTGCTTCGAGAGGCTTGTCATGAGGCACATAAAGACCCAGCTTCACACTGAGCACTGGGGCCCCTCAGGGCTGTGTGCTCAGTCCACTGCTGTTCACTCTGCTGACTCACGACTGTGCACCAAGGCACCGCTCGAATCATGTCATCAAGTTTGCTGATGACTCGACCGTGGTGGGTCTAATCAGCAAGAACGACGAGTCAGCATACAGAGAGGAGGTGCAACGGCTAACAGCCTGGTGTGGAGCCAACAACCTGTCTCTGAACGTGGACAAAACCAAAGAGATGGTTGTTGACTTCAGAAGAGCACGGAGTGACCATTCTCCACTGATTATCGATGGATATTCAGTGGAGATCGTCAAGAGCACCAAATTCCTTGGTGTTCATCTGGCGGATAACCTCACCTGGTCACTTAACACCAGCTCCATCACCAAGAAGCAGCGTCTCTACTTCCTGAGAAGGCTGAGGAAAGCCCATCTCCCTCCCCCCATCCTGACCATGTTCTATAGAGGGACCATCGAGAGCATCGTGAGCAGCTGCATCACTGCCTGGTTTGGGAATTGCACCGTCTCGGATCGCAAGACCCTACAGAGGATAGTGAGAACAGCTGAGAAGATCATCGGAGTCTCTCTCCCCTCTATCATGGACATTTACACCACACACTGCATCCGCAAAGCAAACAGCATTGTGGACGACCACACACACCCGTCACACACATACTTCACCCTCCTACCATCAGGAAAATGGTTCCGAAGCATTCGGGCCGTCACATCAAGACTGTGCAACAGTTTTTTCCCGCAAGCCGTCAGGCTCCTGAACAAACATCTGGACTGAACTCTCTCTCTCTCTCACACACACACACACACACACACACACACACACACACACACAACTGAGTGACTGATCTGTACAACGGACTCAACACACATACACTTCACACACCCAGGTTTCAGCACCATTCACACCTCTCATTATAGCATAATGTTTACATGCCGTTTGTTGCTGATCTCCGGGACTTGCTCTATTTGCACAATATTCTGTTAATCCCTTGGTCACTGATCACTTTATCTTGATTGCTGCTACCATATTTTTTGCACTATTATAGAATTGCAAAATTCTGTTTATTTGTTTACATTTCTGCTACTGTGCACCTTATCCTGTCATGACAGGTTTTACTGGCAGAGCTACTGCTGCTTTTATTTTTATATTTTGTGTATTGTCCTGCACTGTCTTGTGTTGTCTCTTGCACTGTTTGCACCAGTTGCACACATGCACTTTATGTGGCGAGGATCTTAGTTCCTGGCCCAGTGTTCTTCTGTTCTGTGACTGTTGTTTTATGTCGTTTTATGTAGCACCTGGGTTCAGGAGAAACGTTGTTTCATTTCACTGTATACTGCATCAGCTATATATGGTTGAAATGACAATAAAAGCTTCTTGACTTGACTTGGAATGTAATTTTAATTATACACTGATCAGGCAAAAGATTATGCCTAATATTGTGTTTGTCCCCTTTTGCTGCCAAAACATTTTTAACCTGTCGAGCATTAACAGCATTATCTTCTTCCTCAATTTGAGCTACAGTAGGCATAAATGTGCCTTGGCCACCAATGACCCTGTTGCCGGTTCACCACTGTTCTTTCCTTTGACCACTTTTGATAGATACTGACCACTACAGACTGGGAACACCCTAAAAGAGCTGCAGTTTTGCAGATGCTCTGACAGTCATCTAGCCATCACGATTTGGCCCTAGTCAAACTTGCTCAAATGTTTATGCTTGCCCATTTTTCTGCTGATTTTCTAATGCATTGCCTTTAACATGTGCCATGATGTAGAGAAAATCAGCGTTATTCACTCACCAGTCATAATGATGGTGATGGTTGATGCATAATTTACCTACTTTGGGAAAGACATTAAATTACTTTATTTTGCATAGCTGTTAGCTTGATAACGATTGAAATTAAATCTCAATTGTATGTTCATTTTGTTTTCATGTTAAAACATAGATGTCTTGAAATCCTGTTTATTTATCCAGAATAGCTGATGCAAATCCATATTGAAAAAGGTATCTATGGGGTGGATCAATTTAAACACTTGGTCATGGTCAACTCAGCTTGCTCAGATCTGTAAGGTATATTAATGTGTCTGTTTTAACACAACATACTGTTTATTTCTACTATTGTACCTTCTATAGGTGCATGCACCTATATACAGTACAAAAGCCTTCCTTAAATTAAAAAAATAAAGTTAATAATATTATGAAACTCTAGATTTAGAGTAAATACTAATCAGCCAATATAGTATGTAGATTAACAATGACATTCTGTGTATATGACCCACATACACCCTTATTCTACCATAAAATACTGAATTGTAAGCCGACTTGCAAAACATTTCACTCTGCCACACAGTTCAGATGACTGGAGTGTTGCAATGATGGTTGATGATCTGTACATTTCTCCCAATTCCACACATGATCTCTGTGGCTCACCTCTCCCAATAAGGCCCTTCCCTCAACAATTGCTCAGTTTGGTTGTGTGGCTATCTTTGGGAAGAGTCCACATTGTTCCAAACTTCTTTTATTTAAGATTCTGAAGGCCACTGTGGTCTTGTGAACCTTCATTTTAGCAGATTTTTTATAGCATTCTCCAGATCTGTTCCTCAAAACAAAACAATCTTGTCTTTAAGCTTTGAAGACAGATTCTTTGACATTACTTGCTTCTTTTTGTTTATGCATTCAGAAATTTAAAAAAGTAACAATCAACAATTAAAATGTTAATTTTTACATCCCTAATAATAATATATGTTTGTCAAACATTTTATGAACTTTCTTTTTTCTTAGCTCATCAGCCACCCTGATTCTCAGCAGCATTTTATGGTTATAATGTAAAAGAGAAGTGAATGACTTACTGGATCTGTCAAACTTGTAAAATCCAGTAAAAGAGTTTTACTACTCAATATAATAACTGTATGTTGTATATGTATGCTGTTCAAAGAAAGTTAAATCAGCTAAATGAATGGGTTTGCAAGTGGAGGTCAACTTAAATTACCTATTGTTCTGTGATCAAAGCTTAAATACCAACATAGTCTTACAGGCATTTCTTGATATAGTCACGAATTGTAATCTCACAGCATTTTGTGACATATTCATGAATCTGAATCTATTGATTTGTGTTCATGGACACAAATTCCTTCTTTTTCACATCACTCCGCACAACTGCCTCCGTCTGGTTAAAGCTGAAAGAAATGCCAAAAGCAAACTTTTCCTCACATTTTCATCGGAGAATACAGCAGAAAGTTTATGGTAAGTGTTAGGGTTATACTGTAATAAATGTGTCTTTCAACAATTAAGACACTCTCCTTAATTTACCCGGGAGAACATATTTATTGTATTTTGATTAGAATAAACCACTGACGATGGTTTATTATAGAGTAGCTTACTGAATATGAAGCAATAAAAACAAGGATAAAATCACTTGCTTGATGTTTAGAAAATCAATACAACAAAAAAAATAATACCGTGTCTGTGGTATCAAGTGGCAGAAAGAAAACTTTGGTGGAGGCCCCAAAATTCTGTCTGTCTGTCTGTCTGTCTGTCTGTCTGTCTATCTATCTATCTATCTATCTATCTATCTATCTATCTATCTATCTATCTATCTATCTATCTATCTATCTATCTATCTATCTATCTATCTATCGCAAACACAATGACTACAGTTTTAATTTAAAACACCGAAAGAGTGATAAAACTATGAGTGCTGTCTTACAGAGTGCAGGACAAACTTAAGATTTTGATTTAACTTTGTATAACACTGGTATTTTATAAATATCATATTTATATCAGATCTAATTCTCACATCCAAAATTATAATTTTTTATTGTCTGTTATCTTACAAAAGATGTTTTACATTACATTTACAGGGTTAGGAAAATGATAATACAGAAAGAATTATGACAGTGAATATAGTAAAAAGAATTTGGGAAATCCCATCTTTATCGCTGTAATTTAAAGTTATTAAAAATAGTCTGGTGGCAGGTCTTGATCAACACATTGTTGCATTTAGCTAAGATTATTCTCTAAAACATATTTACTTAAACTTAACTAACAATTTTCTGAATGTATAAGTACATTTCAGTTAAAAATCAGAATCAATGACTTACGTTTTAATATAGTTTTGTTCCTAAATATGTATTCAATATTCCCAGTTTCTCTCGAATGTGCTGTGTCATGGAGCAGTGCATTGAAGTGTAATTTTCGGTTTATTTTTCTATCCAATCAAATTTCGGCGGTCACGTCTTGCCGCTGTCAAAGGTAATTGCCTTAAGGCGGAGGTCGGCCACCCGCAGCTCTTCAGCCCCTCTAAAACATAAATAAATAAAATAAAAAGAAATGACACTAGTGCTACCTAGTGGTGCATCTAGGCAAATACCTTACATTTGCATAAAACACCAAATTGTGTTTTAATAATTTAAAGGTCAAATGTGTTTTGCGGATACAGGCAAATTTTATTTAGTGGGAGAGGGGCCAAAATGGCTCTTTTTAGTCGTAAAGGTGTCCTGCAGGCGTCCTGTTGATTCTAATCTATGTTGCTTAAAGCTGATGCTTTAAACAATCAGACTGCATGTTTATCAAATTACGTGAAAGAAATTAGAGAGGAGGATTTCTATCTGAGTAAAGAAAAGATGTCATGAATGTGTGTTGCCTTGAAGGTTTTAATTTCAACTCTTTATATTTATTTATTTGTTTTTGTGATAAAAATGGTCAAACAGAAATGTGCACCGCATTATTAACGCAGTCATTAACGCGTTCATTTTGACAACACTAAGCTAAACAATATGAAACAGTAACATGTTTAAGGTCTAACATGGATATAAAGTCTAATTGGAGCTCAAGCTGCAGCACTAATTTGTACATGTTTCATATGTTTTATGTTCATGGTTTAAGTATTTTCAGAGCATAATCTAGACACCTTCACAATTCTCAGTACAAGCTGCAATTGATATAATTGAAGCCTGTAAGTTGGCCAGAAGAAATTCTGCAGCAGACCCACCTGTAAAAGCAGCTGCTGTTTCCAGTTCTTCTTTTTCTGTTTGCTGTCTGATGTTGTCTGTCTCCCCAGAAATCAATTCATTTGTTGATTTTAATTCCCCATACCTCCATGCCAAGAATGCATTGTTGGGTTAAAATCTGATGCCAAGTTTACTGATTCTGTATGGATTGATCCTGATGTTAAACCATGTTTGCCATGAGTACGCTTGCACTGTTATTCTAAATTCATGCATGCAAGCAATCACATAGGCAAAAGGGAAATATTTGTTGCTATTAATACTCCACGATACACATGCAGGCTTTCAATGTTTTCACAAGATATCTAGTGACATATCATTTGTGCAGCTAACACCTTTTGAAATGTCACCTTCCGGTTATTCACCACCTGACAAACCATATAATAATTTAATGGTGGATTTCATAGAACTAACACAAAGTGAGGGAAATTACTGTCTTGTTGACATGTTAGCCATTTCACATTTGACACCGTAATTGGGATAAAGATTTAAATTTCTCCAAACTGGATGCTTGAGCTGTGGCGAAAGCACTCAAATTATTACTAGGTGGGGATTTCCAGCAGTCAGCAGTGACAATGGACCAGGATTTGTATGCTTCTAATGGAGGGCACATTACAGGTACTGTTAACCACTGCAACAGCTGTAAAGATTGAGGGAAAAGCCCCCTGGGTTCATGCCAGCCATTGCAAGAAGGTTCCAGAGATCTGCACTAAAATAACATAAGGAAAGGGGTAAATCAGCAGAAATAAGGTGGTGCTAAATGGACACAAAAATACTATCACAATTTTTTTTACACACTTTACATTAAGAAATGCTTTTGCATGTTTTTGAATTTGAATCATATTTTACAAAGAAACTAAATAGAGCTTTATCAAAAAGCTGTAACATGTTTTTAAAACAGACAAAGCAAAATAATAGGTAAACCTGACACATGAATGAGATTAATAAAACCATTAAAACAATAAAAAAAACTACCCAGACTGAAAAGCCTTTTAAAAAACAGAATTTCCCTTTTAGGAATTCGAGCTGCGTCGAAACGCTTTGGGAATGTCTCGCGTTGTCCACTCTCTGAATCACGTGTGAAATCTGGCCAATAAGCAAGTCATGACGTCATTGGCGGGCAACGTCACGCAAACCAGGAAGCTACAAAATGGGTGAGGGATGGTAGCGACATTAGCTTGTGTTTATTCAGGTAAACGTTTTGTGTGTGAATCTGTGCCAGGAATGGCTCAAAGCAAACAAAAATGTCCACATGTGTGTCCCTTCTTGCCCCCGTTTCATTGCGGTTCATGAGTTATGCGTTGTTTGCTCCCGGAAAGTGCTCATTGAGGAAAGTGCTCTTCATTGCGGCTCAGGCGCCGAAAGTCATGGGGCTCGCAGGCCAACCTAGCAGAAGGCATGGAGACAGTAGTTGTAGAACGTAGTTGGGTTTAAGTTGTGCGGCTATAAGGAGATGCCCAGGGTCAAAGAGACGTTAGCTGGCTTCTCTCCCCAGATGTTGCGTTGCTGAAGGCTCTGGTATTGCCTACTAGGCCGTTGAAAGCCACTTCAGCCTTAGTAGGCAAGGCGCCGCAGTAGGTCAGGCCGCAGGTTGCCTCCACACGATGAGTGTGTTGCAGGCATACCAGGCCAACCTGCTCCAAGAGTTGGCCAAGGGTTTCAGCTCTGGGGCTAACGATATTAAGGATTTACATCGTGCAGCCAACCTAACCATTCTCCATTCCAGAGCTTCCTCCACAAGGAGGTTGTATGCCGCTAGATGGCATCTGTTCACCACATGGTGTGAGCACGACCAGTTAGACCCAGTCAACTGCCCGGTTGGTTCAGTTCTGGAGTTCTTGCAAGAACAGTTTTCCACAGGGGTGGCTCTGTCAATTCTGAAGGTTGACGTGTCCGCTATTGCGGCTTATTGTACCCCGCCTGCGGGGCAGTCACTGGGGAAACACCCCTGTGTGGGATTTGGCCATTGTGTTGGCGGCTCTATCTGAGCCCCCCTTCGAGCCTTTGGCCGAGGTGGCCCTTAGGTACCTCACGGTAAAGACCCTTTCTGACAATATCCTCCCTTAAAATGGTTGGAGACCTACAGGCTCTTTCCATGGGTCCTTCTGTCCTGAAGTTTACCCTTGGCATGGCCAGTGCTTTTCTCTACTCTCTACTCTAGTTCTCACTCTCCAGTGTTCTGTATTGTTGAAAGATTTATGTTCAAACTCTTGATGTCACCGAAATGAGGATTGGTTCCCCTTTTGAGTCTCGTTCCTCTCAAGGTTTCTTCCTTATAACATCTAAGGGAGTTTTTCCACAGTCGTCATGGCTTGCTCATCAGGGATAAATGCACACTATTCACATTGACTGTTGATTTCTGTAAAGCTGCTTTGAGACAATGTCTGTTGTGAAAAGCGCTATAGAAATAAACTTGACTTGACTTGACTAAACCTGGATATGTGCTTAAGGTGCCTACGGCTCCCTCACAACCTGTTGTACTGCAGGCATTCTGCCCTCCTCCTTTCCTAGCCCCCGACTAGGAGTAGCAAAAAAAAAAAAAAATGTGCGAGCACTGGACACATATTTCCACAGGACGAGTTTGTGGAGAAAGTCGGAGCAGCTGTTTGTCTGCTATGGCCCTCATAGTAAAGGTTTTCCTGCCAATAAGCAAACTCTCAGCAGATGGATAGTAGGTGCCATTTCCTCTGGTTATGAGTCCTCTGGTCTTCCCACTCCTTTCTAAATCATGGCTCATACCACCCGGAGTATGGCGGCCTTTACAGCCTGGTCCGCTGGAGTTTCTCTCCAGGACATATGCAACGCTGCGGGCTGGTCCACCCCTTTCACCTTTGTCAGGTTCTATGACCTTTACATCAGAGCCACTCTCGGCTCCTCTGTTCTGCAGGTTGGTGCTCAGACACTCTAGGCAGGGACTGGTCAGTATGTCGTGATTGGACACTCGTTCCCAAAGCATTTTGATGCAGCTCGAGTTCCTGAAAAGGGAATATCTCTAGGTTACCTATGTAACCCTCATTCCCTAAGGGAACAAGACGCTGCGTCAACACTCCATACTCACTGCATCCCGGCAGCGCTTCCCTTCCTTTTTTCAGAAGCTAATGTTGCTACCATCTCTCACCCGATTTGTAGCTTCCTGGTTTTGCGTGATGTCACCCGCCGATGACATCATGACTTACCTATTGGCCTTAAAGTTATTAATGAATAAATGTGCTTTATGTCTTAAACAGGGTCAAGCACCTGCTCTGAGACCTGTGATTTCAATCCCACCCCTTTTCCCTCTTCCTCCAGCTCCCTCTCCTCTTAACCCACCCACCCTCTCCATCTCCTGAGCCTTCTCCAAACCCAAGAGATCAACATAGTGCCAACATGACTGTACAACTTTGTCTGCCCACAGAATGTCATATACACAGACACAGAGTTGGAACAATAAAAAGCAATATATATATATATATATATATATATATATATATATATATATATATATATATATATATATATATGCATGTATGTATGTATGTATATATATATATATATATATATATATATATATATATATATATATATATATATATATATATATATGTATGTATGTATATATATATATATATATATATATATATATATATATATATATATATATATATATATATATATATATATATATATATATATATATATATATATATATATATATATATATATATATATATATATATATATATATATATATATATATGTAACGGCGTTTGTGTAGGTGTTTTACTTTATATTGAGTAAAAACAATAAACGAGATTATCCAAACTCTTTAACACTTTATTAAACAGCATAACCTTCAGCCCGAGGTCACCGACCCTTTAGCACCCCCAAGTGCGCATGTCCCTTACCTATCTATGGCAAGCCCCGAGGGGAAAAATGGATTACACACACAATGAGCACCAGTCAATCCAGAATTAGAACAGCATAACAAAATTCAATAAAGTCTGTTACATACGTCCCCCCCCTCACAAAATAAACGTCCCCGTTTATATGCAAAAAACATCAGGGAGAATACGTGAAAAACAAAAATCACAGACCATAAACAGCAATGTATGATGAACATAAAACAAAGCACAGAACCATATGACAACATCACACTTAAACTGAGGAAAACAGTCATATTAATACAGAACAAAATCCTGCAAATGGCCAGGAGGTCTACAAACTCTCCCAGTCCTACTAAAGTTAGGCTCTAGCCTTCCAACCGAACACTGTGAGTCCGCCAAAGCACCCAGATCTTTTTGGGAAGGAACACAGTCCCCCCTACCGGAGACATCAGATTCCATGGGAAATTGTCCAGGCTGTGACAAGGGGGAAATGGGCAATGTGTACGGCCGTACCCTGTCGTAATGCACTACTTGCGCCCTCTCAGCATTGTCAAAGGGGTTAACAATCCGGTAAATTAGTCCAGGTTCACCACCTGAATCCATGACCTGCACCACTTTATAAGGTCCCTTCCAATGGGGTGCCAGCTTCATGCGACTCTCCACTGGGTTGTGGAGCCACACCATGGCACCTACACCATAAGGTTGGTGATGCAAGGAAACTTGCAAGGAAATTTCTGACGGTCATAAGCTGCCTCACTATGCATCCGCACACTGCTAAAGGCAGAGTTCAGTTTCATCAGCAGTGAAAGAACAAACTCGCCATGTGTCACTTCTATCTGTGAGTCAAGAGCAGGGGTGGGTAACAGTACATTGACGGAAACTCATGCTTCCCCACCGTGGGTCAAGAAGAAAGGAGTGAAATGAGTGCTGGAGTGAGCCGTGGTATTGTAAGCAAAAGCTACATGTTTTACATAATCGTCCCACTCCCCCCATAAGTCAAAAGTGTCTTAGCCAGCTGAACAATCAGAGTCCTATTAAAGCGCTCAACCATGCCGTCTGATTTCGGGTGGTAAGGTGTGGTGCGAGTCTTTTTAATGTTCCAAAGACGGCAGAGTGTCTGAACCACTTCCGCCTCAAACTGACGACCTTGATCTGAGTGCAAAATCTCTGGTACGCCACCCGCAATCAACCACTACCACATGGGTAAGTGTTAAATTATGTTTATTTGCGGTGTATTTGTTTGTTAAAATAGGCTACAAATACTTTTTAAGTGCAGAAATAAGCAATTGCATGAGGTCTCAGAACGGATTAAATCGCTTTTACATGAATTCTTATGGGGAAAATTATTTCGAACGTACGAGCAAATGGACCTACGAGCAATTTTCACGAACGAATTATGCTCGTCCAACAGGGTTTTACTGTAGCCAGAAACACTGTAAATACTTTTAATTTTATTATGTCCTATGAGGGGAAAAATTAGCAGTCAATCACAAAAAAGATATACTTTATAGACATTTCATAGTGTAAACTGTGTTTACATGTAAAGTGAGACATGAACAATGAACAAAAACCCAAGGAGCATGACCAAGGAATGGAAAGACAAACTTGAGACAATAATTGCTGATTGCTGGGTGAAGCTATATAAACAAGTGCTAATCAAGGTGACAAAGACAGTTGTGAGTGACATGTGAGGACAAGAAAGTACAGTAATGGAGTCTCTAGACATAATCCTGTCAACGTGCTGGAGGCATACTCATTGGTGCACGGAGGAATGGGGATAAATAGAAACTATTCATCTTTTGCACCTGACTACTATATTGTTTACATTGTTTACATTGTTTACATGCCTTTGCACCTTCAACTTTATTATATTATACTACACTGTTTACATGCTGTCTTCTGCACATCTTGACTGCTGCTGTATTTTTGCACTACATTGTGTTCTTATATTCACTCCCGGGTATAGTTTTTACAGTTCACAGTACTGTATAACCAAGTATACAGTAGGTTTACTAGTCGGCGCTATCTTGGTTTTGTGTCTTGTCTTGTGTTGTCTGACTTGACTTGACTAAGAGTGTCAGCCTCAGCCAAACAGGGAAGCAGAGTGACGTCTTTAGCCAAGCCGGCTGGTGGAGTGACACCCTCAGCCAAGCAGGAAGTTAGAGTGACACATCAGTCTAGGGTTCATTTGTTTTTTGTTTTTGTGTCTTTTATTTAATGTCAAATATTACCTGCACTTGTCTTTGCTTGCTTTATGTGACATTAATGTACAGTACATTGTAACCAAGCAAATAATAATAATAGCTACAAATATTACATAAAGACAAACAAACAAAGGTAATTAGCTCTGACTACCTGTATTGTATTGTTTTTTACAAAACTTTGCGATACTATATATGTGTAGTAAACACAAACTTGTTCAGACATAATTATTTATAGGGACGGGGTAGCTGGGTGTTAAAAATGTTGGATTTCTGATCAAAAGACCAAGTGTTTAAATCACAGCACTGCCAAGCTGCCACTAACAGGCCCTTGAGCAAGGCTTTTAACCCCCAACTGTTCAATTGTATAAATGTAAGTTTCCTCAGGATAAGAGTTTCTGCCAAATGTATATCTATACTGTTGAACTGTCTTATCGGTGCTTAGACTGGCTAAATCCCCTACAAATCCTAACATCGCCCACAACGCTAAACACTCCCACCCTAGTCATATGACTACTAATGTCGGCTCTGGAGAAACTGGCGTCTTCTTGTAATTCATGACTCTTGAAGGGGTGGCTGAATCAGAATGCTGATTCATAATCATTGTAGCTTACTTAAGCTACAGTGGTTTGGGAGAAAAAAAAAACATGCATGGTCCAGTAGTGTTTTAACATGTTTTTAATTAAACACATTCTGCCAACTTAGATGAATCTTTGTAACCTTAAATCTCTGATTGACTTTGCTGTTCATCTAGATCATCTGCTTTACAGTAAGCTTTGAACCCATACAACTTCAATTTGGGAGGAGAAAGGAGAAAAGTGATGTTGCTCTTTACAACAAGGTGCTTATTTCTAACAGTGTCCATTGTAGAAGAACATCTAGAATATACACCAACAGGGGTACATTAGGCAATCCAGATAACCTGCTTTGCCTCTTTGTTAAAAAAGCAGGTTGACTTGGATACCATACTGTGGGCTTAACCAGTTGACCGAGTTCCAGGGCCATTGTCACTGAAGCTACAAACCACTTACAAACCACTTACAGACTAAATTTTTAATATAGTTACAAATATATTTTTTCTAAACTCCAGTAAAATTATTGCTAAAAGGACTGCACAATTAAAGTAAAACGTACTATTTTCTTCAGGCAGTACATTAACATTGTCCAGCACTGATGCAGGTGTAGGAAGGTATAGCATATATTTATGCTGCTGAAAAAAATATTGTTTTTGTTAGTTTAATGTTTTGTTAAATTCATGTTTTGTATCCTCCCCTGTGTTGTTACTGGTCATATCCAGTGGCAGGCCGTGCAATTCATGTCTAGGGCTTCAGTGATGTTCTGCCTGAACCAATCAACCTTTTAATACCATCATAATTACAGGTATAGAAACCATCAATATTATACAAAATTGCAGAATAACAGAGCACTGCATCAGTAAAGCAAGAAACCTAATTAACACAATTCAGCACATCTATTTTCACTGCAGCCACAGCTGCACTGCTCACATACCTCATCACATACAGCACCCCAGCACCGCCGGTTTTTGTCCATTTCTGTGCATTTTTTCTGGGCATTTCGGATTTCCTGGGTATTTGAAATTAAGTCAAATTGTGTGTTTTATGCTAACGCTAATGCTAATTCTACAGGAAAAAAACTAAAGTATAACTAGTTTATGGAAAAAAAAAAGGCTAACAAAATGTTTTAAACAGTTTTGGCTGATCTCTCATGATCTCCAGCTTAATTTGAAAAGTTTTGTAAATGTCCTTTAAAGTATTTGTGTGACCAAATCAATTTCTTACCTTCTATCAGCCATTGTGTAATGAAAAAAACAGCTATTAAATCCACAATAATATATCTGAGCTTGTGCAGATTGCTACAGATGCTTTTTGCAAGCTCAGACTTGTGCACTCTCCATCTGACCATCTATTTAAAGGATGTGAAACTGGCTTTATTATTAGATGCCGAGTAGATGGTCCTAGAGTCGTCAACTCGCAATCTGATTGGTTAAAGCAACAGCTTCATTCTTATGTATTTTATGCTAGCAGGTGCCCACAGCACTGATTTATGAAGTCCCTATGGCAGGTACCTTTGACATCTGATTGGATGAAAACACAAACATATACAGACACTTCTTGCAGCGGAAAGAAAAACCTGTTTCATCTGTAAAAGACTTGTCTAGAAATTGTGAAACAATTTCAGAATAATACTTGTCAACATAAAATTGTAAAATAGTTGAATATCTCAATTTACAGTACATAATATAAAACTCTCTGTCATAAATAAATAAAGTTATAAATCTTTGTGCACAAGGGACAAGGGGAAAAATCTACATTAGATGCCTGTGATCTTCAGGGCCTCAGGCAGCACTGCATTTAAAACAGTCATGATCCTGTAAAGAAAATCACTGCATGGGCTCATTACCACCTCCACCTCAATGTCTGTGAACACAGTTTGCCATGTCATCCACAAATGCTAGTTAAATCTCTACCCTGCAAAGAAGAAGGATTTTTTATGAAGGACACTTTTGTACGTTGCTCTGGACAATGGGTGTGTGCTAAATGCCACAAATGTAAATGTAAATGTAAATGCATGAACATGATCCAGAAATGCTGTAATCCTCTTTGGGCCAAAGGTTATTTAAAATGTACTGAGGCAAAGTGGAAAACTGTTCTATAGATAGACTAATAGGAATTTTTTTTCTTTTTGCAAACTATAAACACACATCCTCCAAAATAAAGAGGAAAAGGATTATCTAGCTTTTTATCTGTGCTCAGTTACAAAAGCTGCTAGGTGCTGAACTAGCCTGCCTGCAGTCTTTCAGCATTAAAAAACATAAAAAACTGGCACATCATGAAACATCATGTATCAGAGATATCTGGGACAACATTCCTCTCCCAAAACTTTAGCAACTGGTTTCCACAGTTCCCACATTTATACAGATATTATGTATATATATATTTTTTAAATGGTATATCTAGTCAGTTTAAACATTTTATATGTTTTATTGTAAATAGAATATGGATTTATGAGATTTGTAAATCATTACATTCTGTTTTGTTTACATTTTACACATTTTGCATATTAAAACGTATATTAAAAAAGCAATTCTCGTTACCGATTCAGCTATAAATGCCTCTGTTCCCATCTCACTCGTGTTGGACCTACTTAATGGCTACAGACACCGACTATACATGAGGCTGCCAGCATTCCCTGCTGGTTCTGTGAATTACTTTCCCTTCCGTGGATTACGCCTGCGTTCTGGAATCCTCATGCATCACGGTTTGTTTTTTTACATGTTTGCCTTTTCAAATAACATGCTGAAACTGTAATTGCCTCTGTCTCAGCTGATATGTGACACTATCTAAAACGATCTGAACAAATAGACCCCAGCTACATCCTCACCTCTTAAAGAATTGTGCTTTATATTCACTAATAAGGTTCTTTTTGTAGCCCTCTTTAGAATGATTTATTCGTGTGTCACAGCCCAGTTTTGGGGGTTTGTAGCAGTACCTGGGTTCTCCAGTCTCAGTGTAGTTGCAGAGTGGTTTCTTATTTAGGGGCAGACACAAGTTGCACACAGTGGTCTCAGAGATGGTACTAGAGCCGAACAGGCTTTTAAAAAACACTCTGTTTGGTTGCTCCTCCTGCAACCTCTTAAGCACCACCACTGCCTCACTTGGGTGCACCCTGGTGATTTGCACCTGCACTACACCAGTCCTCAACAATGGAAAAAGCACTGTATAATTCCCATCTTGGTGATCATGTACCTTCCCTGCAACTCCAGCACCCAGCTCAGGTGAATGCAGCCGGGCTATCAGAAAATCTCCATCTTGTTTCTCAGGCAGGCCCAGGAAGTTATGCATATGAACATCAACAACAAGCTGGTCACCTACGTGGTGCATTGGTGGACCCTGAATCACAAAATAGCTTTTGGCAGGTTTATGTCCAGCGGCAAAAAGATTTCAGGAGGTTTAAAGGCTGAGTTGATGCTGCTCTGTATTTTGTAGAAGGTTGACATTAACTAAACATTCAAATCCTGCAAACAGTAAAATACAATGAAAGCAGCACTCAGAAATCAAAAGAATGGTTTAGGTTATTTATTATTATATACTTAACTAAAACTTTCTAAAATAAATAAACATATAATAACAAACAAATAAATAGTCTTGTGTCATTTAATTTATCTTGATTTAAATACCCTCTAGGTAAGGCTGAACTATCTTCTTCTTGCCCATGTTACATTTAAATGAATAAAATAATTGCAGTTTCTGTATAAAATGCATATAGTATATATGTATCAACAGGAATTTCATAATGTGCTCCCCTTCAGGAATGAGACGCTGCATCAACAATGCTTTGGGAATGCTTCTTCATTGTCCATTGGATCAGTCGAATGGAAAGTGCGGCATCACTGGCGGGGTGACATCATGACCATGAAGCTATAAAAACAAGACAAATTAAAGCAAGCTGAAAGAGTAAGCACTGCATGTTGCCTGTTTGGGCGCGGAGCACGTTAGGTCTATTCTCGAGAGAGCCGATTGCGCAGATTTCGCTTGCATGTCTATGCCAATGCTCTGCTGGTGTCCACTGAAAGGCACAGCCCCAACCTCATCCCAGCACCTCTGGGCACCGAGAGCTGGAAAGACAGAGCCAAAGCCACAGGACGTATTTGACGTATTTGAGGACCGTTATCTTCAAAAGAAGAGCTTTGGCCAAGTAGTCCTGATACGGGCCATCTGGGGACCCCGCTAGGAAACTATACGCTGCCTCTGCACCCTCAGGGAGCTGGTCTGTTAACCCTGCCACTATCAGTGCTTCAGGGCATAGACAGCTCTAGTACTTTAGACAGAGGCCATAAGGATTCAGTTCGGGTCTCATCCGCCCCGGTTCAACTGTCGGGCGCAAAGAACGTAGTGGAAACCGAAGTGAATTCAGTGAAGGCCTGTTAATGAGAAACAAAAAGGGCAAGGCAGAAAGCACGAAAAATAGCACCAAACCAGGGTAAACTAAACCAGGTGAAAACTGTGACAGAGTGAAAGCAAATAACACACAGAAGCTTGCACGCTAAGAGAAACCAAACGGAGTGTCTTGGGTAGTCCGAAATGTTCATAAGCCTAAGCTGTAGAACGGACAATGAGCTTGTGGATTAATGGGGGTATTATAGTGTGGTGAATGAGTTGGACCAGGTGTGGATGATTTAGTAAGTAGGTGAACTGCTTGGAGTGATTGGAGGGTTTGGCGAGTGTGTGGCTGGTGGATCCCTGACATCAACATGCCCCACCCTCGTGGGGTCCGAGCAGGCTCTGTTCACAGAACAAGAAGTAAATACTCTCTTGAGGAAGGAGGCGGTCCCTCCATCAGACAGAAAATTCGGGTTCTACAGCTGGTACTTCTTAGTTCCCAAAAAAGACGGAGAGTTGCGTCCTATATTGGGCTTACGTGAGCTGAACTGCTCACTTTTGAGGCTCAGGTTCAGAATGCTGACCCTGAAGCAGGCCGCGTCAAAAATCAGGTTGGAGGACTGGTTTTTCAAGGTAGATTTGAAGGATGTATACTCTCATGTCATATTTCAGCGATTACAGCATGTGTTTTCAGGGTCAAAATCAGCAGTGCAGCTGTCTGTAGAGTAAAGTACATGCTGCTTGAAGCCGTTGCTTTAACCAATCATATTTTAACTTGGGTAAACCGGGGCCATCAAGCAGGGGTCCTAATGTCAGCATTTTTTTATTTCGTTTGATTGGATAGTCAATCATATTTGTTTCAATTCAATAGCTTTTTTTTTCTTCCACAATGCCTGACAGAGGAGAAGAAATTGATTTGTCTGTGGATATACTTACAAAGCCATTTTCAAGATGGACTTTACAAGAAAAGTTGGGCATCGTGAGAAAAGGTCAGCCAAAACAGTTTAAAACATTTGTTAAGGTTGGTCTGGGTGCTCTGGTTGGAAACGAGAAATGAGGTCGGGATCCCAAATGTGACGTGCAGGTACCCATGAGCGTTCCTTAGGACTGTAGCCTTTCCAGTCCACAAGGTATTGCAAGCCTCTTCTTTGACGTCTTGAGTGCAGAAGATGGTGCACAGTGAAAGCGGGGCCACCGTCAATGACCCGTCACTGCCACAGGGTTGAGGACCTTGAATGTGGTAAAAAGGTCAACTAAAGCGAGGTGATAGCTTTCTGTATGCGACCTTCAGGGGCAGGTCCTTGGTAGAGAGCCAGACCCTCTGGCTGGGGTGGTAAGCGGGTGCTGGTCTTCGCAGCCCGGGTCTTCTTCCAGGCACGGTGGCAGTGACTGACCAGGGCACCTGCTGAGGGTACTAAGGCCTCAACTTCTTGGTAGAAAAAAAAGGCTGGGTGGTAACCATAAGCAGCCTGGAAAGGGAAGAGGCCGGTGACTTAGGATGGCAGAGTATTATGGGCAGCCCATATCAATTGTAAAGCTCACGAGGCATTGTCATTAGTGCAAAGCATGCAAAGGGCCGTCTCCAGGTCTTGGTTTAGCCTTTCTGCTTGCCCGTTGGTCTGCGGGTGAAACCTGGAAAATAAGCTGACTGAAACACCCAGAAGGCGATATTAACAGTAAACTGTGAGCCCCGATTCGAGACTATATTACTTGGGAGTCCACTGACCCGGAAAATATGCTGTAGCAAGAGCTGGGCAGTCTCCTTGGCCGAGGGCAATTTGGTAAGAGGTATGAAGTGGGCCATCTTGGAAAACCAATATATTACTGAGAAAATCGTGGTATGGCCAATTGAGGGGGGTAGGCAAGTAACAAAATTAAAGCTATATGGGACCATGGTCGATGAGGGATGGGAGGTTTCGGAGGAGACCTGCCAGGGAGTTTCTGGGCCTCTTGTGCTGAGCGCAAATGGGACAAAAGCCCACAAACTACCTTGATAGTGGGCCACCAAAAACATGCTGCATGAGGGTCAAGGTGCAAGGGGTACCCGGGTGGCAGAAAAGTTAAGAGCTTTGGCACTACTGGAGGACCTGGGAACAGAGCTGATCGCAAACATAGAGTCTTCTCTCCGGACAGCCATCCAGGGTGGGCAGCCCCGAAGTAGCTCTGTGCGCCTTGCGTTCAATGTCCAAGCGAAGGGCTTGGATGGAAACAGATGGAGGAAGGATGAGACAGGATGGCCCCATGCCCTTGTTGGAGCCATCAACCTCCACGATAAATTGCCGGGAAGGGTCGGGCAGAGTAAGGATAGGTGCAGAGGTGAACCGGGTCTTGAGTCCCAGAAAGGCCTGTTCTGCCTCAGGATTCCAAGAAAATGGCTGATGAGTTTAGGTAAGTCGTGTAGGGGGGCAGCGATGGTACTAAAACCGCGGATAAACTTGCGGTAGAAGTTTGCAAAGCTGAGGAACCTCTGCAGTTGTTTGCGGTTTTCAGGTTTGGGCCACTCCTCCACAGCGAGGCAGATAAGATACAGATAAGATGAAACCCAGAAAAGATGTGCTGGACATGTGAAACGTAGATTTCTCAGCCTTAATATACAACTGGTTCTGAAGCAGACGGGTGAGCACAGCACGTACATGGCAGTGGTGTTCCTCCAGGGAGTGGGAGTAGATTAATATGTCATCCAGGTAGGCAAACACAAAACGATGGAGCATGTCCCGAAGGACATCATTGACCACCTGAAAGACTGCTGGGGCATTAGTGAGCCTAAACGGCATGACCAAGTACTCATACTGGCCTTGGGGACATTCTTCCATTCGTCGCCCTACCGGATGGGTACAAGGTGGTAGGCGGTGCGGAGGTCTAGCGTGGTAAAGACAGTGGCCACCTAGAGGAGCTCGAAGGCTGAAGACATCAAGGGCAAGGGGTACCGCATCTTAAAGATGATGGAGTTGAGTACCCGGTAGTCAATGCAAGGGTGTAGGATCTTGTCCTTCTTTTCAACAAAAAAGAAACCCGCCCCAGCCGGGAAGGAGGAAGGGTGGATGATACCAGAAGCAAAGAACTCCCGGATGTAATCAGTCATGGCCTCTCTTTCAGGACCCATCAGGTGGTAGAGATGTTCTTTCCTGGCATTAGATCAATAGCGCAATTGTACGGATGGTGGGGAGGTAGTGATAAAGCCCTGGCTTTACTGAAAACGGTGCCCAGACATGGTACTCTGCAGGAGGAGAACAGAGATTGGAGGGAGAGGGAGAGGGGCTTGGTGCGGTGGGTGACCCGATGGAGAACGTGGCTGTTGAAGGCTCGGACCAGGAGTGGTGCAGGGAGTGGTTCGGACTCAATGCCCAGTTGGCGAGCAAGTTCCTCATCCAGAAATTCAACGTCTGCCCCAGGGTCGACAAACACTGCTAATTCATGGCTGTTGCCCTTGACTTCGATCCAGACCTTGAGCTAATTAGGGCGTCCAGGCCCTCTGGAAGATCTCAGCATTGAGTGCCCGGATAAAGGCATTATGGAAAGCTGTGGAATCCCACCTACTCTCTGCCACGGCAGTGTGAAAGTCTGTGGCGTATTCTGCTTTGAATCGCCTATCTTGGGGGGTCTGGAACAAGGACCAGGTGGCATCCTGCCAGGGGGGTGGCTGAGTTGAAAATCATAGCTCCTCGGAAAATGCATGGTCGGAGGCACAGGCCGAGGACTGACGTTCCCAGTCTGCCATGGCCCACCGTGTGGCCTTACCCGAAAGTAGGAAGATCACATGGGCCACCTTTGTGACTTCATCCTTAAAAGATGATGGTTGATGCTGAAAAGTTATTTCACAGTTCAACAGGAACAGCCTGCAATCCCCCGGTTGTCCCCCAAAGTGCTCAGGGGTCGGTAGATGAACCCTACAACAATGTGCCAGTGGCGGGACGGGCACCAGGGTTGCTGATGTAGGGACATGAGCAGTAGGAGTTTCTGAAGCAGAGGCCTGGGCTACAGGAGCTTGGTTGCTCTGAAGAGCCAATTCATGAATTGCATTTGCCAGTTCCTGTATCTGTTGATGATGGGAGCTGGTGATTTGCACCAGAGAGAAAAGCTGAGTCTGGAAATCATCCGCTGGGTCCATGTCTGGCCAGATCGTACTGTCAGGGTGGGACCGTACTGTCAGTAGGACCCAAATGCAGGACGCCAGCAAGGTATATATTTAAACTCTTTAATAACCGAAAAACAATTTCAGGCAAACACTATGTACTTGCAGAACAAAAGGCACAAAACCAAACTTATGACCACCAGGCTGAATTAGTCCACATATGCAAAAAACACAAAAACAAAGGGCCGAAAACGTATGGACTGGAAAGTCTTAAATGGAACAGGAAGAGGTAGAAATCCACGTCCAATTTATGCAGCGGGAAGATGGCGGACGGAATGGTTGCGGAAGCGGGTTTTACTAAGCAAATGAATAAAATAATATTACCTAATACCATTAGGTAATTACTGCAGTGATTATTATGTTTTAGTTGACAGCAAGTTATTCAACCCTACCTAATGCAGTGAGTAGCTTCTCATTTATTAAATAATTATGACAGCAGGCTGTGGAAAATATGTTAAAATAGTAAAATTATTGGCCAGCATCAAGCAAAGAAAACCACTTAGAAGATTGTTGAAGCTCCTTGAATTTGGTTTAGAATGGTCCAAACATTATTAACTCTTGTGTTATGTCAGGGGTCAAATTGACCCATTTTAAAGTTAAAACATAAAAAAATTTAAAAAATGTATTTTTTCAGTATACTTTTTCTGCTTGGCTAATTAGCATAATTAACATATAAAATGAAAGTCATTAATTTTACATATTTGCAACCCCTGCCACGATTTTTAGATTACATAGCAATGCAAGTGTGATTTAAAAAAGAATAGCAACAAAAAAGATTATATGCAGCTCACTGGTAAGTGGCGCTATGTTGAGCTATTTTTAGAAAAGGCACGCGGGTGACTCATGTGGTCCTTGCGGACCCCTGTTCTACATGGTTTGCTTCAGCCCCCTCAGGTGGCAGAATATATAACTGCATTTATAAATTCTGCTCAAACTGGTTTCTCTATACACAACTTGGAGAAAGGCTTGTGAAGACTTTGTGAAGTGCTTTATAAACAAATAATTCGACATCTATTCCCTATTTGCTTCTATAATAACCTCCATTGGTCTGGAAAGATGTTTCACTAGATTTTGGAGTGTGCTTGTGGAGATTTTTGCTATGGTACTGATGTAGATTGAGGAAACCCGGGGTGTAGTCACCATTCCATTTCATCCCAAAGATGTTCAGTTCTATAGCAGGTCACTCACACAGATCTTCCACTCCAACCTGTGTAAACCATATCTTTATGGAGCTAATTTTGTGCACAGTTGCAATGCCTGCTAGAACAGGTGTGGTCTTATAGTTCAGGTAAAGGAACATTTGATGCTACTGCATCCAAAAACATCCTATACAATTGTGTACCCTTTAACTTTGTGGTAACAGTTTGAGGAAGAAGAAATTTCAGATGTCCAAATCCTTTTATATATATATATATATATATATATATATATATATATATATATATATATATATATATACAGTTGTGTTCAAAATTATTCAACCCCACTGAAATTGATTGTTTTGGTCGGTTTGACATTGATTATGATCATTCAGCCATCCTGCTTACAATTAAATCAAAGAGGCACGTGTAGGTCAGACAAATATAACATAACATTTATAATGAAATAACCACAAATGTCTTTTCAGAGCTCACATCATTATCAGTTTTATTCAACCCCCAAGTGACATTCAATCTTAGTACTTAGTACAACATCCTTTTACAGTTATAACAGCTTTTAAACGTGAAGCATAGCTTGACACAAGTGTCTTGCAGCGATCTACGGGTATCTTCGCCCATTCATCATGGGCAAAAGCCTCCAGTTCAGTCACATTCTTAGGCTTGCGCACTGCAACTGCTTTCTTTAAGTCCCACCAGAGGTTCTCAATCGGATTTAAGTCTGGTGACTGCGATGGCCACTTCAAAATGTTCCAGCCTTTAATCTGCAACCATGCTCTAGTGGACTTGGAGGTATGCTTGGGATCATTGTCCTGTTGAAAGGTCCAACGTCTTCCAAGCCTCAGGTTTGTGACGGACTGCATCACATTGTCATCCAATATCTCCTGGTACTGAAGAGAATTCATGGTACCTTGCACACGCTGAAGCTTCCCAGTACCTGCAGAAGCAAAACAGCCCCAAAGCATGATTGACCCCCCGCCATGCTTCACAGTAGGCAAGGTGTTCTTTTCTTCATAGGCCTTGTTCTTCCTCCTCCAAACATAGCGTTGATCCATGGGCCCAAACAGTTCTAATTTTGTTTCATCAGTCCACAGAACACTATCCCAAAACTTCTGTGGTTTGTCCACATGACTTTTGGCATACTGCAGTCGACTCTTCTTATTCTTTGGGGACAGCAAGGGGGTGCGCCTGGGAGTTCTGGCATGGAGGCCTTCATTACGCAGGGTGCGCCGTATTGTCTGAGCAGAAACTTCAGTACCCACATCTGACAAATCTTTTCTCAGTTCCTCAGCAGTCACACGGGGACTTTTCTCCACTCTACGCTTCAGGTAGCGCACAGCAGTCGAAGTCAGCATCTTCTTTCTGCCACGACCAGGTAGCGTTTCAACAGTGCCCTTTGCCTTGAATTTGCGAATGATGCTTCCTATGGTGTCTCTTGGTATGTTTAACATCTTTGCAATCTTCTTATAGCCATTGCCCTTCCTGTGAAGAGTAATCACCTGTTCTCTTGTCTTCCTGGACCATTCTCTTGACCTCACCATGTTTGTAACCACACCAGTAAATGTCTAGAAGGAGCTGAGTATCACAGTCATTTTAAAGCTGCCTAATTGGTGCTTATTAGGCTTTATTGCTGCTCCCTGATATCCACAGGTTTTTTCAATACCTGATTGAAAACACTTCATTGAACCTCTGTTCTTCAGAGTGGTAGTCTTTAAGGGGTTGAATAATTATGTCAATGAAGAATTCACAAAAGAAACATTTACTACTGTATTACAAAACTAATTGATGTCATTTTAGTTGCATATGGTTCTTTAAGAAGTCCTTGTAGGATTTCATTCTGAATACAATTACAAATGTACACTAAATTCCCTAAAACCATTTACAGCATTGGGGGTTGAATAATTTTGAACACAACTGTATATCTATAGACACACACACGTCCATCTTTTTTAAGGATTATTTTATGTTTAACAAAAATAAAATTACATTTTACATAAATATGAACAGTGTAGGTGTCAGCCGTGTAGTGTAGGTGTCAGGCAGATCCACCTGCCACGCCCCCTTTGGTGGCTCTCTATGCCTCCGCTCTCCCTGGAGCTCCAGGCATAACCACGCACACCTGTAGCTCGTTGTCACTCATGCCTCCGCTCTCTCTGGAGCTCCAGGCGTAACTATGCACACCAGAAGCTCATCATCACTCCACCCCGCTCCTACATAAACCCCTCTCTCATATTCACTCCCCGTTCATTATTAAATGTGTTAGAGGTTATGTACTGCTGTATGGTTTCTCTATTGCATGTAGTACTCTACATTGTCCGTCCGTTCGGACTCTACTAGCCGGACTGCCGTGAAAAAGGAAAATGATCGGATTACCGCCGTGGTCCCGGCACGAACCGAACATTGGAGGTAGGATCCGCTCCCGAGAGCACGGATCCAGTCCAGTGTTTCCCGGAGAGCTCAGTTCCGCACCAGATTATCCCGGAGCGATCAGCTCCGTCCCAGGACCCCCAGGGGATCACCACTCTGCTCCAGACCATGCAGGATGGCTCTGCTCTGCCCCAGGGCCTCCAGGAGATCCTCACCCTGCTCCAGGACCTCCAAGAGAGCACAGCTCCACTCCAGGGTTTCCAGGAGAGCTCCTTTCCACTCCAGGGTTTCTGGGACAGCTCTGTTCCGCTCCAGGGTTTCCAGGACAGCTCCTTCCCGCTCCAGGGTTTCCAGGACAGCTCCTTTCTGCCCCAGGGTTTTCAGGAGAGCTCCTTTTGGCTCCAGGACCTCCAGGAGAGCTCCTTTCCGTTTCAGGAACTCCAGGAGAGCTCAGCTCCACTCCAGGGCCTTTAGAAGAGATTAGCTCTGCTCCAGGACTCCACAGAACGCTCCTCTCTGTCCCAGAGCATCCCAGAGAGCTCCTCTCCGCTCCACAGAGTTTCCGAGAGATCCTCTCCGCTCCACAGAGAATCCGAGAGCTCCTCTCAGCTCCAGCATGTCCCCGAGAGCTCCTCTCAGCTCCAAGGTCTCCAGGCGAGCTCAGTTCCGCTCCAAGATCTTCAAGCGAGCTCAGTTCCGCTCCAGGACCTCCAGGACAGCTCCGTTCCGGCCGGAGCTCCCCAGTACACTCAGCTCAGCCCCAAGGCCAGAAAAGGGGCGTCGTACTGCTGCCTGGCTGCAAAGGGAAGGTCGTGCCGCCGGCTGGCCGCAAAGGGGACGTCGTGCTGCCGCCTGGCCGTAAAAGGAACGTCGTGCCGACGCCTGGCCGAGAAAGGAACGTCGAACAGCCGCCTGGTCGCAAGAGGGTTGTCGCACCCCCGCCTGGATGGAAGAAGGAGGTCATATCGCCTCCGACCGCCTATGACAGTGGCATGGCAACCCACGGTTCCTCTGACAGCCCCAGGTTGCTTCCAGAGCCATCCAGCAGTGATGTCGCGGTCCCAGACACTTCTGAGGGCGACACCATAGCCCCAAGCTCCTCCGATGGCGACGTCACGTCTCTGAGCTCCTCTGATGGCAACTTCACGCCTCTGAGCTCCTCTGATGGCGACGTCACGCCTCCAAACTCCTACGAGGGCGACGTCTCGCCCCAGAGCTCCCCTAAAGGCGACGTCTCGCCCCAGAGCTCCCCTGATGGTGACATCTCGCCTCCGAGCTCCTCCGATGGCGACGTCCCGCCTCCAAGCTCCTCCGATGGCAACGTCTCACCTCCGAGCTACTCCGATGGCGACGTCTCGACTCCAAGCTCCTCCGATGACGACGTCTCGCCTCCGAGCTCCTCCGATGGCAGCGTCACTCCTCTGAGCTCTTTTGATGAAAACGTCTCGCCTCCAAGCTCCTCCGTTGACGACGGCTTGCCCCCGTGCTCCTCCGTCGGCGACGTCTCGCCCCCGTGCTCCTCCGTCGACGACGTCTCGCCTAAGAGCTCCTCCGAAGGCAGCATCTTGCCTAAGAGCTCCTCTGACAAAGACGTCTCGGCCCCAAGTCTCCCAAAAGGCAAAGCCACACCTCCTAGATCATCTAAAGGCGAAGTCACACCTCAGCGTTCCGCTCCAAGCAACGTTTCGCCTCCGGGTTACTTTCTGGCTTACATAACACCTCCGTGTCCCTTTCGGGGCGACGTCTCTCCTCCAAGTCCCTCGGAGAATGACAAAGCACTCCCGAGTTCCTCTGAAGGCGTCGTCACTGCTCACAGCCCCGGCGAAGGTGTCACTGCGTTCCTAATCTCTGCCTTGGGGGTCACTCGGTTTTTGGACACCCCCGAGGACGTGTTTCTGCTCCCGGTCGACACCGAGTGCATCACTCATTCCCCGATCTCCGCTATGGACATAGCTCCGCTCCTGACCTCCATGGTTGGCACCCCTTCGGTCCAGGTCTCTGGTCTCTCCTGGGGAAGTCGCTTAGCCTCTGGGCTCCGCTAAGGGCGCAACTTGGTCCCTGTCCTACACCGGAGCCGTCTCTCCGCCTCCAGCCTCCGCTGAAGATGTCTCTCTGTCCCCAGTCTCTGCTACAGGCGGTTCTAAACTGGGTCTCTTTCGACCCTGGACGGACACCGGAGCCCTCCTCCGAGTGCCCTGGCCCTCCGGGCATAGGTGGGTTTGTAGTGTCAGGTGCCACCCTCTGGGGGTGGGGGGTTTATGTCAGGGATCCACCTGCCATGCCCCCTTTGGTGGCTCTCTATGCCTCCGCTCTCTCTGGAGCTCCAGGCGTAACTATGCACATCAAAAGCTCATCATCACTCCACCCCGCTCCTACATAAACCCCTCTCTCATATTTACTCCCCGTTCGTTATTGAATGTGTTAGATGTTATGTACTACTGTATGGTTTCTCTATTGCACGCAGTACTCTACGTTGTCCGTCCTATTCGGACTCTACTATCCGGTACCGGCTGTGCTTCTCCTCCCTGCGCATCTCGGATCAGCTACACTTTTCACCTAGCGCACCTCCGACTCTTTCAACCTAAGTAATGCTGTGTGTGTGTGTATGAGTGCGTGAGTGCATGCGTGTGAGTGTGCTCGGTTGTATCTCTCTCCCTCATCTTATCATTAAACCTGAGCAAGCTGTATTCCGGCGTCTGCCTCCTGTTTCACTCGCACCCTGACAGTAGGAATGACAGTACTTTATAAATGTGGTTGTTTCTTTTTATAAGGGACCAAAACTAATCATTTACTTGGCTGCTCAGGTATTCCATTGCCAGGTGTGTGTTATTCCCTTTTTATGTTACATCACATTAGTAAAAAGCAGAACCCAGCCATTAGGGAGGCACAAGCCAGTCCCAAGCCCGGATAAATGGGGAGGGTTGCTTTAGAAAAGGCATCCAGCGTAAAACGTGCCAAATCGAATATGCGGGTCACGATTAAGAAATTCATACCGAATCGGTCGAGGCCCGGGTTAACAACAACCGCCACAGGTATCGTTAGCCAACAGGGTACCGGTGAAAATTGGGCCACTGTTGGCCGAAGGAGGAGAAGGAGAAGAGGAAGATGTCTACAGAGACGGCAGGGAAAGGAGAAGTGTAGGAGAGTGGAGGTTAGGGTTGGTACTTTAAATGTTGGCACTATGACTGGTAAAGGGAGAGAGGTAGCTGATATGATGGAGAGGAGGAAGGTAGATATGTTGTGTGTTCAGGAGACCAAGTGCAAACGGAGTAAGACCAGGAACACTGAAGGTGGGTTTAAACTGTACTATCATGGTGTGGATGGAAAGAGAAATGGTATAGGGGTGATTCTGAAGGAGTGGTACAGCGGTGCATCATAGACATTTGGTGTATGAGTTAATGAGACTGATGGCAACACATATAAAACACATTTAGATCCATGGATTAATCAGTCTGAAGTTAAAGGTGCTCTACATACCAATTCTATGCAGTCTTTCAGTGTATCTTTCTATAGATTTAAAGACCTGTAGTCTTATTTATAAAACTGTGTGTAGGATCCTTACTTAAAGTGTATGTGTGCCTGAAAGCCAAAAATGACATAGACCAAAAAATATTCAGACTTTTAAAACCGTGCATACACACACCTGTAAGTAATGTTCCCTTTATAAATCACAGATCACCTGCAAGTGTGCGTACACCGTTGTCTTCAGCAAACTGTTTGCAAGCTTTCTTGTGAGCCAGCTCCAGAAGAGGCTTTCTTCTGGGATGATGGCCATGCAAACCGACTGGTTGCAGTATGTGCGTATGGTCTGCGCACTGACAAGCAGACCTTCCACTTCTGCAACCTCTAAAGCAATGCTGGCAGCACTCGTGTGTTTTTTAAGCCAGCTTCTCCACCTGAGGCACAGCACGAGGACTCAACGTCTTTGATCAACCCTTGCCGAGTAAAGCCCGTCTTAGAAAACCTCTGTCTAAAACCCTGGCCACTGTACTGTAACTCAGTTTCAGAGTGTTAATGATCTTATAGCCCTGACCATCTTCTTGGAGAGCAACAATTCTAATTTTCAAATCCTCAGAGAGTTCTTTGCCATGAGGTGCCATGTTAAAAATCCTGTCTAAGAGAATTGTATTCAAAGCATTACATTTTGAGACACATGTTTGTATGGTCCTGTCAATCAGACCAAAACATGAACATAATTAATAGGATATTTGGTTTGGCATGGTTACACAATGTACAGCTGTTATCACTTAAGGTCTACTCACTTTTATGCAATCTACTTTGACATTAATGGCTGTATTTTGTGATTTTTAGAGGACACTAAATCTTTAATTCTATACAAGCTGCACATTGACTACTCTAAAATATATATTTTTTTCTTTTATCTTAAGTTTTATTTCTATAGTATTGTTTATTTTGAAGATACACTAACATGGTTGCTGAAATGTGAGGGGTGTACTCACTTTTGTGTGAAACTGTGTTAGTTAGGGTGATCAATAACACCTTGCTAAAATTATGAACACCATTTTAGTTAGGACTGAAAACGAGGACATACAGCAGAGAGCTTAATGGCTGTATTTCCAGACTTTGACATTGTTAAATTAGATTAGATTAGATTAAATAAAATGCAACTTTGTGCATGGTACTTGTACAGAGCAAATTAAATGTAGTTAGCATCTTACCAGAAGTGCAAAGTGGCCTATTTACAATAGATAACAGTAGATATCATATAAGGTACGAGGTCCATATTAGATTAGATTAGATTAGATTCAACTTTATTGTCATTACACATGTACAAGTACAAGGCAACGAAATGCAGTTTGGGTCTAACC
Organism: Silurus meridionalis; assembly: GCF_014805685.1. Taxonomy (NCBI): domain Eukaryota; kingdom Metazoa; phylum Chordata; class Actinopteri; order Siluriformes; family Siluridae; genus Silurus; species Silurus meridionalis. The sequence goes on from NC_060886.1 coordinate 11,572,729, forward strand.
AGAGTGCAATAACAGCAAGTGCAGGATATATAGTTTTACATGATTTACATAGTTAAATAAAATGAAATATAGACTATAAACAGTAATTTAAAGATGTATATGTACTATAAATGTAGTATACAGATGAATATATATGTACTAAGAACATAATATACAGATTAATATATATATATATATATATATATATATATATATATATATATATATATATATATATATATGTACTATGAATATAATTACAGATGAATATGAATATATATGTACTATGAACAATAATATACAGATGAATATATATATATATATATATATATATATATATATATATATATATATATATATACGTATATATATATATACGTATATATATACGTATATATATATATATATATATATATATATATATATATATATATATATATATATATATATATATATATATATTGTGAACATGATATACAGATGCCTATTACTATACACAGAGATTTACAGAAGGATGTGAACGTGAACATAATAAATTGCTATAACTATAAACAGAGAACAGGTATATGTACAGTGGTGATAAGTTTATGGTGAGCAGCAATAAAAAAAGAGCAGTGTGCAAATGAGCAAGGTTTGTGTAAACAGTCCATGCAATAACAAAGTGTAAGGTGAGAAATGATCAGTGTCTTGGTGAGCATAAGTTTTGAGTAGACAGTTTATTAGCGAAATAACGAAGTGTGAGGTGTGGGGGGAAATGTGGTAGTGTATCAGTGAGTGTCAGAGTTCAGTAAAGAGACAGCTCTAGGAAAAAAGCTGTTCTTTAGTCTGCTGGTCCTGGTCCGGAGGCACCTGAAACGCCTGCCAGAGGGCAGAAGAGTGAACAGTCTGTGGGCGGGATGAGAGGAGTCCTTAAGAATGCTGCGAGCTCGACGCAGACAGCGTTTCTTTTGGATGTCCTCCATGGCTGGGAGTGGAGTCCCTGTGATGCGCTGGGCAGTTTTCACCACCCGCTGCAGTGCCTTCGCTCTGCAGCAGAGCAGCTCCCATACCAGACTGTGACACAGCTGGTCAGCATGCTTTCTATTGCGCCGCGGTAGAAGTTCACAAGGATATCCGAGGAGAGCTGATTTTTCTTAAGTGTCCTCAAGAAAAAGAGGCGCTGGTGAGCCTTCTTGACTAGGCTGGAGGTGTTGATATTCCAGGACAGGTCTGCCGAGATGTGGATCCCCAGGAACTTGAAAATGGAGATGCGCTCAACAGCCATCCCATTGATGTGGGTGGTGTCATGTGTGCCTCTTGCCTCCTTCCTGAAGTCCACAATAAGCTCCTTTGTCTTGAAGGTGTTAAGGAGCAGGTTATTGTTATTGCACCATGTGGCTAGGTGCTGGATCTCCTCCCTGTAGGCAGTCTCATCGTTGTTGGTAATGAGACCGATCACGGTAGTGTCATCTGCAAACTTGATGATGGAGTTAGATCCATTCACAGGCCTGCAGTGGGAGGTGAAGAGGGAGTAGAGGAAGGGGCTCAGCACACAGCCCTGTGGTACAGGGATAAGGGAGATTAATGTACAGAAGGTGCAGTAAGTAATAACATTTGGTATATATAATAATATACAATATACTGTGCAAAGATTATGCATAGATAGACATGTCAGAAAATAATATACTCAAATGACATGATATAGTTATGTACATATATGAATGTATGTATGATACACTATACAGACGTTCCCCACTTTAGGAACATTCACGTTACGAACTTTCGCGAATACGAACAAACCTGAAAATTTTAAGTAAAAAAAAATTTAAACGGGGGAGAGCTGCCGCTAGCTAGTTGTCAACTGTAACGAGTCTACACGATGCGCACTGGACTAGGGCGAATGAATTTTTTTAAGTTAATTTTTTTTTTAATTATCATTAATTGAGATTTTTTTTACTTACTTAATACGAAATATTGTATACAGTATTTCAAATTATTTCAATTTGTTTTAGTGTATTTAAATTTTTATTTGATAGTATTTATAATTTCTACATCATTAGGAGATATGCATATTCAATAACAAACACAGTAACAGTTTAAATAAATTCATGCTACGAGCGGTCGTCGGAACGTAACTCGTTCGTAAGGTGGGGAGCGTCTGTATACAGTATAAATATGGGTGGAATGTATAGTAGTGCAAATGTGAGTTAAGGATGGTACAAAAATAAATTTGTAGTGGATAAGCAGTGCAAAATACACAGAAAGTGACAATGGAGAATGAATTCAGCTGTTCAGTGCAGTAACAGCCACAGAAAAAATGCTATTCTTCAGTCTGTTTGTGCGGGCACTGAGGCACCTGTAGTGTCTGCCCGATGAGAGAAGGGTGAATTTAATAGGGGTGAGAGGTATCTTTAATAATGCCCCTCGCCCTTTTGAAGACAGCGTTTATTGCAAATGTTCTCCAAGGTGGGAAGCTGAGTAATGATGATTCGTTGGGCAGTTTTCACCACCCTTTAAAGTGCTTTTAAGGTCCAAAGCAGTACAGTGGTAAAGTTCTCTAGTAGTTCTCTATCCTGTAGCACAGACGGGACTTTTTAAGTCTCCTCAGAAAAAACAGGTGCTGTGCTACGTTCGTGATCAGGATAGAGAGAGTTTAGAGACCAGGTGAGATCCTCAGAGATGTGGACTCCAGGGAACTTAAAGCTGGGTATATGCTCAACAGCAGCGCAGTTGATGTGAATGGGAATGCCAGTGTGATTGCCGGCTCGTCTATAATCCACAATGATCTCTTTCGTCTTCTTGTTGTTGAGTTCCAGGTTATTGTCCTTACAACATGCTAATAGGTGCTGGATCTCCTCTCTGTAAGCCGTCTCATCTTTACCTCTGATCAGACCTACCACCGTGGTGTCATCTGCAAACTTAACAATGCTGTTTAAGACATAGGCAGGTATGCAGTTGTAGCACTTGTCCTACAGTCTAAGCATAAACTACTTTCTAATATCTTGGACCAGATCAGAAGACTATGTCTGCCCTTGAAACCAGTTTAGCAGCAAGGCAGAGGAAACAATTACAAACCTATATTATAATTGAAAGATAAGTATTTTCTCTATCTCTCTATCTCTATGTTAACTTGTATTTCCTGTTTATTTATTTTAGCTACCCATTATTAATTAATTATCTTGCAATTTTATGTACATCACCCCAGTTAACATTCAAAGGACAGGATTTCAATTATTCAACTCAATAACCTCTGTATTGTTACTTTACAGAACAATTTTAACAAGGTGCAAAAAATTTAAATAAATCAGTATGGTGACAATAAACATCAGGTAAGCTACCCAAGGACACACTAAATAAAAATGTCTTCCAATTAATTGTCCTTGGATAGAAATAACTCAGGTAAATATGTGGTAAAATCCAGGAAGAGAGAGGAAAAAAAAGGAAAATGGTACACGTATGAAGCACGAAAAATTATCCCGGTTTACGGGAAAAACAAGGGTGGCTCGCCATTTTCCACCAATGTTGAGCACTCCTAGCTGATTGTAGAAAGTATTCTAATTCCAGAGCTCCAAGAATTCCTCATCCAGCATCAAAGAGAGATGTCAACCAAATTGGGAAGGGGGAACACGGAAAATCTTTTGATAAAAACCTTGCGAAGACAATGCAGGAAAATAATTTATTGCAGTAAATTCTCATTTACCCACATTAGTATTTCAAATAATAATTTTCAATGTAATAAATGTTCAAAATGCATCAACACATTTACTGACAATCAATTCTTTTTTTCACATTTTCCTAATTGAACATAACTATAACAATAATTACTTCTCTAATTTATCTGCGGACACTCAATTTGCTGATAGCTCATAACAGAGCATGAGACTGCATGGTTAGCAGAACTCCACGTGAGCTATGTTACACACACAACACTAATACAATTGGCAATGTACATGAAGACTTAAGCAGTAAATCAACTGTTAATTTATCACTTTACTTAGATTTTTAAGCATATTTCAGAGTAATCATCCACTACAGTAGTATTTTAAAATGCCTGACTTCACAAAAGACTGAAAAACCAAGAAAGAGAAATGGTATGAAATAATCCGTTTCACAAAGATATCAAATCAGCTTGGGTTTTTATTTAGTTCTTTTGTCTTTTTCGTACTGCTAAAAGCATGTATCTGTGCTCTGACAGGCATCTTTTTTCCCCCTTTTTTTTGTTTAAGATTGCCATCTGATCAGCACCAGTGATGATGCAGAGCAGTGATTAAGGGCTAAGCTACTCTTAATTATCAATTTCATAAAATTTTCTGGTTTGTAACATTTACTAATTTCGTTTTCCAATATTTGATTCCCAAAACCTTAAAATAATACATTTAAAATATTACATTAAATTATTGTGCATTTGAATATTTTATTTCTTTTTTTAGGTTTTGATACAGCTCTTATGACCTTGGTGAAAGTCATAGGTGAAAAGAGAGTATAGAAGAGAAGACAATACACATCCATGAGGAACCCCAGTGCTAAGGGTGAGACTGGAGGAGGTGGCTGAGTTCAGTCAGACAGACTGTGGTCTGTTCATAAGGAAGTCCAGGGTCCAGTTGCAGAGATGTGTGCAAACTGTTGCACAGTCTGGGTGTGAAGGCCCAAATGCTTCGAAACCTCTTACCTGATGGTAGAAGAGTGAAGAGTGTGTGTGAGGGTCGTCCACAATGCTGTATGGCTTTGCGGATGCAGCGTGTGTTGTAAATGCCCGTTATAGAGGGGAGAAACTCCAATGATCTTCTCGGCTGTCCTTAGAATCCTCTGTAGGGTCTTGCGATCCAAGACGGTGCAGTTCCCAAACCAGGCAGTGATGCAGCTGCTCAGGGTGTATCAATGGTCCCTATGTAGAACATGGTTAGAAATTAAGGGATGGAGAGGGAGGGAGATGGGCTTTCCTCAAAAAGTGCTGCTGGGTTTTCTTGGTGATGGTGCTGGTGTTGAGTGACCAGGTTAAGTTCTCTGCCAGATGAACACCAAGGAATTTGGTGCATTTGACGATCTCCACAGAGGATCCATTGACGATCAGTGGAGAATGGCTGCTCTGTGCTCTTCTAAAGTCAACAACCATCTCTTTAGTTTTGTAAGTGTTCAGAGACAGACTGTTGACTCCACATTAGGCTGTTAATTGTTGTACCTATTCTCTGTATGCTGACTTGACATTCTTGCTGATGAGACCCACCATGGTTGGCTCATCAGAGAACTAAATGTGATTGAAACTGTGAATTGCTACACAGTCGTGAGTCAGCAGAGTGAACAGCAGTGGGCAGAGCACACAGCCCTCAGGGGCCCCAGTGCTCAGTGTGGTGGTGCTGGAGATGGTGTTCAAGATTGGGACTGACTGAGGTCTCGCAGTCAAGAAGTTCATAATTCAGTTGCAGAGGGAGGTGTTCAGGCCCAGTAAGCTCAGCTTCTCCACCAAGTGCTAAGCGATGATTGTGTTGAATACTGAACTGAAGTTTACACTGAACTAAACAGCATTCACACCTATGTGCCCTTATTGTCCAGGTGTGTCAGGGCCAGATGGAAGGTTGTGGCGATGGCATCGCCCCTGAAACGGTTTAAACAATAGTCAAACTGCATGGGGTTCAGTGAGGGTGGTAGCTGGGTCCTGATGTGCCTCATGACCAGCCTCTCAAAGCACTTTATTATGATGGGTGTGATTTCGACAGGGACAATAGTCATCGAGGCAGAAGACTGTAAACTTCTTTGGCAATGTGATGATGATCGATGTCTTGAGGCATGTAGGAAAATGGCGCTGCTCAGAGAGAGGTTAAAGATGTCAGCTAAGGTGTCTGGTGCAGCAGACTTCGTTGATTGCACAAGGTTTTCCTCACTTCAGACAGAGCAATTGGTCGTTGATAGAAAGGTTGGTGTTCTTCACCACCATGTTGTTCTGCACCCCAAACCTGGTGTAGAAGTTGTTCAGTGCATCTGAGAGGGAAGCTTCATGGTCACAAGCCGGTAAAATTGTCTTGTAGTCTTGTAGTCATCCACGGCTTCTGGGTGGAGCGTGTAGTGATAGTCTTGGAGATGGTCATCGCACTTGCACTTAATGTAGTCGGTCACTGATGATGTCCTCCAAGTTGATGGAAACGCCATTGGATGCAGCCTCCCTAAACATTTCCCAGTCAGTGCACTCAAAACAGTCCTGAAGAGCAGAGGTGGTTCCTGCTGACCAGGTTTTTCAGAACCAGTTAAGAGCATCTGACAAGCAGTCTGTATGCTGGAATTAGCATAATAGAGATGTGGTCTGAGTAGCACGTCACATACTGAGGAGCACAGTCCTGAAATTTGCATAATTTAAATTTCTGGTGATAATAAACAGTCTTTCAGGTTGAGCAGGTCGCTAATAGTCCCATAAAGTTCACACAGTGCCTCCTTAGTATTAGTGCTGGGGGAATGTACACTCCACATTAGGCCATGTCCACACATTTTCGATTGAAAAGGCACATTTCTCTCTCGGTTTTGGCCCTCTGTCCACACTGAGAAAGTGTTTTCAGTCAATGAAAATCTAGCTTTTTGAAAATGCCCTCCAAAGTGTATCAATTTGAAAACGCCATTTCGCAATACGAGAGGAAAACAGCTCTTACAGAGGTATTATTAGTATGGACATGGGATAATGTGGCCAAAACTAACATCATAATGGTGTACTAAGGACTTTGAAAGAGGCTTTCGAAAATTATGACACATTTTTAGTCATTGCTGCAACATTTCAAAGTGCCAGTAGGTATATACACATCAGGTGGAAATAATACAAGTTGAAATGTCTTACTTTTTGCCTGTGTGCAGTACAGAAATGTAAGAGTTTTCAGACATTTCGTTGTTTATGAGCAACTTTTGTGAACAAATTCAAAAGTGTGGACACAGGGTGTTTTTAGATGAAAACACAGTTTTTACTATTTATTCATATTATTGGAAAGCTGAAGTTTTTTTTACAACACCTAACAAAACTGTCAATCATGGCCTAGTCTCCTGTACATCAGAGACACATCCAACAACAGCACTGTCATCAATGAGTTTGTGCAGGTGAAACGGTGTTGTGAGTGAGCTGTACTAAAGCTGTACTAAAGATCAGCAAAGCTTTTGTAAGCTGTGTAAAATCCATTTTACGAATGTTAAAACAATGGACAAGAAGGCAGTTTTTAAAATAATGTCCAGTAAGCAGAGCTGGCAAAAGTACACACATCCTTCACTTAAGTAGAGGTACAGATAATAATTTTTTTTAAATACTCTGGTCAAAATTTAAGTATGGACTATACTTTTTTTACTTAAGTTAAAGTAAAGATGTTTGGGCTCTAAAATGTACTTAAGTAAAAAGTAGCCATTACTACTACCTGTTCTAGTGTCATGCTAACTGGACCTCACATCATATTAATATTAGAGCTGTCAACCAATACAATATTTAATCGTGATTAATTACATGACTGTCATGAGTTAACTCATGATTAATTGTAGGGTTAGGGTTAGGGTTAGATCCTGATCTCGTAATTATGACTAATTAACTCATAATTATGATTTAGTATCTCATAATTACGACTTATTAACTCATAATTATGACTAAATATCTCATAATTATGAGATCCAGTCTGTGGCAGGGGAGCATTTTAGCGCGTAACAACAGATCTGACGTTATTCTTTGCTCGGATGGAAATGTAGCAGCTATCATATGGTTTAGCTTAATGACTGTATATGTCAGTGTTAAGATGGTTCTCACACTGGTTCTCTAAACACATTCCTATGTTATCTGTTCAGTGTAGGAACAGGATCTTTACAAAGTGAGTATGTGATATATACAGGAAGTCTTTGTCTGATGACATTTCCTCTTTGACTGCCCCTCCTGCTAATTAATTTAGTTACGGTAAGTCTTGCTTCCATTAACAGATATGGGGCATTAATTATTATTATTATTATTATTATTATTATTATTATTATTATCATTATTATTATTATATTTTAACATCTGAGGATTCAATTATTATTATTATTATTATTATTATTATTATTATTATTATTATTATTATATTTTAACATCTGATAATTTTATTATTATTATATTTTAACATTGACTAATAATATATGTTACACATTCTGACTGTCCACTGTCCACTTGATAAAAGAAGACTATACCTTCCTTTTCCGATTTGTCTGAATTGTTGCAGGAAAACACATGAACAAATCCGCAAACACAACAACAATTTAGACAAACCGGAAAAGGAAGGTATATTTTGAGAATGAAACACTTACGATCAATTGACAAGACACCTGTCATTCAAGATATACAGATAGCACAACAGTCTTTTTTTTTCGTGATATTTTTATTAAGCAATATTTAGCCATATACAAACAATGTGGCAATAACAAGTACAATTTACATTACAATACACAGAACAGGTGCATGAAAATACAAATATAGTCAAGTCAAGTCAAGTCAAGTTTTTTCTATAGTACTTTTCACAACAGACATTGTCTCAAAGCAGATATACAGAAATCAACAGTTAAGGTGAATGTGTGCATTTATCCCTGATAAGCAAGCCGTGGCGACTGTGGCAAGAAAAAACTCCCTTAGATGTTATGAGGAAGAAACCTTGAGAGGAACCAGACTCAAAAGGGGAAACCATCTTCATTTGGGTGACATCAAAAGTTTGATCATCAATCTTTCAACAATACAGAACACTAGAGAGTGAGAACTAACATGAGTACTGGAGTATAAGATTATAAGTAATGTTCTTTCTACAGTCTTATACAGTCTTTATGGTTATAAAACTAGGAGCTACTGAGCTTAACATTTGCGATCATCACAGATCCAGCACCAGCTTCTCCATGCCAGAGCCTTTTAACACTCCAGGAGGTCCAATGTCAAAACTCCACACATGTAGTGGGATCCAATTGGCACTGGTACGTCCCTAGATGGTACGCGATGTTTGGGAGTTGGGCATCTACTTCTGAAAAGGTCCATAATCTTCATGAGGTGGGACGTGACTGGAGCTGGCCAAATCTCAGGATGCCTCGGGATGGGGAGAAAAAGAGAAGATAATATTGTCATGATATTAACAGCACAAGTTGATAATGTGCATGTGAATCAGATATTCTGGAGCACAAGGTTATGATGTGAGACGTATGTTATGTGTAGGCTTTGCTAAAAAGCTAAGTTTTTAATCTACACTTAAACTGGGAGAGTGTGTCTGAGCCACAAACACTGTCAGGAAGACTATTCCAAAGTTTAGGAGCTAAATGTGAGAATGATCTACCACCTTTAGTGGACTTTGCTATTCTAGGAACTAGTAAAAGTCCAGAGTTTGAGATCTCAGGGAGCGTGACGGATTGTAGCGTGTTAAAAGACTGGATAGATACATGGGAGCCAAACCATTTAGGGCTTTATAAGTAATATATTCACATATATTTAGGGTAAAGAGGGGAAAAAATATTTATAAATAAATCAAATTTATAATAATAATAATAATAATAAAAATTATTATTATTATTATTAATAATAATAATAATAAAATTTAATTTAAAAAAAGATACAAATGAACAGGGCTATGGTTTATTCTGTAAATCATATTTTTCTATAAAGCACAAAAGTTTCAATGCATTTTTCTTTTTAATCACTTTAAGGGCTTTTGTGAAAGAAATAAACTCATTATAAAATGCAAAAAACGTTGGTTTGACTTTTAAGTATTTCGATTTGTGTATATAAAATTTTCCCATCAGAAGTAGATTATTAACAAGAAAGTTGTCTTTGTTATTGTTCATTACAAGACCAAAGATAATGTCCTTCACAGTCAAAGTTCTTAGATGGGGAACCTTTGGGTAAAGCCAGTTATGGATATCAGACCATAAAGTATCAGTCTGCGGCAGGAGAAAGTTGGAACGTATGTGTAAAAGTGTACAAACTAATTTTTATGTCATGATATACTGCAGCATCTTCAACATTACTGCATATGAATGTCCTTTCTCAAAGTAGCTTTGAATTAATTACATTTTCTTTTTGCTTGTCAATGTTTACTTCTGTTATTTTCTTATATTTAAAAGTGCACTAATCGAAATAAAAAAAAAATAGTTTAAAGTAATCTGAGAACTTTACACATGTACAAGAAACAAAGTTATAAGATTTCATACTTCCTGTGTTTTCACATTTGTTTTTTTGTTTTCGGATTTGTTAGTGTTTTCTAATCGGTTAATTTGTTTTCTGATTTGTTAATGTGTTTTGAACATCTTGGCCACCGTAGCTTTTATATTTAATTATGTGATAATCATTCTCTATGACCATTATTCTGAACTTTTAAGAACTATTACTAAACCCTCCCCCACCCAGCATTTGAGAAGGCAGATTAAACCTCTGCTGTTCTCCTGCCTAAAAACAAATATAAGATATAAACAGGATAATCTGGTTTGTCAAGTCAAGTTTATTTCCATAGCACTTATCACAACAGACATTGTCTTAAAGCAGCTTTACAGAATTTAACAGTTAAGGTGAACAATGTGCATTTGTCCCTGATGAGCAAGCCATGGTGTCTATGGCAAGAAAAAAACCCCTTAGATGTTATGAGGAAGAAACCTTGAGAGGAACCCGACTCAAAAGGAATGAGGAATCCATCCTCATTTGGGTGACATCAAAAATGTGATTATAATCTTTAAACAATAAAGAACACTGTTGAGTGAGAACTAACATGAGCACTGGAATGTAAGATTATGAGTAAAGTCCTTTCTACAGTCTTATACAGTCATTTAAGGGTATGGAACCACGAGCTAAATAGAAACTTATAAAATAGCTCAAAATTTGCGTTTATCATGTTTCGCTGGTGGTCTAGTGGTTAGGATGCGGCGCTCTCAACGCTGCGGCCCAGGTTCAATCCCTGTTCAGGGAACCAACCCTAGCCACTCTTAGTGCCAGTCCCAAGCCCAGATAAATGGGGAGGGTTGTGTTAGGAAGGGCATCCAGCGTAAAAACGTGCCAAATCAAACATGTAGACGGTCCGCTGTGGTGACCCCTGATGGGAGAAGCCAAAAGGAAGTTTTTTATAGATCCAACACCAGCTTCTCTATGCCAGAGCCTTTAAACACTCAAAGATGTCCAATCTCCAACTTCCACATGAAGTGGGATCCAAATGGCACTGGTACATCTACAGATTTTTCAGGAAGTTTGCAGGGTCGGCATCTATTTCTTTAAAGGTCCACAATCTTCATGAGGTGGGATGTGACTGGAGCTGCAAGACAGGATGCCTTGGGATGGGTAGAGATGGAGAAGCATGGAGAGAAATGAGCATAGCTGCTGTTCATAATATTAACAAGCACAAGTTGATAATGTGCATGTGATCAGATGTGTAGGTAATGGAGGTAGATTGTGGTAGTGGGAACAGTCACTTGGTTGGGTGGAGCAATTGGAATGATGGCTAGGTCTTGTTTGTCAAATTATTGGGTCTATAAAAGGAACAGCCGGTGTCTGGTGGGAGTGCGTTTTCCTGAACACTGGTGACGTCACCAGATACCCGACGCAGCTGGGAGAGGTTTGTGTGGTAAGGATTTAGTTGTCATGCCTGTTTGGTAGCCTGATTGTCTGGAATGGGTTTTAAGGGTGGTTTGGTTTCTTCTTTTAGTGTGGATTGAGGAATCCAGCCCTTATCAGGTTAAAATCATCCCACTTCCTCGTTAAGAGTTTTGCGGCACATCGCGACCTGGTTGAACCAGTAAGTTGATTAACTGTCGGGTATTAATATTTGATGTTAAAAGATGCTAATTTTGTGCATATTTCTCTGTAATTATGAAGTGTGGAACTGAGAGCCGTTGTAGTGGGCTTTCTTACCAGGGCTGTTTTACCAGGTCTGTCTTACCAGGGCTGGCTTACCTGGGTGTCTTCGTACTGGGCTGCTGTCTTATCGGGCTGTCTACTTGCTTGCCTACCTTTGGGTTGCTTCGCTGCCTGGCTGCCATGTGGTCTGCGGGTCACTAAAGCGTGGAAGGAGCGACATATTGCATGGATTACTGGATTAGCCACAGAGCTAAGTGCTGGCGCTTTTGCGAACTGTGTGCTATTGTTAGTGTGTCTGTTTCAGTGCTCCACACTGTGACAGTCTGCTGAGAGGTGGCCTGAGAAACTGCTGCTATACATATCTGTTTATCGGAGGAGTTTGAAGATCTGGATGGTACCCAACAGTTAGTGGAATGCTAAGAGGTCATGTGCTTATTTGATGAGTTTATTGAATGGAATTGACTGTTTTATTATTCCTGTTGTACTTCTCTTGCTTTTTGTTCTTGTTATTGTACTTTTATGATCGTTTTGTGTGTGTGTGTTTGTGTGTGTGGGTAAATTAAGTTGACCATACTGTGGTTTGCTTCTCCAGGTGTCTGGGAGACCAGTTTTAGTGTGAGGGACAAGTTCCTCTTTGCTTGGTGGTGGTTTCCTTCAGTGTGCAGTGGTCGACAGGTAAGGTTGTGGTGTCGTATGAGTGTACGTGTTTGCTGTGGATAGGAGATCATTAGAGTAAGGTCCTCAGCCCTGGAGTCCAAGCATTCTTGTGTGGTATAATGTGTGGTGTTTGATGTATTTTTAAGAGTTCTTAATAAACTGTGTGTGTTGTACCGCTGTAGACGAACCTGAGTGCCTTGTGCATTTCTTTATAAAGGGTTATCCCTGGTAACTGAGCCCCTGGGGTGGCGTAGTCGGTTTCTACTAGTAACATTCTTAAATCTAGTTCTTACATTTTATTGTTAAAGTCTTTTATGTCCTAAATTTCTAGATTTTCGTGAACAAATTGGACGTGCCCGAATGCCACATTATGACAGGGGAAAAGGGGACCCCTTTATAATAGTACATATTCACTCGAATATGCTCATGTATTCAGACTTAATAACCACTAGTTACATTAGCTTTGAGTGCATTCAAATGCATTTCTTTACATTGATTATTTTTTGCTGTGTTAAAACAATTCTGATTTTTTTTTTTTCTGATCTTTTCAAGGATAGGTAGTAACAAAACCTAAATTAATATACTTCTAAAACTACAGATGATCCCACTTCAAATCACAAAAAAGTTATTGACATGGTTAGGTATTCTTGTAGATTTCTCTTGAACAAGGGAAAGTCCAAAATCAAAAAATTCAAGCTTTGTGAGATGTCAGTTTAAATCGCATTACCAAGCAATTACCCGTAACTGCCCAGTGGTATACATTATATAACTGTAACTCACTCTGTATAAGGGCTTGCCTTGCTGTAAATGTAAAATGTTATGTAAAATATTTATGTATAAATCATTGTTGAGTGGTTATTGCAAACCTGGATCCAGGATTAGAATATTGGTTTGTTTAAAGTGTAAAAACTTGAAAATATATCATATTATGAATAAGACAAAATAACTTCATCAGTAGTGGAATTTTTATTTTTTCATGTTTATGGTTACTGTCTGAACTATATCAGAACAGTATTTTAATGTAATTACAACAGCTCCAAGAAATATTTAATTTGCCATCCAAACAATTTTACAGATACCTCCAAATTAGACATTATACACAAAACTATTAAAAGCTCTCTCTCTCTCTCTCTCTCTCTCTCTCTCTCTCTCTAATGAAACGTACAGTATGTAAAACAACTTTTTAAACGGTTTTATGTTTTTTCAAAGTGGCAGATTTTGGAGAGGATCAGATCAATCATATTTTTGACAATGGGGCGGGGTGGATGTATGTTATGAGGTAGATTGTGAGCCAGCGTCATCTCCCAGGCATCTAGTATGTGTATGTTAAGTCCATGGAACATAGCACGAAGTACAGTATCCTGCTGCTGAGAGAACCAGTCACTGTTTGACAGGCTGATCTGTAAGTTCAGTTTCCTCATGTTGGCAGAACGGATCACCACTAAAGTAGTAGGCTCACGTTTCAGCAGCTGCAACAAGGCCCTGCGGATGTGCCGGAGGCGCCGTATATATATCTCAACAGGGTACGTGTTAAAGTGGGCCCCAATACTTACAAGAATTACAGTGTTTGGTCCACCCTCAATCCGATCAAGCTCATTTGCTACATAGCGCAGCTCAGAAGAGAACAATGTAGTAAAAAAGATGGGTGGTCCATGGCAACGGAAGCTGATCATAATGTTGTTCTTGCTGTCCACAGCCATAAACGGTCCTGCTTTTTTAGGACTGTAAAGATTCACCTGTTTCAGGTCTTTGAAAGTTGAACAGTGAAGAGAAAAAAAAACCAAATGCTTGAATGGAAAAAGATTATAAAAAAACAAATTATTGATATTTTTAATAATTTTCTCTTACTTGGAACAACTGCAGTGAGGTATTCAAACCACTGTCGTATAGTTGAGTCTCCAAACATGTATACAACCTTCCCTCTAAGACACTTTGTTATGGCTGTTGGGTTATTGAACTGGTGCATATCCTGGCCTTTTAATGGTCTCCAAGTATTTTTATAGTAATATCCAGAGGCAGTTTGATTATTTTTTACCTGGATTTGTCCTTTCAGGGAAGAAAAATGATATAATGTAATTATATATTATAATAATGTAATAATAAAATAATATAATTAAATATTTTGTTCATATCCAATAAAAAAAACTGTACATACAACTGTACCTCCTTAAAAAAAAAACTGTACATAGACGTTCAAGCATACCTAAAGATATATATATATATATATATATATATATATATATATATATATATATATATATATATATATATATACAGTGTTGTGCTCGTTACTATTTTTCAGTAACTAGTTACAGTTAATCGTTACTTCATTCAAAAAGTAACTCTTTACTTTGTTGATTACTTACACCAAAAAGTAATGCGTTACTGTTAAAAGTAACTTTTTAGTTCCTTTTTTAAAGAACCTTCTTTAATGTTCCCATTAATGCCCTTTTATGTGTTATGATCTATACAAACACAAAACTGACTTAAACACAAAGTTTGATGAATCTATATAATATACAAGTTTCACTTTTTGTATTGAAATACTAAAATTAATCAACCTTTGAATGATATTCAAAATTTTTGAGATGCATCTGTACATACACACAGCATCTTGCAAAACTGAGAATGGCATTCACTAAATTCCAGGGATTTTAATACTGTGACGTAAAATGGCCATTTCTGGAGGTCTTTTAAAACAACCCCTTACTAAAAAATAAATAAGAGAGCACCAATCATGCACAGAATACTAGGAATAGCTCCAATAGATAAAACAGAAAAAAAGCATACCTGTGATGGATAATAAAGGACAAACCTTTCTCTGTAATGTGACATTTCACTCCAGAAAAATTATGGTTTGGACATGAGAAAATTCTGTAATAGTTTTTTATAAACATCTTATGTCTCTTGTTCTTTTTGTGTAAATTAAGTAATGTATGAAATTATGGATAAATGTGATCGTTTTTACAGGCAATGGTTGTGGAAAAAACTGAGATTAATAAAAACTGATCTTTAACTGAAGATTAGATACGATGGGACTGATGTAAAGCTTATTAAAGTGAAATAGGTATTCCATACCTAAATAGGACAGGAGTCTGGACTTACAACAATACGAATGTAATTGTAACAGCGCACAGTGTTAACATGAAACACCCATAATCACAGGTATCGTCTCAGAGTGGCTTCGTAAGAAGCATTTCAAGGTCCTGGAGTGGCCTAGGAAGTCTCCAGATCTCAACCCCATAGAAAATCTTTGGAGGGAGTTGAAAATCCGTGTTGCCCAGGGACAGCCCCGAAACATCACTGCTCTAGAGAAGATCTGAATGGAGGAATGGGCCAAACTACCAGCAACAGTGTGTAAAAACCTTGTGGAGACTTACAGAATACTTTTCTGTTCTGTAAATCTCTGTCATTCCCATCAAAGGGTATATACAAGTATTGAGATGAACTTTTGTTATTGACCAAATACAGTACTTATTTACCACCATAATTTGCAAATAAATTCTTTAAAAATCAGACAATGTGATTTTCGTTAACAAACAGTTTTGTATTTATTTCTTTTTTTGCTATATAAAATAGATTGAGATAAATTAATTATATATATATATATATATATATATATATATATATATATATATATATATATATAAGTAAATAAGTTGACATATGAATAACAATAGTCAATAGGTATTATAACAAAATAAAATTACTGTCCAATCCACTTACTGAATAAAAAACGTAAACAGTTCAAATGTAATACACAAATACACAGCAATGAATATGCACTCAAAGGAAAATCCTTAAACACTCTTACTGTTAACTATTTCTGTAACAGTGCAACTGCAATTCTAAATCAACACTTATATCACACCAAAGTATAAATCTCAACATAAAACAGTAGTGGGCCCACTCACACAAGTTTAAACTGGCCTCTTCACTCAAATGAGCCTAAACAAAACCAATAACATGTACCTGTGCTCCGGTGATCACTCACAGTCTAAGCGGAGACCTCACACACGATCCTCTGCGAATAGTGCTACGTTTCCCGCGATCCAAGGCAAACCGAACAGTCTTGATGAATGCACGTGTTCTCCACCGAGTGCTTTTCACTTGCCCGATCACAACCTGAACTCAAACTGATCTCTCTAAGTGTCCAACTCAAGGTATTAAATAGCGCAACGCCACTGTAATACGCAAAATGCAGTATATCAGTCCCGTAACGTTACGTAGAGAAACTCCGTATCAACACAACGGGCAGTTTCTACTCAAAGGCAAAAAGTCTCACCAACAGTTGATAAGACAAAACCAGTCCGTTAACACATCTCCTGGGTTAACATTTATGCATAAACAAACAAACAAAACACTTTTACAAAGAAAACCAAACCAATATAACACGCGTTTAGCGGTTATTTTACTTTTTCCCAGCACGAGCGATTCTGCTTCAGAACTCTCTCGAACGTGACTCGTCTCTCTTTCTCTCATTTGATTGACTCATTAACCACCAATCACATTACACTCTCATATGCATGGGTGGGTATAAAATAATTAACCTCCAATCACAAAAAAAGATAAAACTAGGTAGTAACCAGCACATGTCTTCCAGGTGCATTTAAACCAAACTTTAGTGAATACAAGTTCCCCTTCAGGAACTCGAGCTGCGTCGAAACGCTATGGGAACGCCCTGCGTGACCACGCCTGAACCACGTGTGAAATCAGCCAATAGGCAAGCCGTGACGCCATAGACAGGCGACGTCGCGTAAACCAGGAAGCTACAAGATGGGTGTGCGGTGGTAGCGACATTAGCTTCTGCTAGTTCAGGTAAGCGCTTTGAGTGTGTTATCTGTGCAGTCATGAGCTTATATGCAGGCAAAATTCTGTCTGCGTGTCTCCTGCTTGCCCGATTCATTTCGGGGTGACACGCAGCCGATGTGTTGTTTGCTTAGCTTAGGAGCGTGCTTAGTCGGCTCTCGAGGGTATCGGTTGTTAGCATTTTAGCCGTGCGGCTATGCGCTCCCGGCTGCGAGGCGAGCTCCTGCCCCGGGATTACGCCGCTTGGCGGTTCATTCTCCGGTGCGTGTGACGCGGTGCTCCGTATTCTTCCTCCGAGGTGGGTGACGGGAGCGCCTCCGAGGTGAGCGCCTCGCGGCTTTGGCTCGATGGTATCGGCTGTTAGCATTTAGCCGTGTGGCTATGCGCCCGGCTGCTAGCCGAGCCCTGCCCCGGGATTGCGCTCGTTTGGTGGCGGTTCTTCCCGGTGCGTTCGCGGTGCTCCGTATTCTTCCTCCGAGGTGGAGAATTTCAGAGCGCTCTCGAGGTGAGCGCCTCCCCGAGGCTTTGGCTCGATGGTATCGGCTGTTAGCTTTAGCCGTGGCTATGCGCCCGGCTGCTAGCCGAGCTCCTGCCCCCGGGAGAGCGCCGCTTGGTATCGGTTCTTTTCCGTGTGTGTGACGCGGTGCTCTGTATTTCTTCCTCCGAGGTGGATGAAATTTCGATATTAGGGAAGCATGCCTGGCGGCTGCTTCTTCTCCCGGTGCGGGCGGCGCAGCATTACATGTCTCTCTCTCCGAGGAGGTTGAGCTGGTGGATGCTGGCGAGCCTGCGGACCTCACAGCCTGTGCTGTATATGGAGCTCCTTGTGGTCGTGGCACGGGCCGGTCCGAGCTGGATTAGCTTGGCCGGTCGTGGTGGCGGGAGCAGCGCGCCAGTGAGCTGGTTGTGCGCTTCCTGCACTGTGTCACAGCCTCAGCGCCCCTGATCTGCGCACCGAGGTGTCTGGGTCCTGGGAGGCCCGTGGACGCCGCATGCTTTTCCGATGTTCTTCGCCAGCGCGAATGTTATTGATCTGCGTGGCGCGGCTACGGGGCGTTGCCGCTTGTGGTGGAGATGCTAGCTAGCTATCTCTCCCGAGTGTTGCGCCTGTGACGGCCATCGGTTTGCCTCTGAGCGCCGCTTGGCTCTGGTGGGTAGCGCTGCGCGGCAGGTCAGGCTACAGGTTGCTTCCACACGATGAGTGTGTTGCAGGCATACCAGGCTGGCCTGCTATGGGGGATGATGCGAGCTTCCTTCTGAGCATCATGGTGTCCCTCCTGGCCTGACCTGGTGACGCTGTGGGTAAGGGTGATTGCTGGCGGGTTCAGGAGGCGCGGTGGCGTTTCAGTGGTAGTGCCTCGCTGCTCGATGGAGCTGCTCAGCGGCAGCCGCGCCTGGTACGTCCAGGCACAGCGAGATGGCCCGGTGCATTTTGGAGGGCGGTGCGCACCTCATGCTACGGTGCTCGTCCCTCCTGGCACCGCCGGAGGCCGGTCTGTCGGCCCTGCCACAGGGTGTTCGGGACGCTGCCTCCTCTAGCGGTTAACTCCCTTATTTCCGCCGACAGTTCGTTGCGGATGGGTGTCATCCGCCGCCTCTCAGGGGCTTCGGCGGCGCAGCACGCTGCTCCTGCCGCTCGGGTTCAGGAGGTCTGTCTGTTGGCCCTGCCACGGTCGTGTTCAGGCGCAGCTTCTCAGCGGTTTGCTCCCAGTATTCCGCCCGTATGATCGCTGCGGACGGGGTTCCGCCGCCTCTCAGGAGGCTTCAACGGCCGCAGTACGCTGCTCCTGCCGTTTGGGTTCAGGAGGACTGTCTGTTAGCCCTGCCACGGGTCGTGTTCAGGCGCAGCTTCCAGCGGTTTGCTCCCGTATTCCGCCCGGCGTGATCGCTGCGGACGGGGTTCCGCCACCTCTCAGGAGGTGTGGTCGGCTGCAGAGCACCGCCCAGCCGCTCTGAGTGGGTCGGGGCCAGCCCCGAGGGGTTGGTTCTCCTGTGGAGACTTTCTGTCAGTCTTAGGGCTGCCTGAGTCTCTCGGGGTCCTGCGTACTGTGAAGAAGGGTTGCGCGATTCGGTTCGCATCTTCTCCTCCCGGCTCGACGGGTGTGTCCCGCCTGGCGGGACCTGCAGGCCCTGGTCCTGGAACAGGAGTGCGCACACTCCTGGGGAAAGGGGCCATCGAGGTGGTTCCTCTCAGTTTGCGAGTCAGGCTGCTACGGCCCGTGCTTCGTTGTTCAAGAAGGACGGTGGGTTGCGCCCCATTCTGGATCTCTGCTACTTGAACCACTCACTTTTGGGGCTCGGGTTCAGGTTTCTCGCTTAGAGAGGTCGTGTCTCAGGTCATGTCCAAGGACTGATTTGTCATACGCTAGATCTGGAGGTTGCATGCTCCCATGCAGCCGTCCTTCACCGCGCACGGGAGGTTCCTGAGGTTGCTTTCGGGGCGAAGCTTACCAATATCGGTCCTTCCGTGCGGCCTAGCGCCCTCACCCCGTGCCTTCACAGAGTGCGTGAACGCAGCACTGACCCCGCTGCGGCTTCAGGGCATCCGCGTTCTGTATTATATCAACGATTGGTTGATGGTGGCTCGTTAGACCACCTGGCGGTTTGGCATTGAGGTGCTGTTCCCGCCTGCATGAAGGTACTGGGGTTCGGACTGGGACGCCGGGTTGTGTGTACTTTCCCAGCGCGGAGGGCCACTTTCTCGGCGTGGTGTGGGACTCGGCCGAGTTGCGGGCACGGTTGTCTCCGCCCGGTTTGTAGTCATCCTCACTGCAGTCAGGAGGGTAGGGGCAGGCCGCCTGGTCACTGTGAGGCAGTTCCAGAGGCTGCTGGGTCTCATGTCGGCAGTGTCCGCATGTGGCCCCTCCAGTGGTGGCTCCGGGGCGGTAGGTTCTCCCCCTGAGGGAGTCTGTGTCATCACATCAAGGTCTTACGGTGTGCCCACGAGCCTTGGTTGCATGGTAGAACCTTACGTTCTGTCCCGAGGCCCCGTTTAGGGACTCCTTGTCGCCGCGTAACGCTAACGACGGGCGCCCATCACGGGGTGGGAGCGGTCATGAGTGGCCACTCCTCTCAGGGTCTGTGGAGCGCCCGCCTCTTGTGGCACATAGGTTGCCGGAGGTGCTGGCAGTGTTGTTGAGTTACAACTCTTTCTCCCAGTCCTTAGAGATCGCTATGTGTTGGTCCGCCGACAATGCTGCGGTGGTCTCGCACATCGCCCACCGGGGACCTCGGTCTCGCCTTGCGAGCAACGGGCGAGGGGTCTCTTGTGGTCCCGGACGAACTCCTCTCATTTAGAGCCGGTTACATCCCGGACGGTTGGATGCCTGAGCAGACGCCTGTCGAGACAGTGGCTGCCGTGGACGGTCTTGGCCGAGGCTACGCCTGTCGCCTTTCCCGATTGCGCTGCTCGGGAGTTCTGGGAAAGTTTTGCCGGTAGGGAGTCTGTCTCCTCCGGTAGCACCTGGTTGGCGGGCGGAACCCTGGTTCACCCCTGCCCGGTGTTGTGGAGCCTGTGGCCCCTGAGGGGACACAGTTTGTAGCGGCTGTTCTCTACCGAGGTAGTAGAGGCCCCTCTCCACTCCAGAGCTCCCTCCATGAGGAGGTCGTATGCCGCACGATGGCGACTGTTCGCCACGGTGTGAGCACCATGACTTGGACCCAGATGACTGCCCGGTCGGTTCAGTTCTGGTGTTTTGCAGGTACAGTTTGCCGCAGGGTTAACCCTTCGACCCTGAGGGTTTCCGTGTTCGCTGGGTAGGTCCCATTGGTGACACGCTTCCTCCGCGGGCGCCCGGAGGCTGTGGCCCGGGACACGACTGGAGTGCCTGTCTGGGACTTGGCAGTTGCCTCGTCCCACCTGGAGTTGCCCCTGGCATGCCCAGAGTGTTCTTACACG
Organism: Silurus meridionalis; assembly: GCF_014805685.1. Taxonomy (NCBI): domain Eukaryota; kingdom Metazoa; phylum Chordata; class Actinopteri; order Siluriformes; family Siluridae; genus Silurus; species Silurus meridionalis. The sequence continues at coordinate 11,593,845 of NC_060886.1, forward strand.
GGCCAGGTGCTCCCACACGATGTGTCGTGTTACAGGCATTCTGCCCTCCTCTATTATAGCCCCGACCAGGGGTTACGAGACCGGCTGTGTCCAGTGCGAGCACTGGGTGCTTATCTCCACAGGACGAGTCCTTGGGGTGGTTGGTGCAGTTGTTCGCTGCGAGTCCTGGTCCCCGCCCGATCGCGGTCAGGGCTCGCCCGCCGGAGTGTGGCGGCCTCTGCGGCCGGGTGCACATGAGTGTCACTCCGGGACGCCTGTGACGCTGCGGGTTGGTCCACCCGCTGGCCTTTGTCAGGTTCTATGGCCTCGACCTCAGAGCCACCCCGGCTCCTCTGTCCCACGTGCTGGTGCCGAGGCCCTCACTCTTGGCAGGGTCTGGTCAGTGTGGCGTGATTGGACACTGCTCCCATAGCGCCGACGCAGCTCGAGTTCCTGAAGGGGAACGCCTCAAGGTTACGAACGTAACCCTAGTTCCCCGAGGAACGAGACGCCGCGCTCCGTGCCACACTCCCTGCATCCCGCGGCGCTACCTTCTCTTTGCAGAAGCTAATGTCGCTACCACCGCACAGCCATCTTGTAGCTTCCTGGTTTACGCGACGCCGCCTGTCTATGACGCCACGGCTTGCCTATTGGCCAGATTTCACACGTGGTTCAGAGCGTGGTCACGCAGGGGCGTTCCCATAGCGTTCGATGCAGCGTCTCGTTCCTCGGGAACTAGGGTTACGTCGTAACCTTGAGACGGAGTTTCCTAACTCTTTCGCCGCCATTGACGAATTTAAGGGATACACACTAATTTTCAGATCACATAAAAAATGTTAATCTCTTTAAACACAAATTATCTGAATAGTGCAGTTATTTAAAATGAGCTTTTAAATAATTATGACTATAGCTTTTATATACACATATGTTTAATAAAAGAAACCTAACTAGTAAGAGGGTTACATACCTATGATGAAAATTAGATAGATAGATAGATAGATAGATAGATAGATAGATAGATAGATAGATAGATAGATAGATAGATAGATAGCATTACATTGGGACAAAAAAAAATTCACAACTTACCTTCTTCTGCAGGTATTACTGTTACATTGCCCATCCCCGATGAAGGTATAGGAACTTTGAGATTTATACCACTAAAACACATTTTTAAGTGTTATTTTTATATGAGGATGGCAAAACTGTCTCATTAGTCATTAAAATAAAATAGTTGTATTTTCTTTTATAATTGTACTCTCATTTGAACAAAACAAATTTCTAAAGTATTGACTATTCTTTTTTCTTTCATTTAACTTATTTTATTTTCCATTTACAGAAATGCCGTCTTACCTCTGAAAAAACTGTGCATCATAATTTGTTATAAGGTTTCCCTTCATGTCAGCTCTAAAATGTGTAACTCGTGCATCACAGCCTAGTGTTTTTGGCTTATAGCAGTACCAGGGTTCTCCAGTTAAAATGTCAGTGTAGTTGCAAAGTGGATCCTGGTTGAGCGGTAAGCACAAGTTGCACACAGTGGTCTCTGAGGCAGCACCAGAGCGAAACATACTCTTAAAAAAAACCCTATCAGGTTTCTCTTCTTGCAGCCGCTTAAGCACAACCACTGCTTCACTTGAGTGCACCATGGTGATTTGTACCCACACTACACCAACCCACAGCAGTGGGAAAATCACTGTATAGTTACCATCTTTGTGGTCATGCACCTTCCCTGCAACTCCAGCACCCAGCTCTGGTGAATGGAGTCGAGCTATCAGAAAATCTCCACCATGCTTCTTAGGCAGGCCCAGAAAGTTCTGCATATGGACACTGACCACAAGCTGGCCACCTATGTGTTGCCGTGGTGGGCCATGGATCATAAAGTAGCTCTTGGCAGGGTCGCTGCTAACCTCCAAAGGCAGGCCTTGCACCACTGGACCTGGCCATGCAATGGAACTGAGCAGATCTCTTTCTTCTTTGGCCTCTTCTGCTGTGGGTTCCTGGCCAAATTGTGCACAGTAGGTGTGGTTTACTTTCAGTGGCAATAGGATTTTAGGATGCTTAAAGGCTGAGTGAATGCTGCTCTGTATTTTGTAGACAGTGGATGTTATTTGATCATTAAAACCCTGCAAGCATAAAAAATAGTTTTTTCAATACACAAGAATAATCCAATACACATTTAAGCGGTTCCCTGGTGGTCTAGTGGTTAGGATGCGGTGCTTTCACCGCTGCGGCCCGGGTTCGATCCCCAGTCAGGGAACCAACCCCAGCCATTAGGGTTGCAAAAGCCAGTGCACTCTTAGCGCTAGTCCCAAGCCCGGATAAATGAGTAGGGTTGGGTTAGGAAGGGCATGCAGCGTAAAAACATTTGCCCAATCGAACATGTGGATCACGAACACGGATGATCCGCTGTGGCGACCCCCTAATGGAAGAAGCCGAAAGAAAGTTTAATCCTATACACAATCAAAGCAGTGGGCATTAATCTTGAAGACACACCAATCAGTAATCACTAGCAATGGACTTTGTCCTCAGTATATTTGGAGGTTGAGGTTGAGGTTGGAGCCAGAGGAAGCAGACCTGGGGCTGATGTGAGTAATCAGAGTGCTCGGTTTCAGTGGTGACGTGGATAAAAAGGAGAAAGACAAAAGCCTCAGGGGAGAGACACATCAAGCAGAGCTGTCTGTGTATGCATTGGTGTAGAGATGTGTATTTCAAACTGGGTACTTTACTAAAAAGTAGGGCTGAACCATGGGAGTGTGTGTGCCTGGCATGAATACTGAAAAGGAAAGTGACGAGGCAAACATTTATGTGGAAAAAAAAAAATGTTCTGCTTGGTGAACCATCAGCTGTCACCTCGTTCCACATTTACATGTACACTTTTTTTGTCATTCTGATTAAAATCCTTCTGATTGAAAGATTTGGTGGACTGTTTCCATGAGATGTTCTCTAATCCAATATGGTGTTTACATGTGCTGGCGCTTTCAATTGGAATGACTTTGTGATATGCTCACATTAGCCTATGTCCTGTCAACATAAGGTTCCATTTTTCTTATGCACATTATTTGTATCTAAAGTGTTGCTCTTAATCAAGCAACAGCCTGAATTTGTAGACATACTACTGCTGGAAGATAGAAGGAAAAGACGGACACAGGAAGCTGAGCTTTTTCATGGCTGTGCATCTCTAAGGATCATTTCAACATTACCCCTCCCTCCTCCGAAAAGCATGTGGATGAAGGTCCATAGTAAGGCCTGGTGGGAGTGGTTTTCCCTTTGACCGATACAAAACCTGACATGGATGCCAGGTGAAGAGATTTAAGAAAGTGTATTTTGTCCCTCAAGTAATGGGTCTTATCAACTGCAGTAATCACTTTAACGCGTTTAAATGGCAGAATCTTTATTCTGTTCAGTTTATAGAAAGGTTTATACCACCCCTCTCAAACAGATTGCAATATAATTCTGTTTTGGTATTTTTATTCCGACTGAGGTGTATATATGGAGCATTTTCATTCGAATTGGACTCTTTAACCAATTACAATGCTCCATGTACAGTTTGTGTTTGTCTATTACAAAATAAAAAAAATCCCAATTAAATACATTTAAGTTTGTGGTTATAATGTGACAAAATGCAGAAATATTAAAGGGATATGAATACTTTTGCAATGCTCTGTAAATTGAGCAGTGAATGAGTGGAAGAAAGGTTTGTGGATGTCCATTTTCGACATTTCTGGCTCTAACGAATAGATAAAGAAAAGAGGATGTTAAGGCTGGCTCACACACACAGGTGATCTTTTTAGTTGGGATATTAATTTTTACCCTGCAATCAAGTTAAACCCAGAGCAATTCAATACATTTTAGTTCTGGGTAGTCCTCAAAAACAATAAATGTCTAGGTACTGTAAGTTACATGAAGTTATTAGCTTCTAAAGCAAAATTTTGAAGTTAAAAAATGTATGCAATTTCTAATTGTGTATAGAACATGCAGACTGCCTTTAATTGCATACCATGTATGTTGTTCATACATTTATTTATTGAAATAAGCAATAGATGAGCAATGTCACAATAAAGATGTATCCTTTCTTGTACTCTTGAAAAAACTAGGGGATGAGTAATTAATAAGGTCATCGTTGTATGTATTTATAAAACCCAAAAATCATAGCATGACAAATTGTGGTTAGATCAAATGGTTGTATAACAACAGCCAGGTCTTTGCTTGTGTTACGCTTTGCTTGTGCTGATATCACTCAAAAATTGGCTCAATAGCCATGTGTCTGTTTTAAATAGTCCATGTTTATTCCAAGAAGATCTTACAACTGTATGCAGTTGCATGCATTGTAAATATTATTCTAAATACTCACTCTCTTTACTTATCTCAACTCTGAATATTAACCCCATAGTTTTCTGAGAATACAATTGTTAAGTTTAGGTTAATTCACAAATCACTCACTTGAGACATCCTATTAAAGTAAGTAACTTATAAGAAACAAATCAGCTGCCTCTATAGACATACTGGGCTCTAAATGAAGTTGTACTCACCTCCAAAGATGTGATGTTTCCAATGAGCACTATAAATCCTGATAGTGCCAATAGAGTAAACACAAGTAGGTATCTGGGTATCTTGCCTTCCATGAATGGGTGCCCTGATCACACCATACAATACCAGTAAGTTATCAGCAAATCTCACTGTGAACAACTTTACCAACCTGACAAAGAGAAACTTATATGGAACACACTGAAATATGCTGAATTGTAAACCTAATCTTATTAGATATATGGTGAGAAATGCATTACTCATTTTATTTATTAACTATATTTTATAAAAAAAAAAAAATAAATGCTTCTGAATGATGTTAATGAGGGGGAGTATGAGTAAGTTATAACTTTATCATACTCATTAAATCATGACCTTAATAAGGAGAAATTAAGTAACATTATATAGTCAAAATGTAAAAATAAATAAAGAGTGGCATGTGTATTTTTTTATTAATTCTTTTTATTGAAAAATCAACAATCACAGATACAAAAATGTAAACAGAAATTCTCCATTTTTCCTTTTCAAACAACAAAGAGCAAACACCCCCACCCCCAAAACACAAACAAACCCCAGACAAAGACACACACACACACACACACACACACACACACACACACACACATCCCCTGTTTAAACAACTGAAGAAACAAAAGAAAGGTCATGCATACAGTCCAATTTTGACCGATTTAGATCTTTAATCAGGTAACACCCGTAGTCTCCTAAAATAAGAAATAACAGGTTGCCACTTGCAAAAAAAGTGTCAGTAGAACCCCTCAGTGTATATTTTATTTTCTCCAAACATCAAATCTTTAAGCCACCGAGAGATGGAAGGACATCCTAATGCTTTCCAGTGCAGAAGTATGCAACGTCTGGCCAACAAAGATGAGAAAGCTAACACATCCTTGTGTACAGAACTCAGTGACACTGACTCATTGGTAACCCCAAATATATCGATCAGTGGGCATGGCGTCAATTGCACCCCAAATATGGAGGACATAATGTTGAATATGTAATTTCAGGCACAGGAAAAACATATGACTTAAATGACAGGGGGAAGCATGAAATCTGTCTCATCTGTCTTCAACCCCAGGATAGATTTTTGCCTGTTTCGATTTAGAAAGATGAATTCTGTACAAAACCTTAAACTGAATTAGACTGAGGCGGGCACAGGAAGTGGTGGGCCGTATCCTATCTACGGCCTTCTCCCACCGTTCATCGCCAAACTGCAGCCCCAACTCCTCCTCCCAAGCGGTCCTGGTTTTATCTGTATTACAGCTATTGAGAGATAAAATGAAACTGTATATCTGGGAAATCAAACTACGCTGGTGTGGAGTAAACATTAATTAACACTCCCAAGGTTGCTTGGGGGGTACAGAGGGAAAATTGGGAAGGCATTTAGATACAAAGCTGCGGACCTGGAGATATCGAAAAAAATGAGCTGTAGGCAGCCCATACTCCAAGGATAGGCTGGTAAAAAAGATGCCATCTTTGTACAAATTATAAAGTTGCTTGATGCCTTTTTCGTGCCATAGTGAGAAAGCTGAATCTAAAAGTGACGGGGGAAACAAATTATTTTTATCCAAGGGACTCAGTGCTGATAAAGCCCTAAATTTAAAGTGACGCCTAAACTGAAACCAAATCTTAATTGTGTTCAGTACGACTGGATTGTCAGTATATCGAGATGGTTTGATCGGAAAATTTATTGAACTACAAGACAGTAGCTTTAGATTGCACCAAGTAGATTCTCTTGAATTGGTCCGGAAGTTCAGTTTTTGGATATGTGCAGCCCAGTAGTATATTTGAAAATTGGGCAAAGCAAGGCCACCACTGAGCCTACATCTCTGCAGTAAAGTCTTACAGATTCTGGGCGGTTTTCCACCCCAAAGATAAGAATTACTTTAATTTCTTTAATATTGCAAACAGGTATTCCCACTCGACTCTATCAAACGCTTTCTCAGCATCCAATGAGACTACCACCTCAGGCAAAGGAGATGACTGCTTAAAGAGTAAATTATATTGAAAAGTGTACGAGTGTTAAAAAATGAATGTCGCCCTTTTATGAATCCAGTCTGCTCCATAGATATGACGTGGTAGTACATTTTCTAACCGGGATGCAATCACTTTTGCCAGCACTTTTACGTCGGCATTCAGCAGCGACAGAGGTCTGTACGACCCGCACAGGTTGGGATGCTTGCCCTACTTCAAGAGAAGGGCTTTTGAAGCCTGATTGAAAGTGGGTGGTAGCACACCCCGATCCAGAGATTCATTGAACACACCAAGGAGCAGCGGCGCCAATTTATCGACAAACTTCTTTTAAAAACTCAACTGGAAAACCATCTGAGCCTGGGGCTTTATTAGACTGCATCACCTTTATTGAAGCTCTGACTTCGTCAAGAGATAGTGGAGAGTCCAAGTCCCTTACAGAGACCGTATCAATAACAGGAAAATCGACACTTTGAAGGAGATCACCCAGTCTCTTATTATCAGTAAGGCATTCAGATTTATAAAGAGCAGAGTAATATGACTTAAATACTGCATTGATCCCTATGGGATCGGTAATGGTAACATTTGAGTCATTATTAATCTGCGGTATTAGGCGTGATGCAGCCTGCCGTCTTAGCTGATGAGCTAACAATCTGCTTGGTTTGTCACCGTATTCATAATACAATCCACGAGTTTGTAGTAACATGCATTCAGTTTCCTTAGTGGAAAGGAAATCGAATTCTGCTTGCAACTCAACACGTTCTTTGTATAGCTCTGAAGAAGGGTTGGACGCGTAGCTCTGATCGAGTTGGCTGATAGCCGATGAAATTTCCCTGAGTTTAGCTCTGTGCTCCTGATATATGAAAGCAGAGTACGCAACGATTTGCCCCCTGAGATCAGCTTTCAGAGTCTCCCATAATAATGAGCATGGAGTAGAGTCAAGACGATTAAACAACAAGAATTCATGAATAGCTTTAGAAATAGTCGCACAGAAATCCTTGTCTGCTAAGAGATGCGAATTAAACCGCCAAGGATATTGTGTAGGTCTATGGGTTAAGAATTGGATATCCAACACTAGAGGAGCATGATCAGAGATTACAATGCCCAAATAATCTGTAGATACAACGGAGCGTTTAAGACGGCTATCGATAAAAAAATAATCAATTCTGGAATATGAATGATGCACCGGGGAGAAAAATTAGAATTTTTTTATCCCGGGATTGCGACATCTCCATGGGTCTACCAAGCCGTTTTGTGACACGAAATCGTAAAAAGATTTAGACATTGCAGATTGGGATACAGCAAGAGAACTAGAACGATCCAAAACAGGGTTCAAAACAATTAAAATCACCACCAAAAATGATCAAATAGGTATTTATAAAGGGAAGACTGCTCAGTAACCTATTCGCAAAATCAGGATCATCAAAGTTTGGAGCGTAAATATTAACCAGCAGAACCTTGGTCTGTATCAGTGTACCAGCCACAATGACATATCTGGCATTCCTATCTGCAATTGTAGGTAAAAACCGTATGCTTCTATTTACTAGGATGGCCACCCCTCGCGCCTTAGAATTGAAATTTGAGTGGAAAGTTTGACCCACCCAAGGACGGTGAAGCCTATGATGATCTCTGACTCGGAGGTGTGTTTCCTGTAAGAATACAATGTCAGCGCGTAAGCGTTTCAGGTGGGTAAAAACCCTAGACCGTTTAATAGAATTACTCATGCCCCTAATATTCCAGCTAAGAAACCGGACAGATGCACCACTGCCAGCTAAACGTGAGTCTGTATTATTGTCAGCCATTCATTCAAAAACAACGACACAAAATCTATCTAACAAAATCTACGACACTAAGATCTATCTATCTATCTATCTATCTATCTATCTATCTATCTATCTATCTATCTATCTATCTATCTATCTATCTATCGCAAACACAATGACTCTGCAGTTTTAATTTAAAACACCAAAAGAGTATGAGTGCTGTCTCACAGAGTGCGGGACAAATAAGATTTGATTTAACTTTGTATAACACTGGTGCTTTATAAATATCATATTTATCTCAGATCTAATTCTCACATCCAAAATTATCAGTAAGAAGTAAGCTCTTGTCTGTGTTATAATACCTTATAAAATATGTTTTTACATTACATTTACAGGGTTAGGAATATGCTAATACAGAAAGAATTATGACAGTGAATGTATTAAAAGGAATTTGGGAAATCCCATCTTTATCGCTGTAATTTAAAGTTATTAAAAATAGTCTGGTGGCAGGTCTTGATCAACACATTGTTGCATTCAGCTAAGATTATTCTCTAAAACATATTTACTTAAACTTAACTAACAATTTTCTGATTGTATAAGTACATTTCAGTTAAAAATCAGAATCAATGACTTACGTTTTAATATAGTTTTGTTCCTAAATATGTATTCAATATTCCCAGTAGTTCATTTCACAATGTTTCTCTCGAATGTGCTGCATCATGGAGCAGTGCATTGAAGTGTAATTTTCGGTTTATTTTTCTATCCAATCAAATTTCGGCGGTCACGTCTTGCCGCTGTCAAAGGGAATTGCCTTAAGGCGGAGGTCGGCAACCCGCAGCTCTTCAGCCCCTTTAAAACAGAAATACAGAAATGACACTAGCGCTGCCTAGTGGTGCATCTAGGCAACTACCTTACATTTGCATAAAACACCAAATTGTGTTTTAATAATTTAAAGGTCAAATGTGTTTTGCGGATACAGGCAAATTTTATTTGGTGGGAGAGGGGCCAGAATGGCTCTTTTTAGTCGTTAAGGTGTCCTGCAGGCGTCCTGTTGATTCTAATCTATGTAGCTTAAAGCTGATGCTTTAAACAATCAGATTGCATGTTTTTCAAATTACGTGAAAGAAATTAGAGAGGAGAATTTATATCTAAGTAAAGAAAAGATGTCATGAATGTGTGTATTGCCTTGAAGGTTTTAATTTAAACTCTTTATATTTATTTATTTGTTTTTGTGATAAAAATGGTCAAACAGAAATGTGCACCGCATTATTAACGCAGTCATTAACGCGTTCATTTTGACAACACTAAGCTAAACAATATGAAACAGTAACATGTTTAAGGTCTAACATGGATATAAAGTCTAATTGGAGCTCAAGCTGCAGCACTAATTTGTACATGTTTCATATGTTTTATGTTTATGGTTTAAGTATTTTCAGAGCATAATCTAGACACCTTCACAATTCTCAGTACAAGCTGCAATTGATATAATTTAAGCCTGTAAGTTGGCCAGAAGAAATTCTGCAGCAGACCCACCTGTAAAAGCAGCTGCTGTTTCCAGTTCTTCTTTTTCTGTTTGCTGTCTGATGTTGTCTGTCTCCCCAGAAATCAATTCATTTGTTGATTTTAATTCTCCATACCTCCATGCCAAGAATGCATTGTTGGGTTAAAATCTAAAGCCAAGTTTACTGATTCTGTATGGATTGATCCTGAGCAATCACAAAGGCAAAAGGGAAATATTTGTTTCTATTAATATTCCACGATACACATGCAGGTTTTCAATGTTTTCAAAAGATATCTAGTGACATATCATTTGTGCAGCTAACACCTTTTGAAATGTCACCTTCCGGTTATTCACCACCTGACAAACCCTATAATAATTTAATGGTGGATTTCATAGAACTAACACCAAGTGACGGGAAATTACTGTCTTGTTGACATGTTAGCCATTTCACATTTGACACCATAATTGGGAAAAAGTTTTTAATTTCTCTAAACAGGATGCTTGAGCTGTGTCGAAAGCACTCAAATTATTACTAGGTGGGGATTTCCAGCAGTCAGCAGTGACAATGGACCAGGATTTGTATGCTTTCATTGAAAGCATATTACAGGTACTATTAACCACTGCAACAGCTGTAAAGATCGGGGAAAAAGCCCCCTGGGTTCATGCCAGCCATTGCAAGAAGGTTCCAGAGATCTGCACTGAAATAACATAAGGAAAGGGGTAAAACAGCTCTGTTTTCTAACAGTAACATGCCAAGCTGCAACCGGTAATGTGCAGAGTGAAATAAAGCGGTGCTGTATGGACACAAAAATACTATCACAATTTTTTGAATCAAAATACATTTTGGTTTTAATCATGATTTTGACAATATTATAACACACTTTATATTAATAAATGCTTTTGCATGTTTTTAAATTTGAATCATATTTTACAAAGTAACCAAATAGAGCTTTATCAAAAAGCTGTAACATGTCTCTAGAACAGACAAAGTAAAATAATAAGTAAACCTGACACATGAATGACATTAATAAAACCATTAAAACAATAAAAAAAACTACCCAGACTGAAAAGCCTCTTGAAAAACAGAAATTCCCTTTCAGGAACTCGAGCTGCGTCGAAATGCTTTAGGACTGTTTTGCATTGTCCACACTTTGAATTTAATTTAATGTGCTTTGTAACACACAATGTTTGTGTGTCTTTTTAGGAACCTGTAAAGAAGCAGCTTTTAAAAAGGCTTCAGAATGTGACAACCCTCAAAAAAGAAACAGAGAGCGAGCCCTTCAAGGAAGAGGCCATAAAGCCTTAGCTTTCAAATCATCCAGGAGAAGTCTACTGATGAGACTGATGAGTCCAATTCCTCAACTTTGATCTTGGAGTGATCACCACATTCTAGATGCAGTACCTTAGAGGTTGAAGATTTGGATGGTAAGTACAGAGATTCCAATAGTAGTTAATGTTTATGTATAAATGTAGCTTTTGCTGCAACTCTAAAGAAGAGATTACAAACAAAGTGACAGTTTAGACTGTTTCCTATAAAACAACCGGTTGCTATTGGGGAAATGATGTACATATCTGTATCTTTAAAAAGTTCACTAAAGTCATCATGCTATTTTATTAATTATTTTTTAGGAAAATTATATAATAGGTCAATAATAAATAATAATAGGAAAATAACACTTTAGACGAGTGAGCTAGAAAAATAGTCACTGCAGGTGTATGTGTAATAAAGCCAAAGTCTTTTGCTGTACCACAAAATTATTTGGAATTGTGCAAGTCCGATTTTTTTCTTTGCATTTCTGCAAGTATTTTACAATAAAAGTTTGTTAGGAAATAAAATGCTTAAAGATGTTTGATTCAAAACATAGAAAGTTTTAAAGGATAGGTGGTGAATACCTGGCTAGTGACACCCATTTATTTCCAGTGTTTTTTTGTCTTTCCCACCTAATGCTGTAACAAAACTTTACCAGGAACCACACCAGAAACTACTGACAGACAGAATTAGATACTTTATACAATGCACAAAACCAAGGCCAAGCCCAACAAGAAGAATGTTTTTCCGGCTCCTGGAACTTGAATTCCAAGCAACACTGGCCGTTATTGACTCTGAAACAGGGATAAGCTTGAAATATCTCTGTAGGCTTGTCCTGCTCCTTAATCGCGTCAGAGAACTAGATTATGTAAGAAAATGTATTTATTTTAAGTAGACTAATGCCTAGTTAGTACCAGATGGAATATCCAATGGGATATGGTGTGGGAATATGGAATCAGATTAGTCTCAGTATTAATGATTTATATATAAATTACTATCTAAAATGTTTTATTTTTTCTGCATAAACATATTTATTATTGTATGTCAGTATAAAAATCCACATACACTACATTGTATGTAATAGAAATCCACCATACACAATCCATAATTTTTTAATTTATTAGCAGTTTTTATTAAAAATACATTATGTTGTTATATTTATATACAGACCATTGAACTTGTATTTTCAAACTTCTTGTCATTTGTGAAATTTACACTGCAGATATCTTTTTGTAAAAATGCATTTTTATTTTTTATCAAACCTTGGAAAGACATCTACACACAAATTCAGTGAAGGTCACATAGGAGATTCACAAAATGTATAAATCAAAAATATGTCCTTCTGTACACATTCATAATATTGAGACTCATCTGATACCAAATGGGTGTTAAAAGCCATAGCAGGTACTAAGATAAACTGCTTTGGACAAATGTAAAAGAGTTAACAGGCTAATGCTTTATAGGCCTCCAGGTAGGTTGTGTAAGATTTACAGTGTTTAACAAAATCCATGATTGATTATATCACTTTTATGTAACTCCATTGCTCTCTTTCTCTGTTTCTCTCACTCCTCACTGGCTATTTGTATGTCCATTTCAGATCATGGATGAACTGCATCGGATTCTTGATGGAGGGAACTCTCACTTCATACTTGACCTAAAGACACGCTGGGGGACCTTTTATGAGAAAGCATTGTTTTATAGAGTATTCAAAAGGGTCATGAAAGCACCACAGCAGGACAAAGGTATTTACTGGTGGTTTTGACAATGTAGAATCCCATAAACATATACATTTTTGTTTTTATCAGTGAAGCACTTACTTTCTGTCAGGAATCCACCTGCCACACCCCTTCGGCGGCTGTCAAACCTCCTCTTTCCCCGAAGCTCCCAGCTTCAATTGTGCACACCATGGCGTACCACGGATATCTCTCTTGGGATTTATGCTGGATTGCTGTGTGTGTATGTTTGTGTGTTTTGCGTGCAAATCTTCACTTTCATTAAACCATAGCAAACTGTGCTCCGGCTTCCGCCTACGCTTCGTTCGCCACATGACACTTTCCTTGATAAAGGCTTTACCAGAAATGTTCCCTTCACCTGTGGCTCCACCCAAGAATTTAGGACATGCAAGTGAAGCTATGTTTCAGCATGGCATTTGAGCATTTTTAAAAGCATTTGAGCATGAATGAAAATCTTAATATTACTTACTTCACAATAAGATACAACCAGTGTGAATTGTCTTTGTGGTGATATTTGTTTTTCTCTGTGTTTGTATCAGTCTGCAGAAGATCCAAACACCTTTCTTTAGACAAGACCACTCTTCAGCTGTGTCTTGATTGTCTGTGAAACCAATTGTTTACTGGCCATTGGAACCATGCCTGTGGTGACCGTCCCAAAAAAGGACACCTGTGCTAGAGTGATGTATCTCATGGTATTATTATGCCGTTCACCTTATATATTCTAAATGCATTGCTCCAGAGTCCTCTGGATGCCTTCCATGACAAGGACATGACTTTGTCATATAAAAAGTCTATGTTTAAGTGTAAAAAGTTCCTTACTGACTAGGGCTGCACAACACTATTTTTTTCATTTCTAGTCCCCATAACAGAACTTTGTGTATCAGCCAATTTTATATCCTGTAATACATAGCAATATCATTTGCTTTTTATAATAATAATCTTTGCAGCACGGTTACATTGGTGATCTTGCCATAGATGTTTTTTGGCATCTGAAACTACTAAGAGCCTTTAGAACCAGGCAAGATATAAAACTGTACAGGTGATGGAAAAAAAAACATGTCCAGAAATGACCCTGTGTTGTTTTGTTGCATTCTTTGTTTTGCCCATGTGCAGCTCATAGAATTCATAATAAAGAGGTGACAAAAATGTATTACAATGTATTTATATATTTATTAATAAGCACAATATTTTGATTTTATTTTAGGGTATAAAGATAGTTGTCAACTATTTAATAATATAGGCATATTTTACTTCAAATTGAAAATAGAACTCTTAAAATACTTCTTAGTATTTCGATAAATGTGCTTGTTTTTAGTCTAGCTTTACTGGTTTTAATTCCTACATATATAGCCTTATTTAAAGACATAACATTAGCATTTGCTAAATTTAAGTAATTTTCCTATATATTTGAAAAATAATTCTTAAATCTTTAATTTGTATTAAGAAAATGTACTTGTTTTCAGCCTGGTTGCTAGTTTTAAGACATCTGTGGGTTATTTGAGACTAGGTACTTGTTTTAAAAATCTTGGCAAGTTAAAATTTCCTGTTCTGTTGGCAGATAATTTTGCTTATTTTAAAGTCAAATTTACCCTGTTTTATAAATGTTAATATTGGAAAGTTTTTCTAATGGATTTTCTATTGATCCAGAGGATCTAACTCACTATAATTAGACTGAGTAAGCAGGTAGTTATTTACCTAAGAGGCAATGGATACAGGCAAGGCTGAGGCAACTTTGAAGAAGGTTGGCAAAAAATAATTTGTTCCCTTTCAGGAATTCGAGCTGTGTCGGACTGCGTTGTCCATGCTCTGAGTGGAGAACGCCCCCACTCCTCACGGTTCCGATCCCGGTGCTCCGGTTACTGGGGTTCGCTTATGGATCTCGCTGAATGTTTGGAGATGGGTTTGTCCCTTTCTTCTTCCTTCTTTGCTTGGTCCGACTCCGGTTCGGCTTCCACAAGTCTGTACATTTTAAGAGTGACAAGCAGCTCGTAAAAATACTCTTGTAAATGTTACATTTACAAAGTTACATTACATAAATCATCAGGACACCAAATTGAAACTTTTGCCATGTTTCCACACAGACGATATTAGTTGACAGATGTGTGCATCATGGTGGCTTTTGGTGCTTGATGGGACTTGGCGTGTCATTAAAACAAATGTTTAATAATTAAAAATGATTTTTCGGTTGAGTTTAATAAATTTTTTTAATATCTGAGTAACGAAACGACACTGTGAATAAATGTGTGTTGCATTAAAGGTTTTAATTTTTGCTCTTTTATACTTTTTTTTTAATAACAATTATGTGCGCTGCATAAATCGCACGTTAATTAAAATCAGTGCCATTAAAATGAATTAACATTCGTGCTCTATATTTCTTATCCCTATTGCTCCTGTACCTAAAAATCTAATGACAAAATGAAAAGGCTTGATTAAACAAATGTGATTTTAACACTGATACTTTAGCCCTATTCGGACGGGACTAGTTTTCCAAATGAAGTTTGAGTTAGAATTTTTTTCAGCCGACGTCTGTCATTTCTTGTATGGATTCGGACGGGACTAACATCTCCGTGTTTATTGCGTAGGTAGAAGTGTCTGTGTTTTACATGTGGGCGTTACACAAGACCTCTACATGCATTATTGGTGCGCAGAAAGCAGAAATTTGAATACCGGCACGCTAGGGTTAGTACGGTAGTTCATGTTCACCAAAACACACAAGTAAACGCGTTTTGGAAAAAAACTTTTTCACCAATCACAGACTTTCGCATTCGGACGGGATTAGATTTCTCAGAGGAGCGCCGAGTTTGCTGAAATACAGTAGGTAATTTGCTCTGGAATTTTTACAGAGGTCGTGTGAGAAAAAGACAGACATGGCAGATTCGGACGGGATCAAAATCACAAAGTACCTCTGTGAAACAGAAATTTCTCTAATGACCCCCTGTAAAACTAGTCACATCCGAATAGGACTTTCATTACTTTCATAATTGTGGAGCTTTGTAAAAGAAAAATCTGCCCCCTGCTATTTTTTTTATTATTTGATGTAACAACAAATAGTCGGCCCCCTCAGATACTGTGGCTTGAGACCATTCAGTGCTTTATATGTCAGTAGTGTTATTTTGAGTAGTGTTATTTTGTAATCAATGCAAGAGCTAATTGGAAGAGGAGCTCCGCAATGCCTCTCGCCGTGAACTAGTTCCCGGTGCCCAGAGGGCCGCACGTACGTCCCTACCATCTGTCGGCAGTTCCTCCCCAAGAACGTTCACGAGGGACCCGGGTCGGGCCATCCAGGGAGAAAACGGACTATCCGGCTGATTCAGGCACGTTACTGGTGGCCCGGAATGGCTCAGGAAATAACTGGATATGTGCGAGAATGTCCCACCTGTGCTATTACCAAGGTGCCCAGACACCTTCCTGTAGGTAAGCTGGTACCCTTACCAACACCGCACCGTCCCTGGTCCCACCTCGGGATCGACTTTGTGACAGACTTATCTCGGTCAGAGGGTCACACATGCATCCTGGTAGCGATGGATCGTTTCTCCAAGGTGTATCGCTTCATCCCGCTGAAAGGCCTGCCCTCTGCTCTCGAAACCGCTAAAGCCCTCTTTCATCATGTGTTCAGGATAGGACGGGCCTCACTCCCTTCCGGTGCGTTTTGGGATTTCAGCCACCCCTCTTCCCATGGTCGGATGAGCCTTCCCAGGAGAGTAACCGGGTGTGGGAGTCCGCTCACATCCGACTGCAGAGAGCCCTTCGTTAGTCATGTGTGTATCGATACCAAATATCGATACTATCGATACTGGGGATGGTATCGAAAAGTATCGATCCAAAAGTCAAAGTATCGATATTTTTCGATACTTCAGTTTCGTTTCCCTCCCGTCACGCCAGCTGCAGAAGGAGCGCGACTCGCGAGTGCGTGGTATCATGGAGCCAGCAGACAAAAAACGGAGCGCTGTGTGGAGGTATTTTACTGCTGTAGATGAGACCAGAGCGAATTGCGACGTGTGTAAAAAGTGTATTCGCTACTGTGGTAACACCACAAATTTACATAAGCACATGAAACAACATGACAAAGAGCGTAGCGAACTACAAAAAGAACGAGAGGAGGCCAAATTTTCAGCCCCGCCGGCAGCAAGACAGAAGACACTGGCAGAGTCCTTTCAAGAGAGATATTATCCAGGTAGCTAAATGCATATGTTAATGTATACAGGGAGTGCAGAATTATTAGGCAAATGAGTATTTTGACCACATCATCCTCGTTATGCATGTTGTCTTACTCCAAGCTGTATAGGCTGGAAAGCCTACTACCAATTAAGCATATTAGGTGATGTGCATCTCTGTAATGAGAAGGGGTGTGGTCTAATGACATCAACACCCTATATCAGGTGTGCATAATTATTAGGCAACTTCCTTTCCTTTGGCAAAATGGGTCAAAAGAAGGACTTGACAGGCTCAGAAAAGTCAAAAATAGTGAGATATATTGCAGAGGGATGCAGCAGTCTTAAAATAGCCAAGCTTCTGAAGCGTGATCATCGAACAATCAAGCGTTTCATTCAAAATAGTCGACAGGGTCGCAAGAAGCGTGTGGAAAAACCAAGGCGCAAAATAACTGCCCGTGAACTGAGAAAAGTCAAGCGTGCAGCTGCCAAGATGCCACTTGCCACCAGTTTGGCCATATTTCAGAGCTGCAACATCACTGAGTGCCCAAAAGCACAAGGTGTGCAATACTCAGAGACATGGCCAAGGTAAGAAAGGCAGAAAGTCGACCACCACTGAACAAGACACACAAGCTGAAACGTCAAGACTGGGCCAAGAAATATCTCAAGACTGATTTTTCTAAGGTTTTATGGACTGATGAAATGAGAGTGAGTCTTGATGGGCCAGATGGATGGGCCCGTGGCTGGATTGGTAAAGGGCAGAGAGCTCCAGTCCGACTCAGACGCCAGCAAGGTGGAGGTGGAGTACTGGTTTGGGCTGGTATCATCAAAGATGAGCTTGTGGGGCCTTTTCGGGTTGAGGATGGAGTCAAGCTGAACTCCCAGTCCTACTGCCAGTTTCTGGAAGACACCTTCTTCAAGCAGTGGTACAGGAAGAAGTCTGCATCCTTCAAGAAAAACATGATTTTCATGCAGGACAATGCTCCATCACACACGCCCAAGTACTCCACAGCGTGGCTGGCAAGAAAGGGTATAAAAGAAGAAAATCTAATGATATGGCCTCCTTGTTCACCTGATCTGAACCCCATTGAGAACCTGTGGTCCATCATCAAATGTGCGATTTACAAGGAGGGAAAACAGTACACCTCTGAACAGTGTCTGGGAGGTTGTGGTTGCTGCTGCACGCAATGTTGATGGTGAACAGATCAAAACACTGACAGAATCCATGGATGGCAGGCTTTTGAGTGTCCTTGCAAAGAAAGGTGGCTATATTGGTCACTGATTTGTTTTTGTTTGGTTTTGAATGTCAGAAATGTATATTTGTGAATGTTGAGATGTTATATTGGTTTCACTGGTAAAAATAAATAATTGAAATGGGTATGAATTTGTTTTTGTTGTTGCCTAATAATTATGCACAGTAATAGTCACCTGCACACACAGATATCCCCTAAAATAGCTAAAACTAAAACTACTTCCAAAAATATTCAGCTTTGATATTAATGAGTTTTTGTGTTCATTGAGAACATGGTTGTTGTTCAAATTAAATCCTCAAATAAAATTAATCCTCAAAAATACAACTTGCCTAATAATTCTGCACTCCCTGTATATTTATTACATGTATATGTTTAATATGTATTACCTTAGATGTAAAACTGCGGTTTACATCTAAAGGGATTGTTTTGCTTTATGAATATAGTGTCATTTGTACTAACCAACAACTAAAAATTAATAATACATATTATTGTTACAATATTCATGAATTTTTGTTAATGTTTTTTAATGAAAACTAAGATTAACAAAGTGTGTGTGTGTGTGTGTGTGTGTGTTTAATTTAACCATGAGAGGGAGACTATAGGATTGCTTTTTTAAGCTACAAGTGGATAGGCTATAAACTAAAACTAATAATTTTGTTATTTCACCTAGGTGATTCCCCACGAGCGACCAATATTACAAGAAGCCTTGCTAAAATGATTGCAAAGGACCTGCAGCCTGTCTCCATTGTTGAAGATGAGGGTTTTAGGAATTTTGTGAAAATACTTGACCCATGTTACAGAATTCCAAGTAGGAAACAAATGATGGGGGAGAAAATACCAACACTGTATAAAGAGTGCCACTCAAGTGTGAAAAAGGCTATAGATACTGCAAATAGTGTTGTACTTACAACAGACATGTGGACATCAAGGGCGAATGCAAGCATATGTTCTAGAAACCTGTAGTTTTGAAGGACAACACAGTGCTGAAAACATTTGTTCAGAATTAAAAAGAGTCACTGAGGAATGGGGCATAACAGACAAACTTCAGACTGTAATCACAGATAATGCTGCAAACTTTGTTGCGGCTGTGCGCAAAGCAGGTTGGGCACATTATCCATGTTTTGCACATACCCTAAATCTGGTGGTGAAAGACTCCATGAAGGCGCTCCCAGATCATCTTCACATGCAGCAGAAATGCAGTGCTATTGTATCTTTCTTTCATCACAGCACAAGAGCAGCAGAGAAGCTCAAGGAAATTCAGAACCAACTTAAATGTCCAGAACACAAACTGAAACAGTCAATCGAAACCAGGTGGAACTCCGTGTTCTATATGTTTGAGAGACTGTTAGAGCAAAAGGAAGCTGTGACTACTGTCCTCTGTCTTCTTGGAAAGCCATCCCTTTGCTTAAGTGAGGAGGAGTGGTCCATGATCACTCGTTCCATTGAAGCTTTGAAACCATTCGAAGAAGTTACAAAAGAGATATCAACTGAAACACATGTTTCAGTTTCAAAACTAATTCCCCTGGTGTCACTACTTCTGAGATCAACAGCATCTAATGTTTGCAAAGGTAGCAATTTAGCTGCTGAGCTGTCAGCACAATGTCAACGTCGTTTTAGAAGTACTGAGACGTTTTATCGTTATGCTGTCAGTACCTACCTGGACCCAAGATTTAAAGACCTGGGGTTCCGTGACATGGCAAATGCTGAATCTATGAAAAAGCGACTCATCACAGAAATTCAGCCATTGAGTCAGAGCCCTACCTCTTCAGTGTCAGCTGCTGATTTAACCTCAAGCCCAGCTACCAGCTCGACCACAGCAATGGCTACTGCATCTACCTCAAGCTCCCCTGCAGAAGCAGCAGCTTGCCCTCCTGCAGCAAAAAGTGGGATATGGGCAGAATTTGACTCTCAAGTCCTTGCATCTCAGCAGCATCGTTCTACTAGCACTGATGCCATAATTGAAATGCGCCGTTACTCAGAGGAGAAGCCTATTCCACGAGACCAAGATCCACTACTTTGGTGGAAAATGAATCAGGCAACATTTCCCTCTCTGAGTAAGCTTGCCAAGAAACACCTGGGAGTCATTGCTTCCTCTGTGCCTGCAGAAAGAATTTTTTCAAAGGCCGGACAGTTAATAAGCCACAAAAGACATTTATTGAAAGGAAAACATGTAAATATGTTATTGTTTCTCAACAAAAATCTGTAGCTTAGTAGTTCTCAACTTTTGTTTAGGTATTAGATATGGTGTGTACTTTGTTCATAAGATAAGGCAGTATTCTAAATAGGAAATTATTTAATTTGTTATTAAAACAGCTGCTTTATTTTCTAGTAATAATTTTGTGCACTTTATTTTTTGTTAACGCGAAAAAAGTACAGTTAAAGAGAGAAATAATTGTTACTGTATTGTTGTTTAATGTATATTTAATAGTATTGTTCAGTTTTTCTGCTAATTTTATTACTGTTATTGTAATTTCCTTGCTGTTGTGATGTTTGCATAGTTTATTACAATAATATACTTTTTTCATTTGAAAATCTTGTCTTGTTTTTTGTTAACCTCACACATGACCAATTACAGAGCAAATCACATCACAAAACACAGATGTATTCAGATTAACAAAATTATGCAATCACTTTATAGTGATACAATGATATTCGCTACGCAAGAAAGTAAAGGTAATTTAGATTGTGCGCTAAAAATAAAAAAAAGTATCGGTATCGGTATCGATATCGGCGATATTGGCCTGTATTTACTTGGTATCAGATCGATACTAAATTTTGCAGTATCGCCCATGACTACCCTTCGTGCTACCCAGGGACATGCCGATGCACGCCAGCTGGACGCACCCTCTTACTGCCCGGGGGATCAGGTCTGGCTGTCTACGAGGGACTTGAGGCTGAGGCTGCCATGTTGGAAGTTGAGTCCCCAGTACATTGGCCCTTTCCGTGTGGTGAGCCAGATCAACGAGGTGTCCTATCGGCTAGAATTACCTGCCAGGTACCGCCTTCATCGCATCTTTCACGTGTCTTTATTAAAACCCTTTGTCTCGCCTGTCTCTCATCTCCAAGACATGTTAGGAGGGCTTCATCAACCGGAGGTGCATGGACAGCCCACAGTCGATGCTGTGTGGGAGATCCTGGACTCCCACTGTATGGGTGGACGGCTGGAGTACTTCGTGGACTGGGAAGGCTATGGTCCGGAGGAGCGTTCCTGGGTGGCCCAGGTGGACGTGCTAGATCCTGCTCTCCTAGGGGAGTGCCACACGGCCCACCCGCTATGTCCTGCACCCAGGCCCAGGGGAGGCCCAGGCGCAGAGTTCGGGCGTCGGGTGCCGCCCCTGGGGGAGGGGGTGATGTCAGGGTGCCACCGGCTTCGCCTCTCCTCGGCACCCTGCCCGCACAGAGTGATTCTCCATCCCATTAACCACCAACACCTGAGCCTCATCTACCTGGTCTACTTAAGGACCTTGGCTCTGCTCTCACATTGTCTGTTATTGCACGTTGTGCTAGGAGAGCTAGACGTACTCTGAAACTACGTGTGGACCTCGCCTCTTCCAGGCACTTTGTGAGCTTTCCCTTCTTACTACGTCTTTCCAATATTTTCTTCTTTTTTTTTAATCAATTATTAATTAATTAATTTATCTATTTTTTTCGGGCATATAAAAATTATCGTGGATTCTTTTGGATACTTCAGACAATATCACCTATATTAGACAGGCCATAAAAAAAGAATAATCTTGCATCTTCTAATCTTGCATTTTCTAATCTTGCATCTTAACGTCTAAAAAAAATTTTCGCAAAGGACTCATCCCACCAAAGGAAATTGTTATCATTAATTAAACAATTAATGCATAACCAAAACACATGAACACACATGCAGCCCTATTGGCTGGCAAATGGGAGATGTATGAGCCCAGATAAAGACCTGTATGCCTTACATACTCACATCGCAAATATTCTATAGACACTGAACATACAAAGGAATGTGTGTCAATCATTGTGAGAACCATCTTAACATTAACAATTATATGTAAAAGAACATGAAATCAGACCTGGAGCAATCCAGAAAAGTACTGGGTACTTTATATTTCAAATTTTATAAAGATTAGATGCCTACAAACATTGATGTAAGACTAATCCACAAAAAATGCAATAATACCCATCACCTTGCAGTAATCATCCAGCCAGTAAAATACTGATGGATCTACCTTTAAAACTGTAGCTCCCAGTTGTTGCATAGTGTCTTTCACCCTATTATACCAGAACAAAGAAGCATCTGTTAAGCATCTGTCGTTACCTTTTAAAAAAGGCTGCTTTAATGTCATATGCATAGCAGTCAATAACATATCAAGTCAAGTCAAGAGTCAAGTCAAGAAGCTTTTATTGTCATTTCAACCATATATAGCTGATGCAGTATACAGTGAAATGAAACAATGTTTCTCCTGAACCCAGGTGCTACATAAAACAACATAAAACAACAGTCACAGAACAGAAGAACACAGGGCCAGGAACTAAGATCCTCGCCACATAAAGTGCAAGTGCAAGACAACACAAGACAGTGCAAGACAACACAGGACAGTGCAGGACAATACACAATACACAAAATATAAAAATAAAAGCAGCAGTAGCTCCGCCAGTAAAACCTGTCGTGACAGGATAAGGTGCACAGTAGCAGAAATGTAAACAAATATAAACAGAATTTTGCAATTCTATAATAGTGTAAAAAATATGGTATCAGCAATCAAGATAAAGTGATCAGTGACCAAGGGATTAACAGAATATTGTGCAAATAGAGCAAGTCCCGGAGATCAGCAACAAACGGCATGTAAACATTATGCTATAATGAGAGGTGTGAATGGTGCTGAAACCTGGGTGTGTGAAGTGTATGTGTGTTGAGTCCGGTTGTACAGATCAGTCACTCAGTTGTGTGTAAGTGTGTGTGTGTGTGTGTGTGTGTGTGTGTGTGTGTGTGTGTGTGTGTGTGTGTGTGAGAGAGAGTTCAGTCCAGATGTTTGTTCAGGAGCCTGACGGTTATGGAAAAACTGTTGCACAGTCTTGATGTGACGGCCCGAATGCTTGAACCGTTTTCCTGATGGTAGGAGGGTGAAGTATGTGTGTGACGGTGTGTGTGGTCGTCCACAATGCTGTTTGCTTTGCGGATGCAGTGTGTGGTGTAAATGTCCATGATAGAGGGGAGAGAGACTCCGATGATCTTCTCAGCTGTTCTCACTATCCTCTGTAGGGTCTTGCGATCCGAGACGGTGCAATTCCCAAACCAGGCAGTGATGCAGCTGCTCACGATGCTCTCGATGGTCCCTCTATAGAACATGGTCAGGATGGGGGAGGAGATGGGCTTTCCTCAGCCTTCTCAGGAAGTAGAGACGCTGCTGGGCTTTCTTGGTGATGGAGCTGGTGTTAAGTGACCAGGTGAGGTTATCCGCCAGATGAACACCAAGGAATTTGGTGCTCTTGACGATCTCCACTGAAGATCCATCGATGATCAGTGGAGAATGGTCACTCTGTGCTCTTCTGAAGTCAACAACCATCTCTTTGGTTTTGTCCACGTTCAGAGACAGGTTGTTGGCTCCACACCAGGCTGTTAGCCGTTGCACCTCCTCTCTGTATGCTGACTCGTCGTTCTTGCTGATTAGACCCACCACGGTCGTGTCATCAGCAAACTTGATGATATGATTCGAGCTGTGCATTGGTGCACAGTCGTGAGTCAGCAGAGTGAACAGCAGTGGACTGAGCACACAGCCCTGAGGGGCCCCAGTGCTCAGTGTGGTGGTGCTGGAGATGCTGTTCCCGATCCGGACTGACTGAGGTCTCTCGGTCAGGAAGTCCAGGATCCAGTTGCAGAGAGGTGTTCAGGCCCAGTAGGCTCAGCTTCTCGATCAGGTGCTGGGGAATGATTGTGTTGAATGCTGAACTGAAGTCTATGAACAGCATCCTTACATAAGAGTCCTTGTTATCCAGATGGGTGAGGGCCAGATGGAGGGTTGTGGAGATGGCATCGTCCGTGGAGCGGTTTGGACGATCGCAAACTGCATGGGGTCCAGTGCGGGTGGGAGCTGGGTCTTTATGTGCCTCATGACAAGCCTCTCGAAGCACTTCATCATGATGGGTGTGAGTGCAACGGACGATAGTCATTGAGGCAGGACACAGAAGACTTCTTCGGCACAGGAATGATGGTCGCCGCCTTGAGGCACGAAGGAACAGTGGCGCTGCTCAGGAGATGTTGAAGATGTCAGTGAAGACATCTGCTAGTTGTTCTGCACATTCCTGAGCACTCTGCCAGGAATGTTGTCAGGTCCAGCAGACTTCCGTGGGTTAACTCTGCATAGAGTTTTCCTCACTTCAGCTGTGGTTAGACAGAGCACCTGGTCACTGGGAGGAGGATTGTCTTCCTCGCCACCACGTTGTTCTGCACCTCGAACCGGGCGTAGAAGTCGTTCAGCGCATCTGGAAGGGAGGCGTCATGGTCACAAGCAGGTGATGTGGTCTTGTAATTCGTGATCGCCTGGATGCCCTGCCACATGCGCCGGGTGTCTCCGCTGTCCTGGAAGTGGCCATGGATTCTCTTGGCGTGTGCGCTCTTTGCCGGCTGAGTTTCTGAGTTCTTTCAATGTTTTGCGGTTGTACACAAGGACACCGGTTGCTCCGATGTCCATGTGTTGCGTAGGGCGGGCTACAGAATAACGTTAGCACCATTTTGGGTCCGGAGCGGCCGCTGCGAGCTACTGCCGCGCCGCCATCTTGGTTTCTATGAATGCTATGATCATTTTTAAAGACTCTGAGGCACATGTAGGCAAGTCTTTGGCAAGGTCTTAAATGTTTATTTCTTCAAAGCTTCTCACAACTAGTGCAGCCTTCTAAAGGGCTCTTCTAATTCGCTCTTAGCATTCTGTGAATGTTTTTCTTATTCCATGTAGTGTGGCCATTTGTTTAGTTATCCAGGTACTCATACTTGTTTCCAGAGCTGGGGGCTTATCAGTGAGAACTGAGGGCAGATTTGGGTTTTGCCTAAACACAAACTACTGCCATGGCACTGTCCAAATAGAGCTGTTTTCCCGTCACAGTTGTTGCCTCTCCTCAGTTTTAGCAAAATTTCAGTTAGGATCAGATTGTCCATTGCTCCATGGACTGTACAATGCAGTTATTGTTCTAACTTTAATGTAAAAATTTTCAGTATTGTTCCTCATTTCGTCATTATTAAATTCACCTCTATTATCACTAAACACTTTGCATGGAGGACCATAAACATGTATCCGGCAGTGAATAAAGGGCTTCACTATTTTATTTTTGGTTTTTTGTGGTGACGATACTCCCTGCACTGAAGCGTGTGAAGTGGTCGGTAGCATGCAAATACCATATTCCCAACTCAAGCTAATGTAAGTTCACAGCCACAGTTTTATTATAGGCCAATGTCATAGGCAAACTCACTACAGGCTTATGTTTTGGCTTGCTGTATCTGCTATGCATATGACAGTTTTTAACAATGTTCTCAAGAATTCTGTTGCTTTTATCATCGTGATTACTTAAGCAACCCAGTAATCTTTTTAGTCTATTAGCTGAAGCATGGTCTTCTTTTCTTTTGTTGTGATGTTTTGTCACAACAATAATTTCATTTTCATTTTGTGTCTTGCTTTCGATTTTCTCCTTATCATCTAGATGATTGTCATCTCTCAAGTTCACACAATAATGTCCTGGAGAGGTTAGTTCAAGTTTAACAGTTTTTTTAAAATGTTGTTTTCAGTGGTGGGTGGTCAGGGCCAGCAAAGCCTTCTCTGCTGTCCTTAACACTATCAGAAGCACTGATCTACATTTACAACCTAAATTCTAACATTTGTTCCATGAAATTGTATTAGTTAATTCCTAACAGTTTATTCTTTTCATTTTGTAGCATTTCTATTGGCTGCACTGCTTCCAGTACATGTATGTAAATGTTAGATTTTTTTGTCCAATCAGATTTCAGCCTCTATTTGCTGCCATGTCAATCTAATCTGCCCAGGGCCTTTAAAGTCTGTACTGCTGGACTTTTTACCTTAGTCTCAATGAGAAATTTGTCTGTTTTTAACCAAATTCACCTCACAGGGCCAGCTAGCTGTCCCAAAATAGCATCAGCATTTTTCTGTGCTCTAATTGGTTGGTCAGAGGAAATCTGTTACAGCCATGTTCGACTGGCAAAACACATCTGTAGCACGCTGCACACAATAATACATCTAAGTTAGACTTTTTTACACCTACAGAGGAAGAGAAATTGATTTGGTTTCAGACATACTTAAAAATCCATTTTCAAGAAAAGCTAGACATCATGAGGAGAAGTCGGCCAACCCCGAAGCTAGCTAGCTTGTCTCAGCCAGGGAAAGGGCTTGTTCTTTCAGAAAAGTGAATTTGAGCGTACCACTGGCTTACAGCCTCTGAGGATCGGTGCAAATTATGAGTATGCATCTCTTTTTAGTAGGTTTTTTTTTTATTTACATTTTTACGTTTTTGTCATGCTTGCTGGAATATTAACTTTCCTTTGTGTGCATTAAATCTGAAAGGTCTTGAACTTTGTTTGTGATCTATTTTCACTAACTCGCTCTGTGGGAGCCCACGTGTGATCACCAACACACAGTTACACCTAGTCTTAGACAAGGATTTATTTGAAAGCAAAGTGATTCTGATTCTTCAATGTCATCTTTTAATTCTTCATCTTCTGTCAGTCTTAAAGGTTACTTTTTATTTGGACAGTCTTTTGCCCAGTGGTACGTGCTTTGGCAAATTTTACATTTCGTTCTTCTTCCATATTTATTAAGGGGGTTGTGCCTTGAGCTATGGTTTTGGGTTGCTGTGTTGAGTTTAGGTTATGTCTCTGTTTGCCTGAGTATCTCATGTTATAGGCAGTGTCAGTATTTGTCTTCTGCAGTGCACCGATGCCCTCTCGTGGTGAAGTAACATTATCTCCAAAGATGCTTTTCAAGGCTGATTTCATATCAGTGAAAGAAATGCTGGAGCATGCTGTAAGGGCTTAATGTTTATCTTTAACATTAAGTCCGGCAGTATCGAGTAGCTTAAAGGCTAGTACAGCATCAGAGAGGATTTTTTTATCTCTTAAACTTATGGAGCCTGTTGTATCAACGGTCGAACTCGACGATGTATGCCACCATAGAAATACAGCTCTCTCTAGTGATCCAGACAAACTCCATGTATTGTATACTGTTCTTTTTTTTTTTTTTTTAAAAACCATTTTCCATTTTCACTATAAGTGTTTGCATACCAGTGTCAGCATTTAAATCCTCAGCGTAAATTTCCAGAGCACTGTTTCCTTTGCCCTGCCTGTTAGTGACAAGGTAATTGCTAGGGCTTGTTTTTTACTATTAAGCAGGAGCAGTTATCCGAGCAGCAGCCATCCTCTGCTACCAATGTTGACTCAATAACTACAGAAGTTGTAGCAGTAAATCCACTTTATTTGCTCATCACTTTCAACATACACCTAGAAAAATGTGCTTACCCATTAACTCCTACCTCTGCACATGCACAGTAGATGAAACATAACTTAACAGAATAGACCAGACATGAATAGACATGTTGCTGAAGAAAATAGAGGTGATGAGGTGGTGGGTAGGTATGGCCTCAAGGAGAGAAATTTGGAAGGGCATACGGTGGTTGATTTTTTTAAAAGGATGGACATTACATTGGTGAATACATATTTTAAGAAGAAGAAGGAGCATAGGATTATATATAAGCGTGGAGGAAGGTGCACACAGAAGGACTATATTCTATGCAGGGATGCAACCTGAAAGAGAGTGGAGATTGTTTAACAAATTTTGGAAGGTGAGGGAATGTCTGAGAAATGGAGAAGGAGTGGGCATGTATCCATTTTTAAGAATAAGGGAGATGTGCAGACCTGCAGTAACTTCAGAAGTTATGGAAAAGAGAAATTTGCTTTGACAAAATATTTGTTTTTGAGAAGTATAGAGGTCAGAAGTAGTTGCATTGTGTGTTTGTGAATCTAGAAAATGCATACAACAGAGTGCTAAGAGAGGAGTTGTGGTATTGTATGAGAAAATGGAGTGTGGCAGAGAAGTATTTAAAACTGGTGCAGGACATGTATAAGGACAGTGGAATGACAGACTGGTTTAAGGTGGTTCAAGATGGCTCTGAGCCCTTTCCTGTTTGCATTAGATGGACAGGTTGAATGATGAGGTCAGACAGGACCTCCATGAACAATAATGATCAATGTGGCAAGAGCAGTGAACAAGTTAAGATGTGCCTGGAGAGGTGGAGGTAAGTTCTGGAGAGAAGGGAAATGAAAGTCAGTAGGAGCAAAACAGAGTACATTTGATTGAATGAAAGAGAGATTAGTGGAGTGATGCAGTTGCAAGGAGTAGAAGTGGTGAATGTGGACAAGTTACTAGGCAGGGTGAAGAGTGGGTGGAGAAGAGTGGTTGGGAGTAATTTGTGATAGAAGGGTATCTGAGTAAAATGGAAAGTTTTAAGACTGTAGTGATAGTTAACCCAGCCATTAGGGTTGAATAACCCAGTGCACTCTGTGCAATCCAGTGCCGATCCCAAGCCCAGATAAATGGGGAGGGTTGTGTTAAGAAGGGCATCCAGCATAAAATATGTGCCAAATCAAACATGTGGATCACGAACCAGAATTTCATACAGGTATTGTTAGCCAACAGGGCACCGATGGTAATTGGTCTACTTTTGGCCGAAGGAGGAGAAGGAGAGGAGGAAGGCGTCTACAGAGACAGCAGGGAAAGGAGAAGTGTAGGAGAGTGGAGATTTGGGTGGGCACTTTAAATGTTGGTTTTATGACTGGTAAAGGGAGCGAGTTAGCTGATATTATGGAGTGGAGAAAGTTGGTATAAGTTGAAGGGGTGATGATAAATATCATAAGTGCTGATGCTCCACAAGTGGGCTGTGAGAAAGAAAAATTCTGGAGTGAGTTAGATAAAGTGGTGGAGAGTTTACCAAGTAAAGAAAGATTAGTGATTGGGGCAGACTTTAATGGGCATGTTGGTGAAGGAAACAGAGGTGATAAGGAGGTGATGGTTAGGTATGGCCTTAAGGAGAGGAACGTGGATAAGCAGATGGTGGTAGATTTTGCCAAAAGGATGGATTTGCAGTGGTGAATATGTATTTTGAGAAGTAGGAAGGTGCACACAGGTGGACTATGTTCTATGTAGGAGATGCAACCTGAAGGAGACTGAAAGGTGTTGGCAGGGAATAGTGTAGTTAGACAGCATCGGATGGTGGTCTGTAGGATGGCTTTGGAAGTGAAGAAGCAGAGAAGGAGAGTGAGGACTGAAAGAAGAATAAGCTGTCAGGCTGAAAGAAGAGGTGACCATCTGTGAGCAACAGTCTGGTTTCATGGCGAGGAAGAGCAGGACATGTATGAGGACAGTGTGACAGCAGTAAAGTGTGCAGTGTTTTAAGGTGGAGGTTGGACTGCATCAAGGATCAGCTCTGAGCCCTTTTCTGTTTATAGTGGTGATGGACAGGTAGACAGACGTGGTCAGACAGTAGTCTCCACGGACTATGATGTTTACGATTGATATTGTGATTTGTGGTGAGACTAGGGTGCAGGTTGAGAAGAGCCTGGAGAGGTGGAGTTACATGCTGAGAGAAGGGGAATGAAAGTCAGTGGGAGTAAGAAAAAGTGCATGTGTGTGAATGAGAGGAAGGAAGTGGAGTGGTGTGGTTGCATAGAGAAGAGGTGGTGATGGTGGATGAGTTGAGGTACCTGGGTGAACAGTGCAAAGTAATGGAAAGTGTGTTAAAGAATTAAAGAGTGCAGACAGGGTGGAGTGGGTGGAGAAGAGTGTGGATCAGGAGTGATTTGTGATAGAAGGGTTTCTGCAAGAGTGAAAGGTAAAGTTTATAGGACTGTGGTGAGACCTGCGATGTTGTATGGTTTAGACACAGTGACATTGACTAAAAGACAGGAGGTGTAGCTGGCGGTGGTATGGCTGAAGGTGTTAAGATTTTCATTGGGAGTGATGAGAATGGACAGGATTAGAAACGAGACTATTAGAGGGACCGCGCATGTAGGTTGTTTTGGAGACAAGGTGTTGAAGGCGAGATTGAGATGGTTAGGACATGTGCAGAGGAGGGACATGGGGTACATTTGTAGAAGAATTCTGAGAATGGAGTCGCCAGGAAGAAGGAAAAGAGAAAGGCCAAGGAGGAGGTTTATGAATGTGGTGAGGTACGACATTAAATTAAATTAAATTAAATTGAATGTGGTGAGGTATGACATTCAATTAAATTTAATTACATTTTTATTTGTATATCGCTTTTAACAATAAACATTGTCTCAAAGCAGGCTTTACACAGATAATGTGGTGAAAGAGAATGAATAAGATGTTCTTTATAAGTGTAAGTTTGTCTCTGATGAGCAAGCCGGTGGCAACTGCTGCAAAGAAAATCTCCTCGAGATGGCATAAGCAAGAAACCTTTAGAGGAACCAGACTCAAGAGGGAACCCATCCTCATCTGTGTGGCACCAAATGCAGGAGGTTGGTTTGAAATAGGCAGATGTAGAGGACAGGAGGTTATGAAGAATGATGATCTGCTGTGGTGACCGCTAATGGAAGAAGCCGAAGAGAGAGAAGAAGAATGAGACTGTAGTGATCGTGTAGTGTTGTATGGTTTAAAGACAGTAACATTGATTAAAAAAGATGGGGGCAGAGCTGGATGTGGCAGAGTTAAAATCATGCGATTCACTGCGATATTAGGAGTGACAAGGATCGACAGGATTAAAAATTAGTTAATTAGACTGGTTGCTCAGTTAGGTTTTTTGGGAGACAAGTTGATAGCGACACGATTGAGATAGTTTGGCAACCCAGCAATCTCCTGAAAACGGGAGAGACACTGTATGAGAGATGCAATTCTCCTCTCTGTCAGCGTGACTTGATAGGAGAGGGAATCGATACTGAGCCCTAGATATTCTGCGCACTGTGCAGGTCTCAAGTGGCTTTCTTCCCCGTTTATTCTGAATCCCAAGTTGCATGCGTATTGAGGAGCACATCAGGAGCATATTAGATAATTGTTGATATAATACAAAATTCGTATTCCATTGTTTCTCAACGGTAAAAGAGTCACTTCCACACATTTGCTGAAAGTTCTCGGAGCAAGAGACATTCCGAATGGAATGGTTTGAAACTCGTAGGCAGTGCCTCTGTGTTAGATCTGATAGATCGATTGTCACAAACCACTTGTTTAGATGGATCGACCAACAGAGCACTTTGTGTGTCAACATTCTGAAAATTCTGAAAGACCAGGCCCCCAGCCCTCGGTGTTACCAGATCCCGGTGGCCGGGAGAGGAGACGTCAAAAGCGCTAGTTAAGGAAGCGGAAGCGCGGCAAGCGAGCGGGTGTCCTTGCTAGGCTAAATGCTAACCCTAGCCGGCCGGCTCTTCCGTCCATTCTTCTTTCCAACGTCTGCTCCCTGGATAATAAACTGGACTACATCCGACTCCAGGAAACACACGGCGAGAGTTTAGAGACTGTTGCGTCTTTGTTTTCATGCGACAGAGTTCCGGAAGCCGCCATCCAGCTAGACAGGCTAACCGTGTTTCGAGCCGACAGAAACGCAGCTCTGTGCGGTAAGACTCGCGGTGGTGGTGTGTGTGTTTATATCAACACGGAATGGTGTAAGAACTCTGTGCTTGTTTCACGCTACTGCTCATCGCTAGTGGAGTTTGTGACTGTTAGATGCAGACCTTTATATTTACCACGGGAATTCACCACTGTTTACATCGTCGGAGTGTACATTCCTCCCAGTGCTAATGCTAAGGAGGCACTGTGTGAACTCTATGGTGCTATTAGCGACTTGCAGAATGCTCACCCCGACGGATTGTTTATTATCGCCAGAGATTTCAACCATGCGAATCTCAAGACTGTGCTTCCTAAACTCCATCAGCATGTGGACTTTGCAACGAGAGGAGCGAACACGCTGGATCTTGTTTACACAAACATCCCCGGCGCGTATCGTGCGGAGCCCCGCACACATCTCGGATACTCAGACCACTGCTCTGTTATGTTAATTCCAGCATACAGACCGCTCATCAGGCGCTCTAAACTGGTTTTGAAACAGGTGAAAACCTGGCCAGAAGGAGCTACTTCTGCTCTTCAGGACTGTTTTGAGTGCACTGACTGGGACATGTTTAGAGAGGCTGCAACCAACGGCGATTCCATCAACTTGGAGGAGTACACATCATCAGTGACCTGCTACATCAGCAAGTGCGTTGACGATGTGACCATCTCCAAGACCATCACTACACGCCCAACCAGAAGCCGTGGATGACTGCAAATGCGTGCGCTGTTGAAACAAAGAGACTCTGCCTT
The DNA here is from genome assembly GCF_014805685.1 of Silurus meridionalis. Lineage (NCBI taxonomy): Eukaryota > Metazoa > Chordata > Actinopteri > Siluriformes > Siluridae > Silurus > Silurus meridionalis. The sequence continues at coordinate 11,626,380 of NC_060886.1, forward strand.
CAGAACAGGGGACAAGGCGGCCTTAAAACAGCAAGGGCCAAACTGTCTCGTGCTATCAGAGAGGCAAAGCGCGCGCGAAGAAAATCCACAACCACTTCCAGGACAGTGGAGACACTGGCGCATGTGGCAGGGCATCCAGGCGATCACGAATTACAAGACCACATCACCTGCTTGTGACCGTGACGCCTCCCTCCCAGATGCGCTGAACGACTTCTACGCCCGGTTTGAGGTACAGAACAACGTGGTGGCGAGGAAGACCATCCTCCTCCCACTGACCAGGTGCTCTGTCTAACCACAGCTGAAGTGAGGAAAACTCTATGCAGAGTTAACCCACGGAAGTCTGCTGGACCTGACAACATTCCTGGCAGAGTGCTCAGGGAATGTGCAGAACAACTAGCAGATGTCTTCACTGACATCTTCAACATCTCCCTGAGCAGTAACGTTGTTCCCACGTGCCTCAAGACAACGACCATCGTTCCTGTGCCAAAGAAATCGACTGTCTCCTGCCTCAATGACTATCGTCCCGTCGCGCTCACTCCCATCGTGATGAAGTGCTTCGAGAGGCTTGTCATGAGGCACATCAAGACACAGCTTCCACCCTCCCTGGACCCCATGCAGTTTGCGTATCGTCCAAACCGTTCCACGGACGATGCCATCTCCACAACCCTCCATCTGGCCCTCACCCACCTGGATAACAAGGACTCATATGTACGAATGCTGTTCATTGATTTCAGCTCAGCATTCAACACAATCATTCCTCAGCACCTGATCGAGAAGTTGAACCTTCTGGGCCTGAACACCTCTCTGCAACTGGATCCTGGATTTCCTGACTGGGAGACCTCAGGCAGTCCGGATCGGGAACAGCATCTCCAGCACCACCACACTGAGCACTGGAGCCCCTCAGGCTGTGTGCTCAGTCCACTGCTGTTCACTCTGCTGACTCACGACTGTGCACCAACGCACAGCTCAAATCATATCATCAAGTTCGCTGATGACACGACCGTGGTGGGTCTAATCAGCAGAACGATGAGTCAGCATATAGAGAAGAGGTGCAACGGTTAACTGCCTGGTGTGGAGCAAACAACCTGTCTCTGAACGTGGACAAAACGAAAGAGATGGTTGTGGACTTCAGGAGAGCACAGAGCGACCAATCTCCACTGATTATCGATGGATCCTCTGTGGAGATCGTCAAGAGCACCAAATTCCTTGGTGTTCATCTGGCGGACAACCTCACCTGGTCACTTAACACCAGCTCCATCACCAAGAAAGCCCAGCAGCGTCTCTACTTCCTGAGAAGGCTGAGGAAAGCCCACCTCCTCCCCCATCCTGTCCATGTTCTACAGAGGGACCATTGAGAGCATCCTGAGCAGCTGCATCACTGCCTGGTTTGGGAATTGCACCGTCTCGGATCGCAAGACCCTACAGAGGATAGTGAGGACAGCTGAGAAGATCATCGGAGTCTCTCTCCCCTCTATCATGGACATTTACACCACACGCTGCATCCGCAAAGCACACAGCATTGTGGACGATCACACACACCCCTCACACACATACTTCACCCTCCTACCATCAGGAAAACGGTTCCGAAGCATTCGGGCCGTCACAACAAGACTGTGTAACAGTTTCTTTCCACAAGCCATCAGGCTTCTCAACACACAGAACTGAACAGAACTCACACACACACACACACACACACACACACACACACACTCACTGTGTGTTACTGTTACTGAACTGTACAACCTGGACTAAACACAATCATCACTCATCTCGATCCACTCCACCACCATTTATATATTTATTATTATTTATACTCGCACCTTGTATTCAGTATAATGTTTACATGCTGTCTTTGCACCTTTGTATTACAGTATAATGTTTACATGCTGTCTTTGCACCTCCTTGCTGCTGTTTTTTTGCACTACATTGCTCTGTTCTGTTTGTATTTTCTCCTGGGTATAGTTTTTACATTTCTCCTCACACAGTACTGTATATGTAAGTATACAGTAGGTTTACTAGTCGGCGCTATACTTGGTTTTTGTCTTTTGTCTTGTCTTGTGTTGTCTGTCTGCACTCTGTCTGTCTGTACTGTTCTTTTGTTTGCACTGTTTGCACCAGGCTGCACTCGATGCACTTTATGTTGTTTTGTTGTTTAGTGTAGCACCAGGGTTCCGGAGGAACGTTGTTTCAGTTTTACTGTGTACTGTGTACCACTGTGTATAGTAAAAATGACAATAAAAGCCTCTTGACTTGAGTATTTCCTCAGGTGCTTGTTTAACACATGCAAGTCGAAGATCGGACAAAGGGATGTGCTTCCTCTCTTCGGGATCACAAAGTACCGGAAGAAAAAGCCCTGACGGCTTTTCACCTCGGGAACAATTCTGATCACACTTTTGCTCAAAAAAGAGTTGATCTCAGCCATTAGGACACGGGCCAACTCCCCTTCGGCCACCGTGACCAACACACGGTTGAACCTGGGTGGTTTCATGAAGAATTGAAACCTGTACCCCCATGAAATTGTGCTTAACACCCACGGCTGTACAGCGCGTGCTCACCAATTGAGAAGGCACACAGAAAGGGAAACCCCCATGTACACAACTTTGGTCGCTTGTTGATGACGTCACGACCGTCGCTGCACTGGGCTCCGCCGTAAGATTCGTAAGTTAAGATTCAGTTAACGCATGCTTGCAGGTCTGCGAGCGACATTTGAGCATGCTTCGGGCACATTCACCCAATGCACATCGGAGGAGGGTCCCTGCCCGTGATGGTTGCTCCACATGATGAAGGACACGGGCAGGATGCAACCTCCCTGATCCTCGACTCATTGCCTTTGGTGGGGGGGATGACCGTCGACATGGCTGAGTACTGAGAAAATCGAGACTCGTCACAACACGTTAGTCTGCCGATGTTCACAGGGTAGTTAGCCCTCCGAAGGCTTCACCTGGACACATTAAGCCTGTAGTTAGCTTGATGCTCCTAAGTCCCTACCATGTAATTTAATACTTGGCAGGTCGGAAAAAGGAATAGCGCGCCTCAACACGAACACTGTACCGGGTTTCTCGATGTCATTCAACACAATCCTGTATGACTGATCTCGCGTTCGGTGGCGGAATCCAATAACGGCCCATATGATGAACAGTTTAGCAAAAACCAGCTGGGAACTGGATGTGCTGAGATAGCTTGATGTAGTCCCTCACGGGAAGAAAGCGTGAATGATATTGTAAGGGGTCGACCTGAGGAATAAAGGTGGGGCGGAGCCTGATCATAGGTCGACCTGTCTCTCAAGACAGACGTAGTGTCATAGGAGCTTCCGTAGTTGGTCATGCCCAAAGCGATTCCCATAGTGAAACACCGAGTGAAGTTAGAAAAAGAACTTGAAATTTTTCACAGGTGACACTGTCAGCCCGCTTGAGCACTTCAGGCATTACCGCCTCAATCACCGAGGAAACGCCCCCTCCCAACCAGCTGCACGGAAATGGCGTCTAATTTTCTGGCACTTATAAGGACGCCTGAATCCTCCAGACAGTGCCAGATTGTCTTTAGGCTTGCCCTGATCACTCTCCAGCATATTCTCTGTTTTGTTTGTTCTTTTGTTTCTGACCTGACCATTCTGTCCTCTGGGTTCCGGCTCGGCTCTGCTCTGCTCGCGCTGAACGCGCTCCAGTTTCCGACTCGGCTCTGCTCGGGCTGAACGCGCTCCGACTTCCGGCTCAGCATCCTCACCCTCCGCAGAAACGGCTCCCTGAATCGGCTCCCTGAATAGGCTCCCTAAATCGACTCCCTGAATCGGCTTCCCGATTCAGCTCTGCACAGCTTTTCTCCCCTGCTCTTTTTGCATCTGCCTTGGATCCTATAACCTGAACTTTCTGACAGACACAGGGCTGTTGGATATTGTGAGGTGGAGTCATTGCTGCTCATTGCCAAACAAAATTCAGCGGAAGTTCGCCAGGTGAATCAATGGTAGTGCAGTTCTAAATGCCCTCTGTTGTAGCTTGACTAGTGCACTAGCGCGATTCCCCTGCCAGCGTCTCATCCATGTACCATACAGAGCAGCTGCTCCTCCAACTAAGATTACCAAAAACTTTCCGGGTTTGTAAAAAATGGTGAAAAGTGTCTGGAGTGAACTACCCGATGTTAAGCAGTTATTCTCTAGTGTAAGTTATCAGGGTAGGGTAACAAAACACACAGACATTAAACAAAAAGAAAGAAATTACTAGAGATAGTCACGCCAAGGCTGCCATCACGCCGAGGCTGCCATCGGCGGTGCCATCTTGCATCATAATATAGGGTATACTATTACTACTACTGAATATTTGTAGTTTGTATTCACTGCTTACAAATGCTCTGATGGAATTCAAGATAAAATTTTATATCAACTTTAATTTTAAAATGATGAGTGTATTTTACAAAGTTATGTATAAAACATAAAGTGCATAAAATATGCAACAGATTTTATTCACAATTCTATTTTTTTTTTTTCAGACAGATTTGGGAGAGGATTAGATCAATCATGTTTTTGATGATGGGGTGAGATGGGTGTATGTCATGTGGGAGATGGTGAGCCAGTGTCATCTCCCAGGCATCTAGCAGCTGCACACGGATTCCCTGAACATGGCACGCAGCACAGCATCAATCTGCACACTGAACCAGTCACTGTTAAACAGACTGCTCTCTGAGCCCATTTTCTGCAGGTTTGCACTGCGGATCACCACGACCGTAGCTGGCTCTCGGTCCAGCAGCCGCATCACAGCCCTACGGATGTGCCATAGGCGCCTTATATATACTTCAGTAGGAAAAGTGCTGAAGTGAGCCCATACACTCACCAAAACAACTGTGTGTGGCCCCCTCTGAGTCTGTCCAGTTCATTTGCTACATAGCGCAGACCAGAGGCAAACACAGAGGTGGAGCGGATGGGTGGCCCATGTCCACGGAAGGTTACCAGTATATTGCTTTTGCTGTCCACAGCCATGAATGGGCCCAGTTGCTTAGAGCTGTAAATATTTAATTGTTTTAGGTCTGCAGGGAAGAGAAAGTTATGGGAAAAATTAGATAAACATAAAAGAATAGATACAAAAAGAATAAAGAAAATACAAAAAAAAAAGTTTGCTCTTACTAGGAACAAAAGCAGTCAGGTACTCAAACCATTGACGAATAGTGGAATCTCCAAACATGTAGACAGTCTTTCCTTTAAGACAACGTGTTATGGCCAATGAGTTACTAAACTGTTGGATAACCGCACCATTCAAAGGCTTCCAGGTGTTATTAAAATAGTAGCCAGCAGCATCGTAAATAGTTTTTTTTAGTTTGTCCTATGAGAGAAATATATCAACATTATGGTCATCACCACATAATATACTGTATAGACAATTCATAGTGTAACCTATGTTTTTAAAGGTGAAGTGAGGGACTGGCAATGAGCAGTTAAATGCAGATTAAACCTGGTAGTCTTCAAACCTATGCTTAGACATATGTGTATGTGTCATGTAACACAAGGGAAGTGGTACAGAATCTTCTTTTATTTTACAAACAAAAGCTCAAACACAAAATATCACAAAATATCCCTCTGCCTCCCTGCCCTGCTGGACATCTCTCTGATTCCCTGCAATGCAGATGGTACCACGGTGTAGTGTTATCTTACTATTGAATTGCTATTACCATTTATGTTCACTAGGTGGTATATGCATGTTAATGGATGTAAAGCCGTGTCATAGAATGCTAATGTGAGTTAAGTAAAAGAAGTATGGAGATACTAAGCTACAGCTTGTGTCCTGCCTGCTTAATTTTCTAATCCTCCTTTAACATAACAAGTGGCGCGAGGATATTACGATGGCCATGCTCTCTCTACATCAACCAGTAGCATTCCTGGAATGTCACACACACACACACACACACACACACACACACACACACACACACACACACACACACACACACACACACAAAGGTGTCTCTCACATGTTTTCACACTTACACTTTTAAGTGAAACTTGTAATATTCTTGTCATACACAGGAAAGAGACACATGCAGTTGTACATACCCACTACACAAACTGTGTGGGAGTGGCATAGGCTAAACCATTTATTGCATATACATCCCTCTTTTCAAGATTTAAACAAGTAATTAATCAAACCTGAATAGGGCAGTATGGTCTAACACTTACAAGTAAGTAAACATTTGCTTTGAACAAGCAACGTAAACATTACTCAAAAATACTTAAATGAGAACATAATCTAGCTGTACAGTTGTCTAATAGTACATCCAGCTCTTGTGTGTGTGAGAGAACTTTGTACTCCCTTCCACACCTTGGGGCAGGTCAGTTTGGACAGACTCAGAAACTGCTTTGTCACACAAGTCATTGTCAGTGTACATGGAGCAGCTGGGTTGTGTACTATGTGTGACTGACTTGTCAGTCCTGAGGTGGCATTTGTTTCTATGGTAGATGGTGCCAGATGAGGTGATTACATGTGCATTGGGATAATTTTTGATACTGACATCTGTTTAGATGTATTTTTGATCCTCACACATGCTCTCTGTCAATCCCTTGAGGGCTGGAAGCAGAGCTGCTGTTCTGTCATATCAACTCTTTTGCTGCGACTAAAGATGTTGCAGAGCTTATTCAAGTAGCTGTTTAGGTGTGTAAGGTCACAAAACAGCTCTGCTTGATGGTAAGGTGAAAAGTAAGACTCTGCCCAACAGGATTTGGGCTGAAGAGTATGTGAGCCCAGTGGGGAGTATGTGAGCCTAGCAATAGGAGTGTTGCAAAGAGTCAATAAGGCTAGGTGAGGGTCAGTGTGAAACTGCGAAACCGCTCGGTTTGGCTGACAGCTGTTAGAACTTCTGGATATTTAGAGAAATAGTCGTCTATTAGAAAAATGTTTGTCCTTGAAAGTAATTAATGTCATCAGCTATCTTCTGTCATGGTCCCTCTGAAACTGGATGGTAGATCAGTGTCTCCTAATTTTCGGAAGACTCTGTTGACAGGAAATACAGGCCTCCACTTTGCAATGTATAACTTCAGTGAGTCCTAGCCAGTAGAAACATGATTGGGTGTGTGCTAAAAAGCACTGTATACACTGGTGTGCCACATGAAGTCACATGCCACAAGGATCTGATTGTTTGTTTTGTTGGATCATGTGCTTTATGTTACCACAGAGTGATTATCTATTCACTGTGTAGATCACTATTGTAGATGCCCTGGACAGCATGTCTGTGATTAGCATTTGGTTACATGAGTAAAAACAATGTAAATGTTATACCTTGTAACTGGAGCAGCATTTTTTGAAGACATGCTGGCATTGCTCCAATGTGTTTGGAGAATATATAATGATCCAACTAGACTCTGATGGGAACACTATAAAGGCACTGGTGACATTTCTTCAAAGCAAACACTATAGCTAGCAGTTCTTTTCTATCTGAGCATAATTCTGCCTTAGTGGTGCAATGAGGGTAGCTTTGTTGGGTACAGTATGTATTGCGATAGGTAGAGGGTAATACCTAGCAGACTTTAAGGTGCTTTTCTGTCAGTAGGAGGGGGAAGCTGCACTATTACTAATATCTTTGATTCATTAGATTCACTCCATCTGATGTAATGACACAGCATGGGTCACCTTGTTGATTATGTATTGCGGCCACCATGAAGACACCTTCACTGTACCCAAGCACCGAAAGACTTCACTCACTGACTTGATGCCAAAAAAGCATATGATGAAAGCGATACCTGCCCCATGGCATGTTGAAAGCGCACAGGTATGCTGACTCCTCATCCAGTTTATTCTGCAAATAGACATCCTTCTCATCCAGGATACTAAACAGCTATTTTGCCAGCTAATTTACATTATTTGTCCTCCAGGGTGGGTATGTGGTAGTGTATGGTCCTGTAAACACTGATGCATGGCATCTAAGGAGCTCAGATTTTGTGGTGGATATTGAAGTTACTGTATGAGTGTCCGGCAGTGCTGTATCTGATGCTGTAGTCACAAAGAACATCATGTTCATTGTTTTTTTTTCTAGCCTGCACATGTATCTTAATTACACCTTCTAGTTTGATGCAGGTGCCTTCATATGATGCAAGGACTGTGTTTGTTTGTTTTTAGATGTTTACAGGGATCTGAAGCCGTTCAGTGATTTTGTTTTTGAATGACTGTCTGTGAATAGTCTGTGATTTTGTCAGCATACTGTAGTTTTACTGAACCACTGTAGCAATAAACCACTGTACCAATGAACAGCATGTCTACTTCAGATAGCTCAGTGTCAGGTCCAAGAGCGGGTCTCGAACCCAGGTCCCAGACATCTGCTGCCCAGTCCAGCGCCTTGCCTGTGAGGTGGAAGATTAAAACGGCTATTCTCCTCCACTCAGTCTGATATTCCTCTAATTGGGGTATTGCATTGGCAGAGGAACAGGTTGCAGTTGTCCGGATTCCCTGAAAAAATATGGAGTCCTGAAAGCAGCAGGCTTGAGCTAGAGTGATAAAGGATTTGTCTCTGATAATCAATGGTCCCCACTGGGTTCACAGTTGGTTGGTTCAATTTGTCAGGTCTGAGAGTAGGTCTCTAGAGCATGTAGCAGATTCTCTATCAGTCTGCCATGGGGAGGTGTTGGAACCCAACTGCAGAGACACACTCAAGATGAAAACTCGATAAAAATAGTCCAACAAACAAGCTTGAGAAGGAGAACCAGAATGAACATAGGCAGAGTGGGTTGTCAGTACAAAATAATGAAATAAGACTAATTTAAATTTAAGTAATTTCAAAATAGAACAAAGAAACTTGGAAAACAGGAGGTACCAGGAGACTCGAGAAAACCGGAGACTTGGGAAAACTTGGGAGACAGGAAAGGTCAGGAGACTTGGGAAGACAGGAAAAGACAGATGACTTGGGAGGACAGAAGACTCAGAAAGCCAGGAGATGCCAGGAGACTTGGGAAGACTGGAGGATAGGGAAAACTGGAGCAAAAGGACACTCATAGAAATCAAACAACCATAAATAGAAAGACACTAAAACAGAACAACAAACCAGATTCAAATACATATATAAAGAGAGACAAATACCAAGACCAATATAATGAACCAACAAGGACAAATATACCACGACAAAAATAATGATGAATATAATGAACCAACAAGGACAAATACCATGACAAAAATAATGACAAATATAATGAACCAACAAGGACAAAGGAGAAAGGGGTAACTTAAATACTCAACAATAACAAGGAGCAGGTGGGAGACATTAAACAGTTAGGGGCTAGAAAATAGGGGATAAAGGCCCAGTGGTGGCATCTGGTGGTCAAAGCAAAAACAAACAAACCAAAAATGTTCAGACCCTGACTGGACCCCCCTGTAATGCACGGCTCCTGATGCACACAATCCCTTCCCACCTTAGACAGGTGGGCCAGGGCACTCTGAGGAAGGCTCCCATCTATCTTTGAAGGTCAGAGGCTGGGCAACTACCTTTCTGGGGCTCGGTAAAACTCTGGAGCATAGCAGCGCCCTCTCTGGCACCCTCTGCATTGCTCGGGAATGAAGAAACCACCTTTTCGGTGCTCAGGAGCAGAGCAGGGCCCTCTCTGTCTCCCTCTGCAAAGCTCCAGAATGAAGAAACCACCTTTTCGGGTGCTCAGGAGCAGAGCAGGGCCCTCTCTGGTACCCTCTGCGAAGCTCGGGAATGAAGAAACCACCTTTTCAGTGCTCGGGAGCAAAGCGGCGCCCTCTCTGGCACCCTCTGCGAAGCTCGGGAATGAAGAAACCACCTTTTCAGTGCTCAGAAATGAAGCGGCTCCCTCTCTGCTGCCTTCTGCAAAGCTCGGGAACAAAGAATCCACCTTTTAGGTGCTTGGGAGCGGAGCAGCGCCCTCTCAGGCACCTTCTGCAAAGCTCGGGAACAAATAAACCAGCTTTTCAGTGCTCAGGAGTGGAGAAACGTCTTCTGTGGTGCTTGGGAGCATTGCAACTATTCCCGTGGATCTTGGAAACTGAGCAGCACCCCGTGAGGAACAAATGCTTGGCAACACCCCCAGTGGGGCTCGGAGACTGGGCAGTGCCCACAGTGAGGAACAAAGGCTCGGTGATGACCCCAGTGGGGTTGGAGAGTTGAAGAGTTTGGTTGGTTCATTCTGTCAGGTCTGAGAGTGGGTCTCAAAGCCAGGTCAATAGAGTGGGTAGTAGACACTCTAGCAGTCTGCCACGGGAGGCATTGAAACCCAACTGCAGAGACATACTCGAGATGTGCAATGGCATAATAAGGGAGTAGGGGACAAGGGCCCAGTGGTGGCATCTGGTGGCCAAAGCAAAAACAAACAACCCAAAAATGTCCAGACACTGAGCTGGTTATTTTTTGCTAAAATCTTTTACATTTTATATTAAAGGCAGGGCACTGTCTTTGAAGACACTGTCTTGCCACAATTTTTGCAAGCCGCAAGGATTTTTACGGATCTTTCGTTTTTTACATTGTGGATCCCTGTATACAATCTTGAGTGAGTTATAAACATTCAGCACCTCTTCTCCTATGCAATGCACCAGAAGAGTCAGTACGGTAGAAATGAAACCTTTGTTCTTATTTAAAGATAATGGCGGAGGTGAATGATGCATTTCCATTTTGTCTGTTGTACCGTTCCAGGCTCGTTCTGATCATCTGGTGGTGAAGTCTTGTCACTATTTGGTCACACAGTAGTGATCTTCAGTCACCCCTTATGGAGTGCAGTGTTAATAACTGGTTTGGGAGAGTGGTGTTAATAGCTCCACTTCTGATACCATTTTGTGTCAGGAATGGGGACACGAACACTAGTAGTGGGCCACGGGAGGAGAGCTTGGTTGAGGGAAGGACCCAATTGCAGAGACGAGATCAGAGACAGAGGGGTTCCAGACAGGATTTTTATTGGGGAAAAAAGAGAGAAAAGGCAGCATCAAAAACTCAGGTGGATGGCAAACACAAACAGAGAAACAACAAAAGAAAAAGAAAGCTTGTTCATCAGAAAATCAAATCTAAAAATAACTGGGAAAGCCTCAGTTAAAAATCACCCCAAAAACCCTGGTAAATAATAAACTAGAGACTTGAGAAATAACAGGCTTTAAGGAATAACTCTTACCCTTCAGGAGATTGCCTGGCTTAAGCATAAACTGAAAGAACTAGACAAGCAAATGACTGAAAGAATGTAAGGGATAAAAGAATCTAGGAAAATAACTTACAGTCGTGATCCTGGAGCTCCGAGAGGAGGAACAGGACTCGAGGAAAGCCACGAGAGAAAAAAGCCTTGGGAGAAGGAACTCCGGAACGCGAGCAGGGGTGGGAAACTTGGGACGAATCGCGAACTGGGTAAAGCCTCTGGAAAAAACTCCGGGACACGAGCAGGAACAGAAAACTCGAAAAGGCTCTGGAAAAAACTCCAGGACACAAGCAGGCAAGTGAAATTGAGAAGACTTGATGAATCGTGAACTGTGGAAAGCCACGGGAAATAACTACAGAGTGAAACTTGAGAAGAGTGAGAACTTGTGAAACCGCGTGTCGGGAAACGGAGAGAAACCTTCACTAGGGAAAAAGGGAATTTGTGAAGGCTCTAATGGCATAAAAGGGGGAGAAACCTAGTGTACAGGAACGCAAGCTATATGGTTAGGTAAACTAAACACCAAACAAGAAAATGAAAATGAACAAAAAGGTGAGACACCAGGGGCAAACAAGGGTAGGGTCCAACAGGACCCTAACAATTTTGTATCTTTTGTTAAACTCTTTGATAACAAGAGCACATGTGCACAGGAGTTTTCACATAGAGCTTTACTTTTACTCATCATTTGCACTCAGCACACACAGTAAAGGGACTCATGCAGTTCATTTTGCATAGCATACCCAGTAAACAAACTGTATGGGGATGACCTAGGTTAAACCATTTACTGCATATAATATAGGTAATATCATGTGGGCTCTCTAATACCTCCTCCATTTTCCAGTGTCTTGTTGAAGATTATGTTCTTTTCGAATGTTATTATATATATTGTTGATGTGATTTTTGCATGTAATCGAAACACTTAATTGACAAACCCACACAGTATACCTGATGCAAATGCAATGCATTTTTGGCTTGGAATCCTCAGTGTGCAACTCAACTAGTAAAAATAATTTAGAATCTTTACTATTCAATGATAAAACATTTTAAAGTGCAAAAAATGAAGAGGCTACAGCATTTGGATTGAACTAAGTTACATGTTTTTACAAAGCTTTAATACATTTTATAACTTTTCACTAAGCTACTTAGTGCAGTAACAAATATTCCTAATTTTAAAATACAGTAAAATGACTGCCAAAATGACTGTTCATTTAGAGTAAAACTTACCTTTTTTTGCAGGTAATACAGTAACATTGCCCAGCATTGATGCAGGTATAGAAACTTTGATATTTACCTTGCTGAAAGAAAATGTTTGGAAAATGTTTATTAATATTCATCTTTCATTAAAGATTTTAATCATACCAATACATTTGTTGCACGAGTTTACATCTTAATTTCTGCCTGGCCAATCGGTACAAATCCTTTTCTCCTTCCTTAGTGTTTAACTTCTCATACAGCTCATCGTATGCCTTTTTCCTATTTCCAGATGTTACACCAAGTACTTTTCTAGCTGCCTCCCTCAACACTCCTGCAGTAGTTTCCCAATCATTCAGCACCTCTTCACTACCACTGAGCCCCTGTCTGACCTCTTTCTTGAACCTCACACTCCACTCTTCCTCCTTCAGTTTCCACCATCTTATTCTTCTTTCAGTCCTCACTCTCCTCCTCTTCTTCTTCGCCTCAAAACCATCCTACAGACCACCATCCGATGCTGTCTAGCTACACTGTCCCCTGCCAACACCTTACAGTCTCCAGTCTCCTTCAGGTTGCATCTCCTACATAGAACATAATCCACCTGTGTGCACCTTCCTCCACTCTTATAGATCACCCTATGATCCTCCTTCTTCTTAAAATATGTATTCACCACTGCCATTTCCATCCTTTTAGCAAAATCTACCACCATCTGCCCTTCCACATTCCTCTCCTTAAGGCCATACCTACCCATGACCTCCTCATCACCTCTGTTCCCTTCACCTACATGTCCATTAAAGTCTGCCCCAATCACCAATCGTTCATTTCTAGGTACACCATCTACCACCTTATTTAATTCACTTCAGAATCTTTCCTTCTCCTCCATCTTACAGCCGACTTGTTGAGCATAGGCACTGATGACATTTATCATCATCCCTTCAACTTCCAGCTTCACGTTCATCATCCTATCAGAAACTCTCTTCACCTCCACTACACTCTTACTGTACTCTTCCTTCAGAATCACCCCTACACTTTCCATCCACACCATAATAGAACAATTTAAACCCACCTCCAATGTTCCTGGTCTTACTCCCTTTCCACTTGGTCTCCTGAACACACAGAATATCTACCTTTCTCCTCTCCATCATATCAGCTACCTCTCTCCCTTTACCAGTCATAGTGCCAACATTTAAAGTACCAACCCTAACCTCTACTCTCCTACACTTCTCCTTTCCCTGCCGTCTCTGTAGACGTCTTCCTCCTCTCCTTCTCCTCCTTTGGCCAACAGTAGCCCAATTTCCACCGGTACCCTGTTGGCTAACGATACCTGTGGCGGTTGTTGGTAACCCGGACCTCGACCGATCTAGTATGAAATTTTTAATCGTGACCCGCATATTTGATTTGGCACATGTTTTACGCTGGATGCCCTTCCTAATGTAACCCTACCCATTTACATTTACCCATTTATGCTTGGGACCGGCACTAAGAGTGCACTGGCTTGTGCCTCCCTAATGGCTGGGTTATTGAGTAGACTACTTATAGACTATTATTATTAAGTTTACGGTTATATACTCGGACTAAGATTTGGACTGGCGAATTTGTGGACTGGGAGCGTGTGTAGTTGGCCAAGTAACATAATGAATGATTAATTGTCAATACGGAATGCTTAGAATAATCTATTAAAATTAGAGAATAAATACAATCAATAAAGTGATCAGTTTTAATTTTATATATTGAAGTAATAATGTTTTATTATAAATTGGAGTCAGATTAGAGGGTAAAAATTGGATTCATGAAACAAATTGCAATAAATTTTAATATAACATTTAAGCCCGTGAAAGACTAACACGCCATATACATTCACTTACACCAGTGGATTCCATCATAGGGCCATTGGATGTACTGTACCTTACACTCTTAACCCTCAAATGCTTAGATATATGTCACCCTGGATAAGTGTGTCTGCCAAATGCCTTAAAATATAAATTACATTTATTATTACTCAAACTTACTCCCATTTTGCCCTTTAATTCATTTGTGTGTTTAAACCCTTTGTGTTTTTCTGTTCTGGATGAAATATGTTCAGTGTCTGACTTTTTCTGGTTTGTGTATTTTAAATCTCGTGAATATTGTGAATTGTAGATCTCCTGGCCCCTGCCCTTTTCCTTGTTTTTTTATGTCTGCATCTCAAATAAATAAATAAAACTGTAATTGCCTCTGTCTCACCTCATGATATGTTACACTATCTACAAAGATCTGTACAAATGGAGTCCAGCTACATCCTCACCTCTGAAAGAATTGTGCTTCATATTCAGTAATGAGGTTCTTTTTGTAGCCCCCAATAGAATGATCTATTCGTGTCTCACAGCTTAGATTTTGGGGTTTGTAGCAGTACCAGGGTTCTCCAGTCTTAAGATCAGTGTAGTTGCAGAGTGGTTTCTCATTCAGTGGCATACACAAGTTGCACACAGTGGCCTCTGAGATGTTACCAGAACGGAACATGCTTTTAAAAAACACTCTGTCAGGCTGCTCCTTCTGCAGCCTCTTAAGCACCTCCACTGCCTCACTTGGGTGCACCATGGTGATTTCCACATGCACCACACCAATCCACAACAGTGGGAAAAGCACTGTATAATTCCCATTTTGGTGGTCATGCACCTTTCCTGCAACTCCAGCACCCAGTTCAGGTGAATGCAGCCGGGCTATCAGAAAATCTCCACCATGCTTCTTAGGCTGGTCCAGGAAGTTATGCATATGAACATTAACCACAAGCTGGTCACCTATGTGTTGCACTGGTGGACCCTGAATCACAAAGTAGCTTTTGGCAGGGTCACTGCTGAGCTCCACGGGCAGGCCGTTCACTAAGGGGCCTGGCCATGTGATAGAATTGAGTAGATCTCTCTCTTCTTTGACTTCCTCTGCAGTGGGTTCCTGGGCAAAATGTTCACAGGTAGTGTGGTTTATGTTAAGCGGCAACGATTTTTCAGAATGCTTAAAGGCTGAGTGGATGGTGTTCTGTATTTTGTAGAAGGTAGACATTAGTTGAATATTCAAATTCTGCAAATGAAAAAAAATCAATCAAATCAGCACCCAGAAATCAGGAGAAATTCTTGAGGATTTCAGCTGTTTATTATTATATAACTATTTATTATTTAATACAGAATCAGTTATGTGTTTTTATGTTGACTACTTTTTCAGAAAGCATGTACTGAGCATGAATTGGATTCAAAATGCAGACTGAAGGAGTTATAATTAATAATATAAAGCCATAGAAGAAAGATATATTATTATTATTATTATTATTATTATTATTATTATTATTATTATTATTATTATTAATATTTCTGTTGTTATGCATTTTATAACATTTTTTGTTCAGACAACTTAATAAAGCTATGACATACCAAAAAAAGGACATATGAGGCGATATCAAAAAGTTTTAAGACTAGCTCTGAACTAGCAAAAAAAAATCTGATTTATATATATATATATATATATATATATATATATATATATATATATATATATATATGTATGTATACAGTGGAACCCGGTTATGTCACCGGCCTAGGGGATGCCAAAAAGCGTCGAGATAACCAATGATCGAGATAAACGGAAACCAATATGGCGGCAATATACGTGCTTGAAATTTCTTTATGTACATGATGTACCTGTAATGCAGATAAGGAGGTTGAAGCCGAAGTAAACACAAACAAAGTTTATTGAGAATACTCAGGAGATAATCCACCAATACTTGTAGCAAAGCAGTAATATCCAGTGGTGCGCTCCGGGAGCGCGGTCCACAAAGTTCTGTGAAAGCAGAGACAGTTAGTGTAGAGAATCCACGGATCCGCGTTATGGAAAGCGCAGCGCTGGGCAGCAACGGATAAACGTGTTGCAGACGTGAACATGGAAAACGGCAGGATTGGGGTAATCCGGGGTGCGCTTTGAAATGAAAGCGCAGCTGTTGAGAGAATGCGGAGTCCGAGAAGAAGGGTACATAGCGGGATACGTATACGCGATTACACAGACCGACATGAATAAACACATACGATCTTGCACAAACAATAACGGTCCGCAGGTGTGTGGAGGTGAGGGGCTTAAATAGGAGATGAGATGAGTGAGTGAATCAGAGTCAGGTGTGTGTGATCAGCATGACTGCGAGGAGCTCCGTGGGGACAGCACGCACAGGAGAACAAGCAGGGTGCTTCAGGGAATGCCGGGGTTTGACAGCCGCCGAAGGGGGAGATATTAGGGTCTGGCGACATAAAAGAATCGACATAACCGATTAGAAAATGCTAAGACAAAGCGAGAATTTGGCGGTTCCACTTCAAAAACGTTGACTTAATAGGGTTGGCGAGTTAATCGAGGTTGAGATAAGTGGGTTCAACTGTAAATACATACATACATACATACGCACTATCAACTTCAAAATAGTTCTCTTGCACAGCAATACTGTGCTCCTGTACTGTATTCCTGCCACTTCTGGAATGTGTCCTAGAGTCTTCTTTTCAAAGCGTGTCAACGACCGTCTGCGATTCGGCGCTGTATCTCCACAATGGTGTCAAAACGGCAACCTTCAGACTGAATCTTCATCTACGGCAGGGGTGTCAAACTCAGGCCCGCGGGCCAGATTTGGTGTAATTATATTTGGCCCGTGAGATCATATCAAATGTGTATTAGCGCTGGCCCGCCATTGTATAGTGCATACACCGCTAATACTACAGATCCCAGAATGCTTTGTTAGTGCGTTGGCGCGTCAGTCGAGACCGCTGAAAAACTCTGCGTACTCAGCACTGAATTTACCCGGTGATTTCCCGACTTTAAAGCCCAGAAATGCAGATTTGAACTGCTCAGTAATCCGTTTGTGGTTGACTTGGAAAGCCTCCAAATGGAGCTGATTGAACTCCAGTGTAGAGACACGCTCAAGTCAAAGTACGACTCTTTGTGTGCTGCACAGTTTCCATGTTTCCTCCCTGACACACTGCTCCAACTCCATACCCAAGCTGCTCAAATCCTCTCTCTGTTCACCAGCACATATCTGTGTGAGCAACTGTTCTCTTTAATCAAGATAAACAAAACACCACCCATGTCTCACTGATGAACATCTTCACTCAATCCTGAGGATTTCCTCAGCTCAGGGCCTAAACCCAGTCATGATGCAGGTATCTGTCTTCAACCAATCAGAGTAAATCAGTGTGTAAAAACTGAGCTTGAATAAATGTTGTCTTTAAGCAATTTTTTTCATTTGGAAATTATTATTATTTTTGGTTGTTTTGTTGTTGGCCTGTGAAAAAAAAGATTTACATTAAAAAGTAATTGAAAGAGAGAGAGAGAGAGAGAGATAATAAGAAACGAATACCACTGATGTGTTTTATTTCAAATTGAATTTCTCACGTTTATAATATTAAACTTTGGTTGTTCCAGATTCAATGCTTATGCTTAAAACTAAAGTTTGAAATATGAAATGGTTAAAAAATTACACATCTGGAGAGAGGGTAAAACATGCACAATTGCAGTAAATCTTTCAATAAATATTGAGTTTGGCCCACGACTTTGTCCCAGTTTTTAATTTTGGACCACGGTAAATTTGAGTTTGACCCCCCTGATCTACAGGAAGTGGGTGAAGTCCACAGGAGACAAATTTGGAGAGTAGGGTGGGTGCGAAGTAAAATCATGTGGCTTGTTTTCCGACAAACATCATGTACAATTTGCTGAATGGTTTCGAAATTTTGGGGGGTTGAGCTCAATGAAAGTTTTTCCTGATCTCTCGTCGTCTTCCAGTAAAGTTCTTCTGCTTTTGAAGCACATGTGCAACTCAGAACGACTCATTGCAATATTGCCGTATGTCAAACGTATTTCTTGTCAAACATCTCTGTGCCAGATTTTCACAGTTTCATGCAGCATGTTTGCTCTTTGTTCTAACTTGCTGTCCATGATGAAATCGCAGACATGGTAACGCACATGGTCAGAATAGCACCAGTTAGTAGCATTAAACGTAAAAAAAATTTACCACCTCGTACAAAAAAGATTTTTGACTATGAAACTCTAGACATGATGTGTGCAATTTCTGTATTCAATTCTGACTGTTTTCAACATTGCCCCATAGTCTATAAGTGCAAAAATGTCCAGTATGATCAATTATTACCTTGTAGTTACAAGGTTATTATTATGTTATATCTGATTAGCAGGGGAAAAAAACCTAGTTTAAATAAATTTGTACCAAATCACATCGGCTGTCTATGTGGACATTTTGGGCTTTGAATGGGTTGTACTCACCTCCAGAGATGTGATGTTGCTAATGAGCAGTATAAATCCTAATAATGCCAATAGCATAAAGATAAGTGATAATCTGGATATGTGCTTCTTCATGGTTGGGTGCCAGGTAGCCAACAGCAATTTCACTATAAACAACTTTACCAAACTGACAAAGAGAAAATGAAATGAAATACTGCCCTTTATGACTGTATGCTAATGTATACAAAACTATATCTTAGTTGATTAGGAAATTGGAAAGGAAACTCATTACTCATTACCCAAGTAGGTTATAATTTTTTTTATACCTTTTGAAAATAACAACAACCAAAATTTGATTTCTATATCACTTCATATCAATCATATTTGACTTGACTTTGAGTTCTTTGGAGTGCCATGTTTAAGAAGACTAATACTCTAAATACCATTGGATACCAGAGAATACATTGAGATAGTGGCAAATTGTTTTTACATTTCAGTGTAAATTTTCAAATTTTAAATGCAAACTTAATAATTATGCAAATTTAAATGAACTTAAATTGTTTGTTTATATTTTAAATGACTTTGCACTCACAGAGTTTGCAGCATCGGCCCTTAAAGAGTTCTTAGTTTTACACCATACTGTGCTAGTGTCATGTAATTGAACCAAAGTGAGAATATGCTTTTACTGTGTGAAAATAAAGCACTAGCACTGTTGGGAATTAAACCGATTCCTCTTAGCATATGGAATGGTAGAGGGACAATTTAGTAAAATTTTTCTTTCAATCTCAAGATGGTATTTACTCCTGATGTCATGAATTGGACATACATTTAAGAAACAGTAGCTTGTATGTAGGAATTGAAGTGACTTCAAAATTATTTAGTCTAACACTGTTAAAAAAAAAACATAGTATAGTTTAAAACATGGCAACCCACGACATACACCCTTAGACACAGGGGTCAATTAGCATATGAACAAAAAAGTTAAGTTCAGCATAAATTTAAGATTTTAATATTTAAATTATTTAATGTGTATTCTAACAAAAGTTAAAGTCAGTTGGCACTTCCACACATCCATGTAATAAATATGATCTGTAATCTCTGTAGTGTCCCCAAATGCACAAATACATTTTTATAACAGCATTGTATTCTTATTATTTTTAGAAACCCAAATGAAAAACACATCAATAACACTGACAGTCCCAGCGGCAATTAATAATATCCACATTAACTGTGAGCTTAGGCATGTTATAGTAATTTTGCCTTGTATTTTCCGATATAAGTAAGAGAGATAGCCAACTTTAACCCTTGTATGGTGTTCTGTGAGATCAATTTAAATTTTTACATTTTTGAGCCATTTTATTAAAGAAAAATGCTACACTGAGTTATTATTTTAATCTGACACTTACTGTCTTGGCTCAGCTAAACTAAACAACATGAACCATCCATTTTATTGATGTTCATCCGTACAACAAGTAATGAGTGTGTAAATTGTTGTGAGAAGAAACAGAAATAATAACTAAATTAAACAGGTAACCATGATAAAAAATGTTTTTAAAAAGTTATTTCTGACCTTTGCTCTGTATGGTCCTTGCACCTTTGTGTGTTTTGTCTGGTTTTATTAAACTCTCTTTCCTTTCTTGTACGTGAAACAACAAAAAGCATCAGGCAGCAGCTTAGACAGAGTCGAATTGGCAGGTTCTGTTTGTTCATGTTGACATGAATGCTTTGGCAGCAGTTACCCGTTTTGAAAACAGCATTGGACTGTGGACTGTGTAGGAGTTTTGGGAATTTGGGATATTAAATTATAAAAAAAAGTCCATGTAAGATTAAAATATGGTTTGAGTGAAACCTTGGAAAAAAGCACACATGCATGTAGTTTAGGATAAAATGCATATAAAACATGATAGAAGAGAAATACACATGCACTCATTTTGATTCATTGAGCACAGCTAACATGCACAATAGGGTAGAGAGTGATTTCCGTGTTTAACTAACACAGATCATATACACACACACACACACACACACACACACACACACACACACACACACACACAAAACAATCTGTGCAACATTTTCTCCCCGCAAGCAATCAGGCTCCTAAATACACAGAACTGAAATGAAGTCTCACACACACACACACACACACACACACACACACACACACACACACACACACACACACACACACTCTCACTGAAATGTGTGTTACCGAACTGTACAACCTGAACACATTCATTACTCATTACTCACCTCAATCCATTCCACCATCATTCATTTATTATTATTTATACTTGACTGGATTACACAGTTTACCTGCTGTTTTTTGACTGTATTATACTGTTTACATGCTGTTTGTTGCACTGCATTGTCTGTTTATATTTACTCTCTTTCAACAGTACTGTATAATCAGAGTATAAATTAGGTTTACTGTCGGTGCTATCTTGGGTTATGTATTTTGTCCTGTGTTGTCTGTCTGTACTGGTTGCACTCAATGCACTTTATGTAGCTTTGTGTTGTGTTGTAGCTCTATGTTGTTGTTTAGTGTAGCACCAGGGTTCTGGAGGAACGTTGTCTCGGTTTTACTGTGTACCACTGTGAATATGTCAGGAATCCAACTGCCACGCCCCCTCAGTGGCTCTCTCTCAGAAGGTTGCTCGGCCTCTGATCTACGGCGAAGTTGTCGCTCAGCCTCTGTTCTCTGTGGGGGGCGTTTCTCCGCTCCAGGCCTCCGCAGGGGGCGTCGCTTCCACTTTGTTCCTTCCCGACCTTCCCCTGTTCCTTGGCGATGCGGGCTGATCTGAGCCTTCCCTCTTCCGGGCCTCTTTCTTTGACCCTGGATGGATGGCGAGGCCCTCCTCGGATTCGGGGCGTTCAGCTCTGCTACCTCCAGCTCCACCTCCTGTCTTTTACTCAATGCCACTGTCTCTAATCCATACAACATCGAAGGTCTCACCACAGTCCTATAGACTTTCCCTTTCATTCTTGCAGATACCCTACTTTCACAAATCACTCCCGTCACTCTTCTCCCTCACTCCACCCTGCCTGCACTCTTTCTTCACTTCTCTAACACACTCTCCAATACTTTGCACTGTTGACCCCAGGTACCTGAACTCCTCCACCTTCTCCACTTCTTCTACCTGCAGCTGCACCACTCCCCTGCCCTTCCTCTCATCCACACCCACGTACTCTGTCATACTCCTACTGACTTTATTCCCCTTCTCTTCAATGCATACCTCCACCTCTCCAGGCTCTTCTCAACCTGCTCACTACTCTCACCACAAATCACAATATCATCTGCAAACATCATAGTCCAGGGAGACTCCTGTCTGACCTCGTCTGTCAACCTGTCCATCACCACTGCAAACAGGAAAGGGCTCAGGGCCAATCCTTGATGCAGTCTGACCTTCACCTTGAACCAGTCTGTCGTTCCTACTGCACACTTCACTGCTGTCACACTGTCCTCATACATGTCCTGCACCACCCTCACATACTTCTCTGACACACTTGACTTCCTCATACAATACCACAACTCCTCTCTTGGCACTCTGTCGTACGCTTTCTCTAAATCCACAAATACGCAATGCAATTTCTTCTGTCCTTCTCTAAACTTCTCCATCAACATTCTCAAAGCAAATAAGGCAACTGTGGTGCTCTTCTTTGGCATGAAACCATACTCACAGATGGTCACCTCTTCTCTCAGCCTGGCACTCCACTACTCTTTCCCATAACTTCATGGTGTGACTGATCAACTTAATTCCCCTGTAGTTACTGCAGGTCTGCACATCTCCCTTATTCTTAAAGATCGGTACCAGCACACTTCTTCTCCATTCCTCAGGCATCTTCTCACCTTCCAGAATCTTGTTAAACAATCTGGTTAAAAACTCCACTGCCATCTCTCCTAAACATCTCCACGCTTCTACCAATATGTCATCTGGTCCAACTGACTTGTGATAGAAGGGTATCTGCAAGCGTGGTCCCTCTAATAAACTCGTTTCTAATCCTGTCCATCCTCGATACTCCCAATGAAAATCTCAACATCTTCAGCTCTGCTACTTCCAGCTCTGCCTCCTGTCTTTTAGTCAATGCCACTGTCTCTAAACCATACAACATGGCAGCTCTCACAAACTTTACCCCATTTACTCTGGCAGATACCTTTCTATCACAATATTATATAAAATAATAATAACAGTAATAATAGTAGAAAAGTTGGTTTAATAGTAATAGTTTCCACAGCTCTTCATTCAGCTCTCACCCACCTGGATAAAAGCAACACATACATCAGAATGCTGTTCATTGACTTTAGCTCTGCGTTCAGTACAGTCCTCCCCACTGTACTGATCACTAAGCTCAGTAAACTGAGTATCTGCACCTCCACTTGCAGATGGATTCTGGACTTTCTCACCAACAGACCTTAATCTGTCAGGTTGGGAAACCAGGTATCCTCAACCCTCATTCTGAACACTGGCATTTCGCAGGGCTGTGTTCTGAGCCCACTACTCTACTCTCTGTTCACCCACGATTGTGCTCCTCTGTATAACTCCAACATCTTTATCAAGTATGCAGATGACACCACTGGGGTTGGCCAGATCGACAACAATGACAAATCGGCCTACAGGGAAGAGATCCGTAATCTGGCAGCATGGTGTGCCAACAACAACCTGACCCTCAACGCCACAAAGACCAAAGAGCTCATTGTGGACTTTCGGAAATCCAACAGCAGGGGACATCTACCAGTCAACATCAATGGAACTGAGGTAGAGCAAATCTCCAGCTTTAAGTTCCTGGGAGTTCACATCTCTGAGGATCTGTCCTGGCAGCAGAACATGTCAGCTCTGGAAAAAAAAAAGCACAACAGCGCCTGTACTTCTTTAAAGGAACAAGAAATCTGATCTGTCCCTGGGGATTTTAACGAATTTCTAACGCTGCATCATTGAGAGCATCCTGACCAACTCCATTAAAAAAAGGGTGCAAAGGGTGGTCAAAACTGTCCAACGCATCACTGGCACTCAACTACCTGCCATTGAACACCTTCACCACAGCAGATGTCTGCGCATAGCTCACAACATTATCAAGGACTCTTCACATCCCAGTCATAAACCGATTAACCTCCTTCCATCAAGAAGGAGATACAGGAATTTACGCACCAGAACCAGCAGGTTCAGGGACAGCTTTTTTCCATTAACCATTACACTACTGAACTCTACACTACACCGCTAAATGACTACAAAACAAGCACAAACAAAAGACTGTATATAACCTCTGTACTATATATGTACATACTACATAGTATATCTTTTTCACTCCTCATTTCATCTGCACTATTTTTATCTATATGTATCTTTATATCATTACTGTACATTCTGCCTAACATTTCACATTCATTTGTGTATATGACGTATGTGTATATATATTTATATATATATATATATATATATATATATATATATTTTTTATACAGTGAGGAAAATAAGTATTTGAACACCCTGCTATTTTGCAAGTTCTCCCACTTAGAATCATGGAGGGGTCTGAAATTGTCCTCGTAGTAGGTGCATGTCCACTGTGAGAGACATAATCTAAAAAAAAAAATCAAGAAATCACAATGTATGATTTTTAAACTATTTATTTGTATGATACGGCTGCAAATAAGTATTTGAACACCTGAGAAAGTCAATGTTAATATTTGGTACAGTAGCCTTTGTTTGGAATTACAGAGGTCAAACATTTCCTGTAGTTTTTCACCAGGCTGCACACACTGCAGGAGGGATTTTGGCCCACTCCTCCACACAGATCTTCTCTAGATCAGTCAGGTTTCTGGCCTGTCGCTGAGAAACACGGAGTTTGAGCTCCTCCAAAGATTCTCTATTGGGTTTAGGTCTGAGACTGGCTAGGTCACGCCAGAACCTTGATATGCTTCTTACAGAGCCACTCCTTGGTTATCCTGGCTGTGTGCTTCGGGTCATTGTCATGTTGGAAGACCCAGCCTCGACCTATCTTCAATGCTCTAACTGAGGGAAGGAGGTTGTTCCCCAAAATCTCGCAATACGTGGCCCCGGTCATCCTCTCCTTAATACAGTGCAGTCGCCCTGTCCTATGTGCAGAAAAACACCCTCAAAGAATGATGCTACCACCCCCATGCTTCACAGTAGGGATGGTGTTCTTGGGATGGTACTCATCATTCTTCTTCCTCAAAACACGTTTAGTGGAATTATGACCCAAAAGTTCTATTTTGGTCTCATCTGACCACATGACTTTCTCCCATGACTCCTCTGGATCATCCAAATGGTCATTGGCAAACTTAAGACGTGCCTGGACATATGCTGATTTAAGCAGGGGAACCTTCCGTGCCATGCATGATTTCAAACCATAACGTCTTAGTGTATTACCAACAGTAACCTTGGAAACGATGGTCCCAGCTCTTTTCAGGTCATTGACCAGCTCCTCCCGTGTAGTTCTGGGCTAATTTCTCACCTTCCTTAGGATCATTGAGACCCCAAGAGGTGAGATCTTGCATGGAGCCCCAGTCCGAGGGAGATTGACAGTCATGTTTAGCTTCTTCCATTTTCTAATGATTGCTCCAACAGTGGACCTTTTTTCACCAAGCTGCTTGGCAATTCCCCCATAGTCCTTTCCAGCCTTGTGGAGGTGTAGAATTTTGTCTCTAGTGTCTTTGGACAGATCTTGGCCATGTTAGTAGTTGGATTCTTACTGATTGTATGGGGTGGACAGGTGTCTTTATGCAGCTAACGACCTCAAACAGGTGCATCTAATTTAGGATAATAAATGTAGTGGAGGTGGACATTTTAAAGGCAGACTAACAGGTCTTTGAGGGTCAGAATTCTTGCTGATAGACAGGTGTTCAAATACTTATTTGCAGCTGTATCATACAAATAAATAGTTAAAAAAATCATACATTGTGATTTCTGGATTTTTTTTTTTT
Source organism: Silurus meridionalis (assembly GCF_014805685.1). NCBI lineage: Eukaryota > Metazoa > Chordata > Actinopteri > Siluriformes > Siluridae > Silurus > Silurus meridionalis. The sequence continues at coordinate 11,651,843 of NC_060886.1, forward strand.
TAGATTCTGTCTCTCACAGTGGACATGCACCTACGATGACAATTTCAGACCCCTCCATGATTTCTAAGTGGGAGAACTTGCAAAATAGCGGAGTGTTCAAATACTTATTTTCCTCACTGTATATAGTAGACTCTTTATTCAGCTTGCTAACTCCTTAAATGCCATAATCTTGTGATCTTGTAACCTTTCATTTCTGCACATTCCTCTTCAATGCCATAGCCTCAGAAGCATTTCTGAACCTTTACATTTATTCACTGTACGCCTTTATATTTATTCACTGTACTCCTGTATGTCCACACATCTTTGCACTGTAATAGCCTTTATAATTATTCACTGTATATACTTTCATATATAAAACTTGCTGTAAATATGCTAGATATTTATTTGCACTTTTGCATGACTGCTACATTTTGCACTTCTGGTAGATGCCAAACTGCATTTTGTTGCTGTGTACCTGTACTATGCAATGACAATAAAGTTCTATCTATCTATCTATCTATCTATCTATCTATCTATCTATCTATCTATCTATCTATCTATCTATCTATCTATCTAATAGTAAGGTCGGTGTATTGGTGAGTGGCAGGTGCATTGTGCACAGTGTGCAAAACTTCAGTCAGAGTATGTGCGGAACATATTAGAAAATGTCAATAAATGTCAGACAAAGGTATTGATACACATCTGCTGCCTATGTGGTTAAACACCTTGGCTCTGTGGAGGAAACCGAGAGACCGCATGACGTCTTCACTCATCTTGCATAATAGGGTGCATAAAGTTCAGCTATTAATTAGAGTATATAATAACATTTAATATAATTTAGCAATATGCTTCAGTTAGCATATAACATTGCTTATATTAGTTTAAATCCAAGCTTAATACATATAACTATTATTCAGTATTAATATAGTATAATACTCAGCTTTGCAGAGAACTCTGTGTATAAAGAGAGTTCACAAAAATGAGAATTAAAAAAAATGCTATTATGACCCCTCATAATAGCATCTATATGTTTAGCATACAGCATATAATCAAAATGTTCGTATATGTTTGTGTATAATGTACATGTAAATTTACGTTATAAAGGCCAGTGAGCAGATATGGCTAATGGATTAGGTTAGGGGTTAGAAAAAAAACAGCAGTTGTAGAAAATAAGGGGAAAGTCCTGTGGAAAAGGATGGACCAGGATCGTCTCCAGTTGCCATGGGAGAAGTTGGGGTATAGTCAGTAGAGAAGGAGTTTGGGGCTCAATTAGTAGCTTAAGATCACTTTAAGTAGAAGTGTCACTAGTGGCTGATGGAAAAATAGATGAAAAATTGAGATGCATATGAGGACCACGGACACAATGGAAGTCCAACGAGGAGACAAAAATAGGAAAATATAATGGGAAATAGAAAATAGAATAAGCAAGCAACATGCAGGCAATACGCATTAACTATACGCAAACAGCATATATGCATATATATTCAAAGTACAAGTAGAAACTTAATCTGTTGCATTGTTATTCACAAAAGTGCACGATCAGGGGATTTTTTTTTTTTTAAAAAGATCACTATCAAGAGACTTTTTATACATTTATAATAAAATTGTATGCACATAAACGAGACTTCCAAGAAGGAGGATTAATTTACCAGAATGTGCGTAAGCAAATTGGTTGAGTATGCAAACCCTCGTAAAATTATTGGTGTATGTAAATTGTTACGGAGGAGATATTAGAAAAAATGTTAGTCACTAGGTGTGAGATATAAAAAGTGAGGATTTTTTCTATTAACTTTGCACTTGCATGTGAAAGCTGACGAGTGCCATTGCTGTCAAGATGTTTTTTTCCCCCCAAGAGCTTTATGGGACAGGGCTGAATTGACTGAAATAAAGCTGATTTGTTCCTCCTCATCCGCATCTCTATTTTCCATCTATTTTTTCCATCAGCTAAAACTGATTTGAATACAGAGCCACTTAACTGATATGTCTACTCGAACATAGGGTCTAAGTCCCGGCATGAGCAAGGCTATAGATACTGTCCAAGATGGCGGCGCGGCAGTAGCTTGCAGCGGCCGCTCCGGACCCAAAATGGTGCTACTTTCACTTTGTAGCCCGCCTTACGCAACATATGGACATCGGAGCAAATTGTGTCCCTGTGTACCACTGACAAACACAAGGAACTCAGCAACAACCGCAATAACACAATAAACTATGATGTTCTTACTTACAAAACACTAAATGGTTTAGCTTCCATGTATCTATCCAGTCTTTTAACATGCTACAATCCATCACATTCCGTGAGATCTCAAAACTCTGGACTTCTAGTAGTTCCTAGAATAGCAAACTCCACTAAAGGCGGAAGATCATTCTAAAATTTAGCTCCTAACCTTTGGAATAGTCTTCCTGACAGTGTTTGGGGCTCAGACACACTCTCCCACTCTAAAGATTAAAAACGTATCTTTTTAGCAAAGCCTACACATAACATACATCTCACATCTTTACATTGTGCTCCAGAACATCTGATTCACATGCACATTATCAACTTGTGCTGTTATTATCATGAACAGCAGTTACTCTAATTTCTCTCCACTGCTTCTCTTTCTCTCCCTATCCTGAGGCATCCTGAGGTTGCTCCAGCTCCAGTCACGTCCCACCTCATGAAGATTATGGACCTTTAAAGAAGTAGATTCCGAACTCGCAAACATCCCGAACCATCTAGGGACGTACCAGTGCCAATTGGATCCCACTACATGAGTGGAGTTTTGATATTGGACCTCCTGGAGTGTTTAAAGGCTCTGGCATAGAGAAGCTGGTGTTGGATCTGTGATGATCACAAATGTTGAGCTATTTTATGAGTTGCTCAGTAGCTCCTAGTTTTATATCCATAATGACTGTATAAGACTGTAGAAAGAACATTACTTATAATCACACACTCCAGTGCTCATATTAGTTTTCACTCTCCAGTGTTCTGTATTGTTTAAAGATTTATGATCCAACTCTTGATGAGTTAATGTAACCGCAGCGGTGGTCTGCGTGTTTACATCAACACGGAATAGTGTAAGAACTCTGTCTTTTCCACCTATTGCTCATCGCTGTTAGAGTTTGAGGCTGTGAGATGTAGACCTCTTTTATTTACCCCGGGAATTCACCACCGCTATTGTGCTCGGAGTGTACATACTACCTAGTGCTAATGCTAAGTAAGCGCTGTGCTTCCTAAATTTCATCAGAATGTGGACTTTGCAACCAGAGGAGAAAACACGCTGGATGTTGTTTACACAAACATCCGGGGTGCATACCGGGCGAAGCCCTGTCCCCACCTTGGGTACTCAGACCACATCTCTGTTTTGCTGATCCCAGCATACAGACCACTCAGCAGGCGTTCAAGACTAGCTCGAAAAGCAGGTGAGAATCTGGCCAGCAGGATCCATGTCTGCTCTCCAGGATTACTTTGAATGCACTGACTGAGACATGTTCAGGGAAGCTGCAACCAACGGTGATTTCATCAACTTGGAGAAGTACACGTCAACAGTGACCAGCTACATCGGCAAGTGCATTGATGATGTGACCATCTCCAAGACCATCACTACACGCTCCAACCAGAAGCTGTGGATGACCGCCAAGGTGCGTGTGCTGCTAAAAACAAAAGACTCCGCCTTCAGAGCAGGGGACAAGACAGCCTTAAAGACAGCAAGGGCCAAACTGTCCCGTGCCATCAGAGAGGCGAAGCGTGCACACGCCAAGTGGCCACTTTCAGGACAGCGGAGACACACGGCACATGTGGCAGGGCATCCAGGCGATTACAAAGTACAAGAGGACATCAGCTGCTTGTGACCGTGACGCCTCCCTCCCAGATGCGCTGAATGACTTCTACACCCGGTTCGAGATGCAGAACAACATGGTGGCGAGGAAGACCATCCCTCCTCCCAGTGACCATGTGCTCTGTCTAACCACAGCTGAAGTGAGGAAAACTCTATGCAGAGTTAACGTACGGAGGTCTGCTGGACCAGACAACATTGCTGGCAGAGTGCTCAGGAATGTGCAGAACAACTAGCAGATGTCTTCACTGACATCTCCAACACCTACCTGAGCAGCGCCATTGTTCCCACATGCCTCAAGATGACAACCATCGTTCCTGTGCCGAAGAAGTCTACTGTTTTCTGCCTCAATGACTATCTTCGCATCGCACTCACACCCATCGTGATGAAGTGCTTCAAAGGGCTTGTCATGAGGCACATCAAGACCCAGCTTCCACCCACACTGGACCACATGCCTTTCGCGTATTGTCCAAACCACTCCGCGGACGATGCCATCTCCACGACCCTTTATCTGGCCCTCACCCATCTGGATAACAAGGACTCTTATGTAAGGATGCTGTTCATAGACTTCAGTTCAGCATTCAACACAATCATTCCTCAGCACCTGATCGAGAAGCTGAGCCTACTGGGCCTGAACACCTCTCTGCAACTGGATCCTGGACTTCCTGACTGGGAGACCTCAGTCAGTCTGGATTGGAAACAGCATCTCCAGCACCACCACTGTTTGCACATGTTACAGGTACCGGGTTGTGGCGCCCGTAGACAGCTGTAAAAAACTGAAAAGTGGAGAACAAAAAGGATGACACAGAAACTGTGGCTTGCCTTCAATAAATCTTTTTCAGTTATGAGAGAAATTTCCGGCGATGCATAGGCAAACTAGACCCATTGCCCAAACTAGTCCCATATATGTGACTGGTGTATGGTGGGTATATGGTGGGTACGGTGTCTGAGTGTAGTGAGAAGGGAGATGGGTGATGGGTGTGTATGGGGTTAAGTGAGCAGAAACTAAGTTAAGATTGGTGTGTGTGTCTGGGACTTTAGGGATCCAGTCACTGTCTGTCCCCCAACACGGACTGGCTCCAGTTTTCCTGCTGCACCGTTTTCTTCAGACATCCCACTGCTCGATGACCGTCTTCGCCACAACGGAAACAGTGAGTGCAAGCGGAGTAGTTCTGTTCAATGCACTGGTGACATCCATATGGTTTCTCCCTCCTGTCGTTTGTCTTACCTCTCTGTGCATGCCTGACTTGTCCCGGTTTTTGTGTTTGTACTGACTGTTGCATAACCTCTACAAGGCTGGTCAGCTTCTCAACTTTGTCTGTCAACTGTTGGATCACATCTGGTTTTGATTTCTTTTCCACTTTTTCTTCCTTGACACCAGGAGACTGAATGACATTTGCTTCAGCCTGAGCACTATGCACAGTCGTGAGCCTTTGACGGGTGGCCGGACCTAAACGCCTCTGTCTTCCACTTTCATCGCTCATTATCTTTTGTATCTGCTTTAGGATTGTCTCATCAGTCACACTAGGATCTGCAAGCAATGGTTTGAGTTCTCGACGGATTTCATCATGTTTGTGCCCCAGGCCTTGATGTACAGTATGGAGGAAAACATCCTGAACTGTGCTTGGACTGTACCTCACATCTGTATCAGCATGTCTTGAGGCCAGCAAGATCTTTTGCTTAAGCCCTATTGCTCTATACAGGAATTGTTGAGGTGTCTCATTGTCCTTCTGTTTGGTGCACATGAGTTCCTGGAAAAGCTCCAAGGTGTTTTGCTCACCGAGGTGGGAGTAAAGGAAAACTTTGCACTCTTCAAAAGTCAGATCTTCCTTGTTCATAAGCATATCTTTGAAATTTCCAGGTTTTATTGCCCTGAGGACAGCTTTAACAATTTCTGCATCACTAAATTGCTCCTTTACCCCTTCTTCAATCTGGCGGCAAACATTGTTATAACTGATGTCTGAACCATGATCTCCAATCTGACCACCCTGAATCTTAAACTCTCTACGATGTAGATAGGACAACTCTCTTTTGAAGACCAACTTGTCATGAGCAACAGTTGTGGGATATTCACCCAAACGCCTAGTGTTCAATGTGTCCCTATTCTGTAATGTGAACTGTGACTTTGCAGTTGAATGGAGTGTGGACCGCAGAGTGGAGGTGGGTATGTACTGTGTGATCTTCTTACTAAGTCCCTCATAGCTAGCCAGTAATTTCTGTATTTCTGAGTTGTGTGTGTTTATAGCTGTGTTTGCTAAAGGGTTGCATTAGCATCAACTTCAACAGTCTCACCATCAACTGGATTTACATTACCATTAGCTTGAGTTTCCTCACCAGTAATATCAACTTGTAAGTTTGACAGTGGAACATGTGAGACAGCATTACCTTTTACACACATTTGTATGTCAGACACATGACTCTAAATAGTTACATCAACTACCTCTTTCAACTCTAACAGGTGAGCTAGGCCTTCATCCTCAGACTCTTGCAAGTGCTTACTGTGCATGAAACTGCTGATGTAGTCGAAACAAGCCTCCTCATCCATAGGTGCCAAACGAGACTGGTCCACCCCTGGCACAGGGCCCAGCGACTTTGCAATTTGGAACAGTTCATCTGCAGAAAGGGTGAGCAGGCCTTTCTTGATGGTCCACACCAAGCTTTTCCTCTCACTGTCTGCCATGAGTGCTTCCCTCTTTCACGCAATGGGTCACCCGGCCTGGAACCGTATCAAATCTCTCTCCCCAATGAGTGGCTAGTTCCCTGGCTGGTCACCTTTGGTCCCAGGTGTCTGTATCACTGGATCATCTTCCACCCTGACAGCGGAGAAGATCCCGGACGAGCCCCCAATAAACTGTTACAGGTACCGGGTTGTGGCACCCGTTGACAGCTGTAAAAACTGAAAAGTGGATAACAAAAGGATGACACAGAAACTGTGGCTTGCCTTCATTAAATCTTTCTCAGTTATGAGAGAAATTTCCGGCGATGCATAGGCAAACTAGTCCCATTGCCCCCCCCTACAGGTGCAGAGGTATAATTGCATGTATGTGTTACTGTTTTACATTACATGTTATACAAAAATAAATCTTGAAAAAAAAAGAGTATATAATAAAAGTAAACTACATAAAAACCAACTAATACACAATGTGGGCACACCTTCGTGGGCATCACACACACTTACGACTGTGTAGCAATGCACAGCTCAAATCACATTATTAAGTTCACGGATGACACGACCGTGGTGAGTCTCATCAGCAAAAATGATGAGTCAGCATAGAGAGAGGAGGTGCAACAGTTACCAGCCTGGTGTGGAGCCAACAACCTGTCTCTGAATGTTGACAAAACTAAAGAGATGGTTGTTGACTTCAGGAGAACACAGAGTGACCATTCTCCAATGATCATTGATGGATCCTCCGTGGAGATCGTCAAGAGCACCAAATTCATTGGTGTTCACTTGGCAGATACCCTCACCTGGTCACTATACACCAGCTCCATCACCAAGAAAGCCCAGCAGCATCTCTACTTCCTGAGAATGCTGAGGAAAGCCCATCTCCCTCCCCCCATCCTGACCACATTCTACAGAGGGATCATTGAGAGCATCTTGAGCAGCTGCATCACTGCCTGGTTTGGGAACTGCACCGTCTCGGATCAGGACCCTAGAGATATATAGTATAGTGAGGACAGCTAAAAAGATCATCGGAGTCTCTCTCCCCTCTATCACATTTAAACCACACGCTACATTCGCAAAGCCAACAGCATTGTGGATGACCCCACATTCGGGCAGTCACATCCAGACTGTGTAAACAGCTTCTTCCCTCAAGCCTTCAGGCTTCTTAACACAGATCTGAACTGAACTCACACACACACACACACACACACACACATGACTTCATTATCATAAACTGTTTACATGCTGTTTTTGCACATCTTTCCTGGACTGCTGCTATTTGCTCTTTTGCACAACATTTTGTTTACATTTTGGCTACTGTTTACTTTGTCTACAACAGGTTTACTGGCAGAGCTATTTTGTGTTTTGTCCTGCACTGTCTTGTGTTGTCTTTGCACTGTTCACACCAGGTTGCACACATGCACTTTATGTGGCGAGGACACTTACTAGTCCTTAGCCCTGTGTTTTCTGTTTCTGTGATTGTTGTTTAATGTAGCATCAAGGTTCTGGAGGAATGTTGTTTCATTTTACTGTGTACTGCGTTAGCTATATATGGTTGAAATGAAAATAAAAGCTTCTTGACTTGATATTGAGATAGTTTGGTCATGTGCAAAGGAGGGACATGGGGTTTATAGGTAAACAAATGCTGAGAATAGAGCAGCCAGGCAAGAGGAAAAGAGAAAGGCCAAGGAGGAGGTTTTGGGATGTGATGAGGGGAGACATGCAGGTGGTGAATTTAAAAGAGCAGATGTAGAGGACAGGATCATACGGAGACAGAGGATCCGCTGTGGCAACCCTTCATAAGAGCAGCTTTAAGAAGAAGATAGCATTTTTTTTCCCCAAATAAAAGTCCACAAAGGTTTCAGGCAACAGTGAGCCATCATTCATGTTTAATTTTGTTTTTAGATTAATTAAAATCTTGATGCCTGATATGATCCTCTAGTGGTCAAAAGGCGGCCTCTAGTGGTTAAAACAATATAGATCTTCTCAGCCTGGTGTGTGACAAATAAGAGTAGCCGAGGTACACAGCCTGGACAAAAATTTAAAGTTACAAATGTTTTTTTAACTTTAAACCTACTTGTTGGAAGACATATCCTGAAGTTGTGGAAAATATATTCTTTTTCATGAGAGTCAAATCATTTGTCTGCATCAAGCAAAGAAAACAACTAAGGAAATTGTTGAAACTATTGCCAAAAAATCTTCCCTATCATCTGTCTTTTCTTTATATCTGTTTGACAGAAAAAGAGGAAAAGAGGGAAAAAGCATCTAAGCATTGCATATATTTTTTAAGGGATAAAAAGGAGAATCTTTGTACAGGCAACAATGAATTCTAGTTATTAAATCATGCAAATTTGCCTTTCTACCATAATGGTTTATAGGAAACTTGGTGCTGATAAACTAATAATATGCCTAGATGGTAGAAAACAAGCTACTTCAAAATGATAAAATGTTTTTATTGACAGTTTTACAAGATGTTTTCATACATCTATATTTCTCTAACGGGACAGATGTGGGAGAGGATCAGATCAATCATGTTTTCGATGATGAGGAGGGGTGGATGTATGTCATGTGGGAGATGGTGAGCCAGTGTCATCTCCCAGGCATCTATCAGCTGCACATGGATTCCTTTAAACATGGCACGCAGCACAGCATCCCTTTGTAAAGAGAACCAGTCACTGTTGAACAGACTGCTCTCTGGGCCAATTTTCTGCAGGTTTGCAGTGCGTATCACCACCACTGTATCTGGCTCTTGGGCCAGCAGCTGCAGCACAGCCCTACGGATGTGCCGTAGGCGCCTTATATATACTTCAATAGGAAAAGTGCTGAAGTGAGACCATACACTCACAAGAACAACTGTGCGTGGCCCACCCTGGATCTTGTCTAGCTCATTTGCTACGTAGCCCAGTTCAGAGGAAAGCACAGAGGTGAAGCGTATGGGTGGTCCATGGCAGCGGTAGCTCACAAGAATATTGTCCCACCTGTCCACAGCCAAGTATGGTCCCGTTTTTTTAGGACTGTAAGGGATTAGATGTGTGAGGTCTGCAGAAGAAATCATAGTGGAAAAATGGATCAAACAAAAATGAATGCATGATTTAGATTTCAAGTAATAAATGGTAAAGGTTTCTTAAAAAAGCATCAATAATGTAATGGTTTGCTCTTACAAAGAACATCAGAAAGGTACTCGAACCATTGCCGCGCAGTGGAATCTCCAAACATGTAGACATTCTTCCCTCTAAGACAATGTGCTATGGCTGATGAGGTTTTAAACTGCCGGGTGACTGAACCATTCAAAGGCCTCCAGGTGTCATGAAAGTAGTAGCCAGCAGAAATGTAATCATTTTTTACTTTAGTTTGTCCTTAGAGGGTAAAAAAAGAATCAATAATGCTCACTATAACATAATACACTGCAAAAATCACTATAGGTCATTTGTGTCCATTGTCAAAATTGTGTTAGTTTAGGTATAGGATTTAGATTAGGGTCAGCCAATAATTTTGGAGGGCTTTTTACGTACGATATGAAGCAATGCCTATATACTACATGGTTAATAATCAATCTGGCCCGAGTTGCAGACATTTTGTGTTGATATTCAGATTATCTAATACCACAATACATTTGATCTTATCTTTGAGATAAACAATATAAACAATATATAAGACATAATAGATTAATTATTAGTTACATTTATGATTAAAATTTTTGCATCGAAATGCATTCGAAGGTGTGTATCTACTGCCAGATACACGTACGTAACAAAATGTAATTAGGATTTAGATCAGTACTATATATTTGGAAAAAATTATATTATAATAAATAATAAATTTTATTATTATTGTGTTCAATATTAATTTATCACGGTCCATAGTGTATGTACAAGAATTATGTAAAAGCTATAACTGAGCTGGCAGTGATGATAACTAATGGACTGGGTTTTACTGTTTATAGTAAAGAGGAAAACACATCTTCCAAATAAACTCAATAAAACAAGATTTTAATGACTGCAGCATTTTTCTGTGAACTGGTACTGTATGTAATACATTTATTAACTATTCACTAGGCTGACAACTAGATTTTCAGCATATTCACAAATAAAAACACAAATAATTTCATACTTATATTTATACTTAAAAATTAAAATTACTTTAAAATTGAAATAATTTAATTTAATATAAAACATACCTTTTTTTTCAGCCAATATAGTGACTTTGTCCATCGCTGCTGCAGGTATAGGAATTTTGAGATTTACACCACTGAAAAAAATATGAAATGCATAACTGCTTGGAACACTGTCTGGTAGCCACTGAAAATGTTAATCTTGATTTATGTTGTTTGTTTGTCCATTTAATGGCATTATTTAATCTCTTAAAATGTGGACAGTCAAACAACTGGTTGCAATGTTTCCTTTTAACTGAGCCTAAAGACTGGGTTAATACTAAAATCCAAGAGCCTTTTTTCCCCTCTGACTACACCTACAAATTCATTTACTAAAGGATATTTGCTGAATGGGACCACATAAAAATGTACACATATACACATGTATAAAGAAGCTGTTCATTGTCCAATTGGATCCTAGCTAATACCTCACCTCTGGAAGAATTGTGCTTCATATTCAGTAATGAGGTTCTTTTTGTATCCCCCTTTAGAATGATTTATTCGTGTATCACAGCCTAGATGTTGGGGTTTGTAGCAGTACCAGGGTTCTCCAGTTTCAGGATCAGTGTAGTTGCAGAGTGGTTTCTCATTCAGTGGTAGACACAAGTTGCACATGGTGGTCTCTGAGATGGTACCTGAGCTGAACACGCTTTTAAAAAACACTCTGTCAGGTTGCTCCTCCTGCAACCTCTTAAGCACCATCACTGCCTCACTCGGGTGCACCATGGTGATTTCAACCCACGCTACACCAGTCCATAACAGTGGGAACATCACTGTATAGGTGCCATCTTGATGGTCATGCACCTTCCCTGCAACCCCAGCACCCAACCTGGGTGAATGGAGTCGGGCTATCAGAAAATCTCCACCATGATCCTTGGGAAGGCCCAAAAAGTTCTGCATATGTACATTGACCAGAAGCTGACCACCTTTGTGTTTTTTTGACGAGCCCAGAATCACAAAGTAGCTCTTGGCAGGGTCACTGCTGAGCTCCACAGGCAAGCCTTGCACCAAGGGGCCTGGCCATGCAATGGAACTGAGCAGATCTCTTTCTTCTTTTGCCTCTTCTGCAGTGGGCTTCTTGCCAAAGTGTGCACAGTAAGTATGGTTTGCACCCAGAGGCCACAAGATTTCAGGAGGCTTAAAGGCTGAGTCGATGCTTCTCTGTATTTGGTGGAAGGTAAACATTAGCTGATCGTTCAGTTCCTACAATCAAAAGGGAAATTTTTAATCAGGCACACATTCAATGGAGCAGTCACAAATTCAGGGTCTAGTGGGCTCCAGTGTAAGGATATACAAATTTCTGGAAATTATATTTAATGCAAGTTAGTGCCAGTGACAATGACTTACTTACAATAAAAACTTTATTTGGGTATTTATATTTAACATGTTTATATATTACTAGCTTTGAGAATCTGTAAACTCTTTTTAGTACAAGAATACTTGGTAATTGTACATATAAAATGTAAGATGTCCAATCATCAAAGCCAAGGTGATGTGAAATTGCCTTGTTTAAAATCTTACCAGCGTAATGTGGATTATTTCTGTATAACAGTTATTACAAATTTGAATGTATTATATTATTACGTTCTTTGACCCCTCGCGAGTAACAAAAAAAACGCGAGGTTTTGACTCACCTTTTGGGACACAGTAACGCAATATTAAATTGATTTAAATGGGTACTGTCAAGGGGAATTGTACATGTACGGTATTGTAAACGCAACAACAATTGTGAATTACTTGTCATAAATGTATGTAAAGTAGTATTAACTACTTTAAATGAATAATACCATAATACATTTATTTTTCAAACATTATGTAATTTATTAGTACAAACTGTTTTGAAATGTTACTCCGAACATTTTTCAATGGAGTCATACTTAATATAAGCACCCTTGGATGAAGATAGTTCACTTTAACTACACATTGCGCATCATTTTACACAATAAAAATAATTCTTTATGATATCTTAACTGTGAATATGGCCCATTCTTTTGAGAACAAACATGTCCCATTCAATATGTGACATATTGAAGAAATGCATTCAGGTTACATGTAGAATGAATCATTGGAAACTCCTCCTTTACTCACTTCCATAAACATGATGAGAATCAACAGTAAAAATCCTGATACTGCCAATAGAATAAAGATGAACATAGATTTGGGTATTTGCCCATCCATGGCTGGGTTCCAAATTCATTGCATACAGTGCCTGTTAACCATCAGCAAATCTCACCGAGGACAGCTGGAACAAAATAAAAGAGCAAATGACATGAAACACAAATGAATGTTGCTGTGCCTTCATAACTGTTAATATGATTAGTAATTTGGCAGGGTTATTCACTACTTATTACATTTCAAAATGTCTGTATTACATAAATATTTAGCTACTACTAATATGGAGTCTCTATATAAATTTAAAACACCTCCGATTTGAAGCAGCTTCAAATGATTCTAACATTAAAAGTTTTTACACTTGGATTTTGGTTCTATATATTATTGAAGATTAAAGAGTTCAAGCTTTACATGCCATGATCACTTTACAAATAGACAATCTGTGCAAGCTAAATGCAACTTTAGCAGAGGTGTCAATTGTTTTTGAAGAAATATAAAGGATTAGGGATGTTTTCACTCTCTGTGATGCTGTGGATGGACCCAGATTACATTCTACAAAATAGGTTATGCCTAAACCTCACCCATTCTTCATTAGATGTTCTGAGATAGATTTAGTAAAACCGTACCGTGTATCAGAATATGATAATCCCACCATACAATGTCAAGCAAAAGTAAATGGGTTCCAACTTAAGTCTAATATCTGGTCACTGTATCTTTCTCGTTTCGTATGTGCGAGGTTTCCACTGCCACAGTCACACCTGACCGGCTCATTGTTGTTTTAAATATAAATTACATACAGATTTTTGTAACGGTGCTTTAGTTAATTATAAATGAATTGTGAGAGAGGTTAGTGCATATCAAGAGATAATTGCATAACTAATTATGAGCTTACTAAGGACCGCACTAATTACCAGTTCCTTATTTTTTATTATTATTTATTTGCAGAAAGAACAGACATGAGCTTGGCATCATATTCAGCAACAGCCTATATGCAAATAGTTGTATGCAAAAGTTTAGGCACCCCTGACCATGTCCATGATTTTCATTTATAAATATTTGGGTGTTTGGATCAGCAATTTCATTTTGATCTATCAAATAACTGAAGGACACAGTAATATTTCAGTAGTTTATTGGATTAACAGAACATGCGCAATATGCATCAAAACAATTTAAGACAGGTGCATAAATTTGGGCACCCCAACAGAAAAAAATCACATCAATATTTAGCAGAGCCTCCTTTAGCAGAAATAACAGCCTCTAGACGCTTCCTATAGCCTGTAATGAGTGTCTGAATACTGGATGAATGTATTTTCGACCATTCCTCCTTACAAAACATCTTCAGTTCAGTTAGGTTTGATGGTTGTTCAATGACATTCAGGTCTGGGGACTGGGATGGCCATTCCAGAACATTGTACTTGTTCCTCTGCATAAATGCCCAAGTAGTGTTTTGGGTCATTGTCTTGTTGAAATATCCAGCCCCAGCGTAACTTCAACTTTGTGACTGATTCCTCAACATTATTCTCAAGAATCTGCTGATATTAAGTGGAATCCATGTGACCCTTAACTTTAACCAGATTCCCAGTACCGGCACTGGCCACACAGCCCCATAGCATGATGGAACCTCACCCAAATTTGACTGTGGGTAGCACGTGTTTTTCTTGGAACGCTGCGTTGTTTTCCGCCATGCATAACGCCCCTTGTTATGACAAAATAAGTCAATCTTTGTTTCATCAGTCCACAGCACCTTATTCCAAAATAAAGCTGGCTTGTCCAAATGCGCATTTGCATACCTCAAGCGACTCCGTTTGTGGTGTGTGCAGAAAAGGCTTCTTTCGTATCACTCTCCCATACAGCTCCTCCTTGTGGTAAGTGCGCTGAATTGTTGAACGATGCACAGTGACACCATCTGCAGCAAGTTGATGTTGTAGGTCTTTGGAGGTGGTCTGTGGTCTGTTTTTGACCGTTCTCACCATCCTTTGCCTCTCCAATATTTTTTGTGCCCTGCCACTTCTGGCCTTAACAAGAACTGTGCCTGTGGTCTTCCATTTCCTCACTATGTTCCTCACAGTGGACACTGACAGCTTATATCTTTGCAATAACTTTTTGTAGCTTTCCCCTAAACCATAATGTTTAACAATCTTTGTTTTCAGGTCATTTGAGAGTTGTTTTGAGACCCCCATGTTGCCACTCTTCAAAGCAGAGTCAAAGAGAACAACAACTTGCAATTGGCCACCTTAAATACCTTTTCTCATGATGGGATGCACCTGTCTATGAAGTTCAAGGCTTAATGAGCTCACCAAACCAATTGTGTGTTCCAATTAATCAGTGCTATGTAGTTACAGGTATTCAAATCAACAAAATGACAAGGGTGCCCAAATTTATGCACCTGTCTAATTTCGTTTTGATGCATATTGGGAATTTTCTGTTAATCCAATAAACCTCATTTCACTACTGAAATATTACTGTGTCCTTCAGTTATTTGATAGATCAAAAAACGAAATTGCTGATCCAAACAATATTTAAAAATGAAAATCTTGGACATTGTCAGGGGTTCCTAAACTTTTGCATATAACTGTATATATTTTTGCCATATTAATAAATAATATTTTAATATTATTGATTTATCTAGTTATAAAAGAAACTTCATAAGAAAAAAAGCAAAATGGGCTGTAATGTGACGAATCAAAGCTTAGTCAGATTTTTATGCTATTCCTAGGTGTTACTGTCAGGTGGATTCATGTCCTTGAGATGATACCTTTGCCCTTACTGAGTGGTCATTTAATGGGGACAGCTGCCTAATGAGTGGGAACCGGCCATTATTCAACCGGGTACAAATTCGGGGGAACAATCCTTGTGTGTGGCCTTACAAAAAAAAAAAGTTTTTTTCTGTGTAACCAAATGCAAACAAGCTACCGTATTTTCCGGACTATAAGCCGCTACTTTTTTCCCGCGCTTTGAACCCCACGGCTTAAACAACGAAGCGGCTAATTTATGGATTTTCCTGGGTTTTTCCCGGTTTCACAAGCTTCAAAGCCAAAAAACTAAGACCCATAACATTAGACCAATGAAATTGCGGAATGGGTTCAGGTGAAACTCTTTATATTAAATCAGACGCGTAACCACTGAATCAGACCGCACCACATCATAAATATGGATGAGGTTCCTCTGACGTTTGACCTGCCTCACTCGTTAACTCCAGTTGCAACAGAAATCATATAAGCACAGACAGGTTTCCAAAACACGTGTTTTTTTATTTTTCTTGGCAACAGCGTTACAGGTTAGTCAAAGAAACTTAGAAATGAGCATCAGAAAATAATAAGGACATATTCCTCGGCCTTGCACACATGCAGTAATACCGGAAAAAAGCGGCGGCAGGCTATTCCCAAAATGCCGCTCTGCTATTAACAGAGCCACAACATATTTCACTCGTTACACCGTGTAACAGACACTGTCTTTCGTTAAAGCTTGGTAAAGTTCATTAGTTTCAATGTATGCGGCTTATATACAGGTGCGGCTTATTTATGTTCAAAATAAAAATCTTTGTCAAATTCAGTGGGTGCGGCTTATATATGGGTCGCTTTATAGTCCGGAAATTACAGTATATTGGAAACACAAATAAATGTAAAATAAAGGACCAATGAAAACAAGCCTTTTTGAAAGATTTGTTAAATTTTTGTTTATACACAACTTAACTAAAATATTAATGAATGAGGCCTACTGCAATGAATGAAAATTACTTTTTACACCTTTGATATTTAGTATAGTATTGCTTTCATTTCAGATTTATTTTGAGTTTTAACCAACACCAATCTGAATTTGATTAAACTTGTGTAAGAAATTACATCACAGCATCTCATCAATTGGTTTTTGCCTATGTAAGCAACCTGCCTTTCCACTGACTAGTCATTGTTTGCAGGAAACAAAGCATGGAGCTGATTAATTACTTGAATGAGAAAGACAGACAGGCAGACATACAGTCATATTGATAAAAAACATTATTAAACACAGAAAGAAATTCCCATGTTGGCCTGTGTTGTGGGGGAATTGCATGGCTGTGTCTCCGTGTGCCTATTTTACCCATCTGCCCTCTCTTGTCAAAGACACTAACACATAGAACCACAAATCTAGCCTTCACCTGTAGGTTAAATTGTCTTCCTAACAAGCCAGTAAGTTAGTTTATCTCTATTCCCAGTATCAATGAGTGACTTTTTAATTTTTTTTTAACCAATGTCACTTTGCTTTCATGACTTTGTCAACCTCCTCTTTCTTTTCCCACTCATGTTTTACTTTACTTTATTGCATTCTTTGTACAGAATATATTCTATATCTATTCAACCTTCTTTTATTTTAAACCATCCCTCAACCTTTTTAGCAGTTTGTCTGAAATGAAATATGGACTAAAAAACAAGAAAATCTTGATACAAAAAAGAAAATGAATGACTTACCAGATCAGAGAAGCTTGTAAAACCTGTTTGTGGAAGCTGCATGTAAGTAGATTTAAAACGTTGCTTCTTTACAGCACAGCTGACTTGTAGCAAACTATATAAGCGTTATATGCACACACGTTATACAATGTATATAAATTGTGAATGTTTACACAATTAAAGTAATGGACTCCTGAATGGCATATAAAAACTTTCGCCCCATCCTCCGTGGAATCCTGACCCTGACGCTGCCGCTGCCCCTCCCCTCCTAAACAACTACCTGACATCAGATCTCTTCCTTAGTTCCACCTGAGAAGACCCACTTCCTTGAATTCCAGGAAATGGCGTCATTTAGTTTGAGCAGTATGTAATATGGCCGGAGTTACACCAGATTCCGTGACCATCATATGTTGTGACCATAGAGGGCGCTGTTGCTAAAATGCATCTTAAAATAGATCGTCTAGAGCAGAGGTCACCAACCTTTTTGAAACTGAGAGCTACTTCTTGGTTTAATGTGAAGGGCTACCAGTTTGATACACACAGTTTTCAGTTTTGAAATAACAAATTTGCTCAATTGACCTTTTATTATATGTTATTATTAATAATTAATGATATTCATCTATGTGAAGACACTGATCATGTTAATGATTTCTCATTAGAAATATCAATAATGATTTAACAAAGTAGAATTTTTAGAAAAGGTCCGCAGGCTACTCATGTGGTCCTTGCGAGCTACCTCGTTGGTGACCCCTGGTCTAGACCCGCGGCTCTTTGCCTGGTTTTATGTGGCTTTTACGTTCATATCAAAGTTTGTGTTTTTTTTATGTGCGTGTTCGCTTCACTTGAGTTCAATACGGTATTTTTAAAACTTAAATAATCTTGCCCCTAATGGGAAACTTTGCGGTATTTTCATCTCACACACATGCGCATTTGACGAAAATACCGAATTAAACTCAAGCGAAGCGAACACGCACATAAAAAAAACCCACAAACTTCCATATGCAAATTGTTTACTTACATTTTAAGTAAACAGTTTGTATCAAGTTTGCTCTCAAAATGGCAGGAAAAAATGCACAGCAAAAGGAAAATATGAAGATGAACACAGGACGTTTTTTAACAGAGTGGGAGAATTTATGTTTATTATGTTAAATGTAATGGCAAGTCATCCTGCCTTATGTCAGGCGTCATTAGCGCATTTCAAATCTTCAGCGCCACTTTAGCTCACTCCATGCTAACATCAACCAGGAATTTCCAAAAGGGACTGAACTTCACAAGCTCAAGTTGGTCACTTTGAAAAGTCAGGCAGAAAAGCAGATACAGTTTTCCCAAAAAATTTAGCTTTCAATTTGGCTTGGAAAATTAAATTTGGCTTGGAACATTACACAAGCTAAAAAGCCATACAATAAAGGGGAGTTCGTTAAATAATGCCTCAGTGACGTTGTTGAAAACTTGTCTTTTGAAAACAACAAACTAAAACGTATTGTATCAGACGTCCAACTGCCCCGCCACACTGTTGAACACAGAATATCAGACATTAACACGGCTATTGAATCACAGTTGCACTCTGACCTGGAATGCCAGAAGTCCCACTAAGTAACATGCATAGTAAAAGAAAAACGCTATTGTAAATTATTATATTTTTGATTGTGGACTTGGTTGAACTGAGAGTTTGTGTGTGTGAGATAGTGTGTGTGCGCGTGTGTGTGTGTGTGTGTGTGTGTGTGTGTGTGTGTGTGTGTGTGTGTGTGTGTGTGTGTGTGTGTGCAAGCGGAAGGGATGGGTGATGTTCATGTGTGCCCATGTGTATGATGTGGCTCTTTGCGGTAACACAGTAAAAAATGTCTCTGACTGGTTGGCCACCCCTGACCTATAACATGCCTTTACTGGTGTTGAGCACAGTTTAACATGCCAGAAACGCTTTAATCATATATATATATGATTCTAATACAATTTTATAATTTAATATATTTTATATTATTAAACTTGTTTTAATGTTTTATCTGCACATTATATGGTACATCATATTTCCTGTACCAGAAGGAAGTTCACTTCAAAAAATAATAATTGAAATGTATAAATCTTGGCTTTGTGCATTTCAGAGATGCATTGGATGATAATGTTTGCATATTTTGCAATAAAAAATAAAATCACTTCTTGTGAATTTGTAACAGAGTTTTGGGATCCTGTCCACTAGTGGGTAGATCTCAACTGGTCTATATTTCACATCGTTTTATTTATGGGTTGACAATGACAGGCAAGAATTCTAAACTGTTTGTAAAATGTTATTTTATTTATTGATAAAATTTTCCTTTCAAAAAGTCGTTTACATTTCACAAGGCATCGTGTATTGAATTTTTAAAGATCTTAGCATTCATGAACTTATGCATGCATGTATTATGTATGCTGTATTTTTTCATTCACGTTATTCATTAATTTTTTTCTTCTGGAGTATGTAAAACTGTGGAGGAAAAATTTTCTTAATGAGTGTGCATTTCTTTGTGCAAACAGGTGATGATAAACCTTATCTCAAAACTTCCCTCATTTTTGCAATTACTTTAAAGCAGCCTCGTCTCATGATAATTTATTGTAATGTACGTATTTAGTCACCTTCCATTTTAAACACTATAGCCTGTCATTATTTTTTTAAATAAGCTTGGATTCTTGGATAATTTAAAATAATTCATGCCTCAGATGCTACAGGATAGTTCAGTGCAGAACCAATAGCAGAGTAAAAAGCTATTTTTTGCTATTTCTTTTTTTTTTATCCTTACCCCAGGTAAAGCATACCATGACATATCGGATATAACATACCAGCCTTTAAATATGTAAAAATGTTAATTGGTCAAATTTGCTTAAAAAAAAAAAAAAAAGACAAATACTGTAAATGTCAGTTCCAAAGAGTTGTACAAGACTGCGACGCTAGATGGCGGTATAAATGCACTATAATTTCTATAATTTCTATATTTATCAAAATATTTAAAGTAAGTAATATAATAAATGTAAAATATATATAATAAGTATGCACGAATTACTTCTTCATGAAGAATTAAACACGCTGGGCAATTCAACAGGTTAGGAAGTTAAATAGTTACAAAAAGGGAGCATAGCTTTGCTATTAATGCAGACTAGGCAAATTGCCTTATCAGATCAAATAATTTTCCTTTTTTTCCTTCTTTTTGCTATACAGTTCCTATTTTATAAAGCAGTTATGTAGGTGTACAATAACTATATATATATATATATATATATATATATATATATATATATATATATATATATATATATATATATATGGGTAAATATTACAGCTAAGAAGATGCAAATATTGTTCAAAAGATGGAAAAAGGATGCAAGGAAATTATTAAATATTATTAGGAAAAGGTTTGTACCAGTTAAGATTAGTTTTTAAGCTATTCTGTTCTAGTGCATATGCCATATATAGCTTTGAGATTTCAACTTTTTAGACGGACTGATTCAGTAAGATCTGGGATTGGAAACTCAGTCAGGAGTGTGAGTGGAGCATGCAGTTATTTTAGACAGTGATGCAGATCTCAGAGGCAAATCTCATATATTCAGTGTACCTGGACTGATCATGAGCTCAGGTCTATGGGGGGGATTGTGTCCATGTTCTTTCTGTGTGGGTTTCCTTTTTATTCCCTGGTTTTCTCCCACCTCCCAAAGAAATCGCCTGTATGTGGATTGGCTATGCTAAAATCTGAATTGTTCTTGTACCACTCCCACTGTTGTTCCTGAGGCAGAACACAGATCCTATTAGACATTGACTAGGATAAAACTATTAATAAATGAATAAATAATTAAATAAAGGAAGGAACTAGTTCAATTTCAAATCAATTTTATTTGTATCAGAATTTTAACAGTTTGTCCTGAAGGTGCTTTACAGAGATCAAGTTATAAAATATAATATTTATAATAAGCTGTAATATATTTTATAAAATATAAGTTTAGTGACTAAGTTTATGCCTAAAGAGCAAGCCAGTGTTGACAGAGACAAGGAAAAGCTCTGAGGTGGTAAAAGAAATCTCGAGAAACCTTTATAATAGTTTTTATTATTCTGTTTGGGTATGGGGGTTGGATGCAGAACTGAATGAGTGAATGAATGAATGAATGAATGAATATTGGAAAAGCAGAACATAGTGTAATCTATACAGAAACTATGAGCAGAACAATGACTCATAACGTGATTTTATTGTGAGCAAACAAAAGATAAATGCATGACCATTCAACCTCGTAATACCAACTGTTAATATTGCGTAACAGGATAACTTTTGTTTTTGACATACCAATAAACGTTGGAGTATACATTCACACTGGATCCTGTATCCCCTCTAGTCATAGGTGACTCATTGGGCGGTGTTCGACGGTGAAACTAACAGAAGATCTGGTGAGGTTGCTGAAACGTGCGCACATTGTCTCCAGACGTTTGGAGTTATTCTGGGAGAGCTAATTACCCTGCGTGCCGCGCATGCGCCTTTGCCATTAATCGCGCCGTTTGGAGGCCGGGGCGCGGTGAATTCACCTGCGGCGGAGAGCGGGTTGTCCCACACTGAATCTCGCCCAATTAAAAACCAGTACCAGTGACCAACTTCCGGAAAGAACAGCCACGCCGTGCGTACACTGCTACACGTAGAGTGCCGTAGGTAATAGTCACGAAACATGTGCGTAATTGTATCCGTTGAACTTTTGAGTTGTGCGGGTTTTTTTGGATTACGGTTCCCGAAGAATTTGGACGCCGTTTTGCGCCACTGAAGCGCTGCTTTTGCGCCGAGTGACCGAGGAAGGTTTACCCCCTAGGACAGAGCGCGTTCCGCGTTCACAAAGGCGATCCCGTGGGAAAATCCCAAGAGCCTCTTTAAAGATGCGAAAAGAAAAAGGAGCCTCTCGTCTTTTCATTTCGTTCATGGCGCTGGGTGAGTTGATTTGCTACTCACCGAATTGCACTCCTTTTGTCTTATTTGTGTACAAAGTTCTTATTTCATAGTGAAAACACCTCTCAACTCATCTCACCTCTCTCAAACGTGTTTAAAAAGCCAGGGTTATATCCATGAGTTACACTTACTACATATCTCTTACTACTAGCAACTAAATATCTTGGATAAGACAAAAAAATATACAATGTTCTCGGTGTCTGAATGAAGTGTTTTGGGAGGAAGCCAGGATTATTTGAAGAAGCCGCAATCTCTGTTTAACTTTACAATGTTATTAAATATTCATTTCAAAGTATCAGTTTCTCTGGGTATCCGGATTATTATTACTATTATAAGTAATGACTTAATAGCAATACAGTAGCAACTATTTTTTTTTTTTTTTTAACACATCAACTACTACTTCCTTGAGCTTCCCTTTTATTTACCAGAAAACAAACAGCCTGGAAAAAAAACACATTTGATAACATTTACACCAGATTAAATCTGTTCAAAAGATTTTTTGCATTATAGTCTCATTGAACCTTTTGGTTTTACTTTGGTCTTTACTGATAAGTAAATAAGTGTATGGGGTATTTAGGTGAATGGGGGGTGGTATTAATAGTTAACACTAAGAAACAGGAACTGGAAGAAACTGTTCCAGTAAATAAAAATGTAAGTCTGAAGAACTAATCTGATAATTTCTCTGACTTTATTTGGCTAAAGTGGTGTTAATTGTCATGTTTCTTTGCTTATCTTTACTTATCTGCTCTCTTCAGCTTGAAACTTGCCATCAGTACATGTGGAGGCAAGCCTTTGCATGTCCGCTGTCTCTGCTTGCTTCTGTTTCATTACCTTTTTATTTGTTTAGTTTTTTTGTTTTTGTTTCTTCTTTTCAGAAACAGTCTCCGGGTTATTACGATCTTGCTCAGTCCTTGATTTATTTGAGTTTGACTCTGCTGCTTTCCCGGCTGTCTGCGTTTGTTTATAACTACACCATGGAAAAAATCTAAACATTTATTATGGTAGCGTGTTTCCTGATTCGGTCATTAGAGCAGGACAAGGACCAAATAAAGGCTGGATACAATTAACATGTCCATAGATGGTGTGTGTTTTTGTATTGACATTGAAATGGTGCCTCTTGATTCTGGTACCTTGCCGAAGTGCCAGCTACAAGGCCTTGTTATACGGTGTGCTAATAGTTCTAACAGTTTTTGCTTGTTGGTATCAACCTCATCATTAATTCGAAGCAAAGTTTTAACGTTTACAAACGAATAGGGTAGTACACCTGTGTAACTTTTAATGAAATGTACATTTCATTTCATCCACGTCATCAAAATCAAATCAAATCATCCTCCCCCTGTACTGTACAGGGGCTTAGGGCTTGACTAGGTGCAGTTCATCCTGATTCTGCCTGACAGTATTGGCAGTTGCTTATCAGTTCTACCCTATTTTTCACTTTCTTTTAGCCTATATGGAGTGATTTTATTATTAACCTATTTAAATATCCCTTGTTTCGATGGCTGTAGCAAATCTACAACAACTAAAGATGGAGAACCGCATCAATGTGCAAATGCATTTTTCTCTCAGATTTCTTCCTGAACATATGTTATGTGTAATAGTTGTTTAAAATGGCAGAAAATGGCACTATAGGGCTATATGAGATTGGAATGTTTTTTTTCCCACTGTTAGTGCATAATA